>NC_056731.1:1482134943-1482207443 GCF_019279795.1 Protopterus annectens | reverse complement strand
GAAAGATACTCATGTACCGATACACATGCCCATCACATCGACCTGGTCCTTCCTAACATGGGCAACTGTTGCTATACACCAATAGTCAACTCCTCCCTTGTTATATCTGAACACAAATTAATCACATTTGGAAATCCACAGCCCTCCCACCCCCCTGCACATGTAACCACCATGAAAAGCCTTTCCAAAGCTAACTATGGCCTCATAAAAACAGAGGTGGCTAACCTCACAGCAGCCATGCAAATGGACACTAGTTGCATGGCAGCTGAATCAAACAACAATGCACTATGAATATGTACACAAATGCATGGATACCACCATACCCAATACAACCAGGACCCTCACCTCCAAAAACAGGAAGCTGATCTTGTGGTCCTCTGCCATAAAGATACTGTACAACAGAAGGAGGGAGCTAATATGGAATAAGGTGAAGTCCCAAGTCTGGAAATAAACCCTTATCAGCCTCAATTAAAAGTTGAGATCCCTCATCAAATACTACAAAGTTAGCTATAAAAACAGAATTAGAGCACATAGTAAAAACAACCACAATGCCTCATACATTTATGTAAAGAATCTCCTTTGCAATCCCATGATTTGTTCTCAGCTACTAGAAAATGGTACCTCCCAGACTTAGCCAACAAATAATGCCAATATACTGGATGACATATTGAGTGCAAACTTTAACCCTCCCTTCCCCAAAGGACCAATCACAATACCGGTACACTGCCAGGCACACAGTATTATTGCGGCACAGGTTAAAACACCACTGTCCAAGGCCAAGAATACAGGTTCTATGGGACCTGACAATATCCTTGGCTGTGTTCTACATGAACTACAGGGTGACCTGGCACCTCACCTGTGTGCCCTGTTCAAACACAGCCTCACCTCAGGCTTTGTCCCTACTGAATTGTGCTCTGCTACTGTCACCCATCTCTACAAATGAGGTGCGACTACAGACCCTGGGAAATACCACCCCAACTGCCTAAGTCTGTTATGTGAAGCTATGGAATGCATCACCATGCACCTAATAAACAGGAATATGGGAATCTGCAGACTTAGGATCCCACACAGTTTACTTTTGTGAAGGGTAGGTCACACCTGCTCAATCAACCTGGTCAACTTCTTGGCATCTGTCACCTGAGCTGTGGATGAAGGCAAGGTGGAATATACAGCCTACCTTTATCTGGCCAAAGCCTTTGATAATATTCCCCACTCAGGAATCATGCAAAAACATATTAAGCTAAGTATTGACCCCTATATCACTAGGTGGGAACAGAGGCACAAACACAGAGTAGATTGGACATACTACTGTCATATATCGAGACAGTTGCATATGTCACTGCATTTGTTGTAACATCCTTTATGAGGAATATGATGTTGGTAATACCAATAGATGTGAGTATTTACTGACTGCATTCCCGAGAATCCACGACTGATTTACCAAGGATACCAACTGTCTGGGGAACAGACAAAACATAACAGGCAGACATGTGGCCAGTCTGTGGACAGCGTGCCAGTGGATAGGTATGTTAGAGACATATCACTGTGAGTTGTGATGTCACACACTAAATGCATGTTCACACAAACCCTGTCAATCTATGAATCCACCATGTGTATAATAGCACTGATGACATAGAATCTATTTGGAAATCTGGGGATATGTCCCCTATGTTGGTTGGCTGTCTCTACATGTCCTGTCATGTGACGTATTGCCACCTACTGTATGTGATTCTGTAGGTCACCACCTCTGTAATGTCCCTCATACAGGCAAGGAAAAGGGGTAAGGCCCACATTAAGGAATGTCCCATATGTTGCAACTACCAACAGTGTCCAGGCCTACAGCACAATACAATGTGGGCACCTACATACTGGTATGGCCGTAGCAATACCTGACATCTGCACATCTGTATAGAGGACAGACAGAAAGTAGATAGCCAACAGGTTATGCAGTAGGATGAATGTTTTGAAAGATAGACATCTGAAACTGAAAGGTATGCCATTACTACATGACAGCTGTCCTCAATGACATGTCCAAAATACATAGTAGTCTACAGTTAATGTCAACATATCAGATCAATATCCAATAGGAGATACATATAAACATACAGCTCAAACACCAAGAACAAGATAGTCAGTACTCAGAGCCCAACTTTGCATGCAGGGGAGTATGGTTCCAGTATTACAATCTGCAATCTACTCTTACTTGGAAAAGCACTGTTAAAAGTACTAACATCATGATACAATATGTGTTAAACTATTTTTGTCAACCAGTGCACTGTAGCTGGTGTAACATGCAAGTGTGACTGCATATAACCTGGGATACTACCCATGTATGAAACAAATACAAAGAAAAAAGATTGTGGTACTACCCATGTATATTCTGGTGTCCTGTACAGTATATTCACACCCCTTGCTACTGTAACAACAGCACATTGAAGCATGCTATGTACAGGGAATTAAATACACTTATTAAAAATGTCATTACCTTGTTATTTTATCAGACTGGAATGTGATTACTGGTTACCAGGGCTAAGCTATGATTAGCAGGTTTAAACATTGCTTAAATGTAAATGCTAAGCAGATTTGCGCACTGGTAAGTGAAGCCTACATGGTGAAAGTGCCTATTCATTTAACCGTATGTTAGCACCACTTGCTGTCAAACAAACCCACACAGACATGCCCAAAGCTGCTTAAAACTGCCTTAACCCCTCTGTATCCAACAGTCCTTTTTCTGCCTCGCAACAAAACAAACAGCCCTTGTAGTTCTTGAACCTAGGATCCTGCACATCATAGCCAATGCAATCTACCAGTGAACCACCTCCACTGTACAGCTTTAGGATGTCTTCTCAAACATACCCTTCTTTACAGCCAGTTTACAATAGGGAAGAGACTGTGCAATTAGGAGGGAAATGGTATCTATAAATATATATGAATAGAAACATACATAGAGAGAGAGAGAGAGAGTGTGAGATGTAGGGAGATCCATATATGTGTACAACAATATATAGATATATTACCAATAAATACTGAGGTGTACATGGATTCTGCAGTCATAACTGTATTGTCCCATCTGCATGGGTGTCATGAAGTTCACCACTACTGCCTTAACAAGCATGAATTTGGAGAAATGTTTTACCATGGTTTCCTTAATGGGGGGTGGGATGTGGATATCTAGGGTGATTAGCTTATAGTCGGATCGCACCAATTAGGAGTTGACTTCAGGTGTGGAACACCGGTCACTCATGTTGGTAATGACTAGCTCTAGGATATTGTTGCCCCTGGTGGTGTTGTGGATAAGTTGATCCAGGGCATTGGAATTTATGAATTCCAGAAAGTGCTGAGTGAAGGAGTTGGTACATGAGTAGTTTTCCCAGTTAATGGTGGGGTAGTTGAAATCGTCCATTATTAGGGTGTTTGGTTGAACCCTAATATTTTCCAGTATATCAAGAAAAGAGGAGTGGGAATTCTGGGGCATGGTGGGGTATCTGTAGCAAGCTATAATTTGGATTGCAGTTTTGCCCAGAGTTAGTTGCACTAGGATAACCTTGGATACATTATGCTGACCAACTAGCCTGGAAGTGTGGATATCCTTAATGAATATGGACACACCTCCGCCTTTGGTGTTCCAGTCCAGGTTACATGGACGAAAAGTATGGTATGAGTTATAGCCTGGTAGTGCAGGGGTGCTCTCTGGAGCCTTGAACTAAGTCTCAGGCACTGCACAGATATCGATGTTCTCCATTTTAAGGAGTGCCTCAAGTGAGTGCATTTTGAGATTTAGACTTCTAGCATTAAGTAGCATTACCGTCAGTTTTTGCTTGCCTGTTCCTGTTACAGTGGTGAATTTGTAATATATATATAAATATATATATATATATATATATATATATATATATATATATATATATATGCATACATGTCCCAAAATGTCCATACAAACATATGCTGCTGATAGACCACCCACAACTCGGGCAGCATGCATGCACAGTTGGATACAAAAGCAGCCATGACACTCACATCTGCCCCCCACCCCCACAGTCCAAATAAATGAGTGAACAGTACACTGCTGCAAAATCATGATAGGTCATACGCAATGGCCAGATATACAACAGCCTCTTAGCAAAACAAATACAGTGTCTGAATATAGCAAAAAAAAATACAACTAACCAGTAATTCACACATGTTTACTATACTCTGATGTCTTGGGTAAAACCTTCAAGGAGTAAAGCATTACCAGAAATACATGCCTTAATTACAAGAAGCAATTGACACTTAATTACATAACTGAATACACAGCCTCCAATTACACTCCTCATTTAACCCCCTACGAGATAAAGTATCACAGTTAATATTAATACATTAAGAGTCTGCTCATAACAATTATTTATGAATGTTTCATCAAACTGAGGAACAGATTTTTTTCAAACCCACAGTACCTTGGGACCCACTACTGTCACCATGTAGAGATTTATTCAACTGCACGGCTATAGAACTGTAATATTTCTTATCAGTAATATGTCTCACTTGTTCTAACAGTCTAGTTTTAAAACATGTGTTACTGTCCTCCACATAAAATATGTTACAAGGGCATCTAACAACATTCTCTATACACCAACCTCTTGAATGTAGAGACTTCAACATGTTTCCCAGCCATTCCCCTCAGCAGGAATTACAACACTATATAATGACAGACCAGTATGCCTATCCACCTACTACTGTATGACATCTTGACAAAGCTTGACATAATTGGTGGACAGAGTCCCAAATACATGGCCGTACTTGAAATATTGCTGTTATACACTGAGAAAGTTGCTGGTGTTACAGGGTTCATTGCATCATATATTTTCTGAGGGATATAAAGTCAGAAAAACAAATGGATGTTACCATCTACACAATGTAATCACCAGAGTATGCTACTGATTTGTCAAGGACAACACCTGTCTGGGGAACAGCCCATACATAACAGGTTAACCTGTGGCCATTATGTGGATGGCCCTACAGTTGAGAACTATGCAGACAGAACTTTATCAGACTGAAACCCATGCAGAAATAGCATGTATAGACAATCCCTGTTAAACTAGCAGTATTCCAAACATATAACAGCAATACTCACATTCTGCCCCAATTCTTCAACCTTCTCCACCATTTAGTTGGCTTGTCTCCACAAGTCTTGCTGTAAAAGGTAGTAGCTCACACAACTCCAGGATGTCTTCCTCACAAGTAAGGGAAGGGGCCAATGCCCACATGGAGTACTCATTTATAGGAGTGTGTTACCATGACATTGGCTATTGGAAGAACTACACAGCTGCTCTGCATGCAATTAGCAAGTGGGAACCCCAATAGGTGCACAGGCCTTTACCTGTTCATGAGAATCACCTACAAAAGCCATGCTGTCACCTATTCAAACCAGCGCTATCCCTGTAGAGCACAGGGAGAGAGAGAGAAAAATAGACGAAACGTAAAGTATAAAAGAATAGAAAGAAAAATGTGGTTGGAACATGTAAGCAAGTAATTGAATGTAGCACTTGATCTGTAATAATGGGAACTATGATTTGGAAGAATATATGTCCCAACAGGATTTGCTGTACTAATGTCCTGCTAAACAGCTGCTATGGCCATAGCAACTGGCCCTCTCTGCAGTGGGAAATATCACAGACATACCTCTCAACTGTACAGATCTTCATAGAATGTCCACATTTTACTATCATATATTTTTGTCTGTTCCTCTTGAAATCTGTACTTTTTTGGCAAATAGCTGGGGATTGAAGTCATCAAGTAATGACAAACACTTGAATTTAAGACTCCACATCCTTAAAAAATATTCACTGTAATGCAAAATGTGTAATTTTATGAACTTCCCATGTTTGTAACAGGAATATTTAAAGTCTGTCCCTATTTATCCCCCATCATTTTAGGCTTTCTCCAGATGTGATGCTCTGAGAGGTTGTGAGGTAGGATCACAGCTCAAGAGCCTGACTCACCCTGGGAAAGGACAGCTCATGTATGACAACTGAAGGGGTGTCTGTCAAACAGTTGTGACTGTGCCACTGCTAGGCCAGTTAATGAGATGTTTTCCATATCCATGTTACCTGTGATTATGAGTATGACATGTTTGCCTTGTAAAGCTGAGAGACATGTAGAGGGCATGTGCATAGTAAAGTACTATTGCAGACATGTGTGTTGAACTGCATGTGATATATTGAATTAATAACATTCAACTGTACAGTGTTCTGCTAGACAATAAGCACATTTGTGACTGATATCTGTAGTTACATACACATATATCTGTGTGATGTCAGCCAAACCATTGGCAGGTCTGTGAGCAATGACATTGTAACATAATAGCCTACTTATGACAGTTGGACATCCTCCAGGTTATCACAGTGATTTCAAACCCTACTGTGCAATCAACATACTAATGTATGTTGCAGCTATATTAATACAGTATCAATACTGATGTCCCTTTTGACACTCATTTATGTGTGCCATTGTCCAGACATACTGCTGTAACAGGTTGAGAAGTAAGATTAAGCAGCATGACTGTAAATACAGTGTGCCATACTAACATATGACATAAAATGTATACCAGGTATCCCGTGAGCACATGTATGTATGCATATGTTCAGCTGGAAGGCAGAAAACTAATCACATGGGTTTCAAGCAGTCAGGTAAACAGGTTGTGCATGTTGCACGTGTGTAATATCAGTGTCAGTGCATACAACAGATATAAATGTGTACAGCTACTGGTTGTTGCATTGCCTTGACACTGATATGGGTACTAGAGTTGGCATGACTATCAAGTATTAATCAGAGAAGTGTCCACCTGTTATATGACCCTCTGTCCATGCCTACCACTACCAGCTATATCAACACCTATATACAGTTGATATCACAAGTGTACACACCCCTGTTGGAATGCCAGGTATCTATGCTGTATGACAATCAGGCCACAGAAGATCATTTCATAATGTTTCTCATCTCGAATGTGACCCCTAACCTGTACAATTCCATTGAAATACAATCAAAGGTGTTTCAAGGAAGGTGAGAAACTATTGCCAAGTGAAGATGTGCTATGATTTTAGAGTCCAGACCAAGACGGATGAATGCTGTAACCATCTCGAGAGGTACATACACAACATATCAGTTTAAGGGTGTGCACACTCATTCAACTGGCTTATTGTACTGAGTATTATTTCCATATATTTTCACAGACCAGATTGTTATGTTTACAATTGAATTGTACAGGCTATAAGTCACACTACAGGTGGGAATTGGTATGAAATGAGTTATTGTGGTGTCATGTTCCAATTGCACAAATACCAGGCAGTGTATCGGGGTGTGTACCCTTTATATCCACTGTAGCTATATGGACACAGCAGTACCTGACCTGTATATCCAGCCTCCACCAAGGTAGAGTAATCCCCTTTGAAGGACATCAACCATACACAGACCACGTGAAAGGTTGCCACATTGGCTGTAAAGGGACACATAGGTGCAGGCAACAGCTTGGAAGCAAGTCCACCTATATCTGAGCAAGCATGTAAGCTAACAGGTGACTTCCTCTAAGGCTGACTATGACTATATATCCAACATATCCACATCACCAAGGACTATTGCAACTGTGTCTCCACATATGCTGTAAGTCTCAGTGGAAACAACACAATTCACCCTGTACTAGATGTAAAGAACACCTCATACACACATGCCATGGATATAGGCAACCTGCATCAGACAGGTTAGGTGGGAACATCACCACCCTGTCCACCCCAGTTGTACAGGGGGATATGCACATCAACCACATTCCTCCCCTCAGCAATGGTGAGCATGTACATATTGCCTACTGATGGTAACAACAGCATATCTCCATGGGACATAATAACATCACTGTCTGCCTCCTACATGAACCCAGGCATGTGCTCACAGCTCCATCACACACCACAGTCAAACACAGACCTGCCACCATCCACAAACCATCCACATGGATGACACCCACTGTCAACCCTCTACACAGAAATGAATGGAGAAGGATTATGCAATCAAGTGTCCAACATTGGGGGGAATAAGATAGCTCAGGGACAGGCGTGTAATACAAGCTGCTATAACCACGATAGCTTGGAGGGTTTTGGTGTAGTGTGGATTATTTAGGTTCATAGGTTTATAGGTTCATACTAGGCTATCTGCCCTAGGGCATTTATAAGCCTAGCCAGAGTGTGTTTGGCTTTCACCACCCATTTTAAATTAATTTTGCTATGCCTTTTTTTGAGGTTAGTATACTGTGCCTCTGTCTAACAGTGACACAGAAGTGATAGCCGGGGTAAACCTACGATCTCCCATCCAATTATCAAGATTCCTCTTGAAGAGAGTCAGTGTGGGACTCTGCCTAACCTGGACTGGGATTTTATTCCAGAGTGAAGGGAGCCTATGGGTTATGAATCTGTCCCTCCAGCATGTCCTATTTATTTCAGTGCTGAGGTTCAAGTCTCTCGAGCGCGTAGCTCGATGGGATTTGGATTTTCTGAGGTGCAGCATGTCCATTAATTCCGGCTTGGACATGGCTTTATACGTCAGGCACAGATCGCCTCTGAGCAGGCGGTATGCCACTGAGTAGAGCTGGAGTTTCTTTAATCGGGCAGCATATGGCATCGGTTTGAGCCCTTTGATCCTCTTGGTGAGGTACTTTTGGGGTCTTTCCAGTTGCTGCAGGTGTCTGGTAAGGTACATCCCAAAAGGGGCATTGTACTCAATTATGGGACTGATGAGGGATGAGTAAAGAGGCACGATGACCTCCCCTGATCTAGATGTGAATCCCTTCATGATTAGGTAGGCTATATAAAATGTTTTTCTAACCACTTTGGCCATGTGGTTGTCAAATGAGAGATTGCTATCAACTTGGGTCCCCAGGTCCCTAATGACTTCTTCTGTACTTAATGGATTACCACCTATGTAGTAATTTGTGGGCACTTTGTTTTTGCCAAAGGGGATGACTATACACTTTTTGGCGTTTAGCTTGAGGCCATGGCTCTGGCACCAGTTGTCTGTTTCTATGAGGCCCTTTTGGAGGATGCTTGTTTTGGCGGGAGATTTGATTATGGCGCCCAGTTTGCAGTCATCTGCAAACTTGGTCAGCCACAGTCCTTCCGTGTTGGCCTGTACCACCGAGAAATATATACCGAACAAGAGAGGTCCCAGGACTGAGCCTTGTGGGATGCCACTTGTAACTGGTTTGGAGTCTGACATGGCTCCAGCAATTCTAACCATGTGAGTTCTGTCCTTGAGCCAGTTTGCAACCCATCTAGTGACATGGGGTTTATATTTAAGCTGGTGAGCTTATCTATAATGACCGAGTGGGGTATTGTATCGAAGGCTTTTGTGAGGTCCAGGTAGGCTGTGTGGACCACCTTCCCCTCGTCAATGGCCTTGGTGACTGTTTCAAAGAAATCAACCAGGTTTAAGAGGCAGGATCTGCCCTTAACAAAGCCAAACTGGGTAGGATCTAGTGCCTGTAGGTCCCCAATATCTTTATTTATGAGGTCCATGATGATCCTTTCCATAGCTTTGCAGACCAAGCTAGTCAGGCTTATGGGGCGATAGTTTCCAGGATCCGTTGAGGCACCACCTTTGTGGAGAGGGACCACTGTTGCTGTACGCCACTCTTTGGGTACATATCCTGTAGTAAGGCTAAGATTGAACAGTAGTTTTATGTTTGGGTTTAGCTCTTCTTGGAGTTCATGTAGGGGCAGCCGGGACACCATCTGGTCCCATTGATGCTGTGTTTTTGCTTTGGAGAGGGCGGCTCTTACCTGAGCATCTGAGATGTCAGGGGCAGCACTCTGTTGGGATAGATATTTGCCTTTTGGTGGGGGGGGGGGGGAGTTTGCACTGAACCTGTCAGCTAGGATGTGGAGAGGGGGGGGGGAGAAGTTTGCACTGAACCTGTCAGCTAGGATGTTGGCAATGTCTGTGGGCTCGGTGTATTTTTTGTCATTTTGGACTAATTCTGAGCATATCTGGGAATTCCCACCCAGGTTCCTAACATAACTAAAGAAAGCCTTGTGACTATCCCTAGTGTCCTGTGCAATTTTTCTCTCGAAGCTAGCCTTAGACGATTTTATGAGTGTCCGTAGTTTTTTGCTAATACTGATCAGAGATGCCTTACCTTTTTGGGATTTTGCTCTATCATGTAGTAGCTTCCTCCTTCTATTGTATAGTTTGTTTATGGCTGGGGTCCACCAGACAGGACGTCCGCCTTTGGAGGATTGGGTCTTGGTTTTATTTGGGATTGCATGATCCATGCATTCCTGAAGGTGTTCATAGAATGCGTTTATAAAGGATTCTGCTGTCTGGGCCGTATTTTCCACAGGCCTTGGGGCTTTGAAGGATTCCGCCTCAGTTTTGAGGCATGTGAAATTTGCTTTAGAGAAGTTTTTCACTGTGGTTTTCTGGGCAGGGGGTGGGGTCGGGATGTGAATATCCAGTGAGATTAGTTTATGGTCTGATCTTACCAGTGAGGGATACACTTCTGGTCTGGAGCATAGTGTCCCCATGTTGGTGATGATCAGGTCCAGTATGTTTTCCCCTCTTGTGGGAGTGGTAACAAGTTGTTCCATAGCATTTGAGTTTATAAATTCTAGGAACCTTTGGGCTAGGGTGTTGGAGCTAGAGTAATGCTCCCAGTCTATGTTTGGGTAGTTGAAGTCACCCAATATAATGGTGTTTGGAGAGCCCTTCATATTTTCCAGTATTTTCAGGAAGGCCGACTGGGGTTCCTGTATTTGGGAGGGTGGTCTGTAGCAGGCTATAAACTGGAAGGCAGTTTTACCCACTGTTAGTTGCACATGGATAGTCTCTGATGCTTCGTGCTGTGCCACCAACCTGGAGGTGTGGGTATCTTTGATGAATATTGATACTCCCCCTCCTTTTGTGGTTCGGTCCAAGTTTTGGGGCCGAAAAGCATGGTATGAGGTATAACCTGGTAGTGCTGGGGTGCTCTCGGGAGCCTTGAACCAGGTTTCTGTTACTGCACAGATATCGATGTTCTCCTTGCTAAGGAGAGTTTTGAGTGCATGCATCTTGAGGTTTAGACTTCTGGCGTTGAGTAGCATTACTCTAAGTTTCTTATCCCTTGTGATACCTATGGAGGTGGGTTTGTCTTTTGAGCCTTGCCTAAAAAAGGCACTATGGGGATAGCAAGAGCATTTGCCAATATCCAAAAGCCCAGGGGTGACAGGTGCAAGCTGTCCCTAGCGAAGCATCGTGGCTTGTCGAGCATGTCATCCCAGGCTGACAGGCATTGGATCCCCTTTGAATGACACAAATACTTAAGCCTATTGTTGAAATTGATCATCTTGTCTTCATATTGTGGCATCATTTTTGGTGAGGATAAGATGCTACTCAAGGTCAGGGTCATACCGGCCTGGGCTACATGCTCAGAGAGCTCCTCTATGTCTCTTTTCATGTAGTCTAGGGAGGTAGGTCTCAGGTCATTCACACCAGCATGGACAATGACTGAGTCATATTTGTACTTGCCTTGGAGTGACCTGAGTGCTTGTGTTATGTGGTGGATCCTAGCGCCCAACAGGCAGCTCACCGTGACCTTCTCCTTGTTCAGCCTGGTGAGCGGGACATCAGTGTGCCTGACGATAGAGTCACCTATTACAAGTGTATCAGGTGTGTTGTTTAGCCTTAAGGGCTGTGACTGTTCGGCACACTGGCTTTGTGAGCTATGTGTTGCACGTGTTTTGTTTTGGGTAGCGGTTGCTTGGGTGTCTGCTTTGGAGGTCTCTGCTGCTTAGGCAGATTTTTATTTAGAGCCTCTGAGTATGTTTTTGTGTGTTTATATGTTTGGTTTGTTGTCATGGTAGGTCTATGTGAGACTGGAATTGTAGTGAGTGTGGTTTCCTTCTTCTTCTGACTGGTTATGCCAGTATTGAGTTGAGAGAGCTTAGCCTCCAGTTTGGCTATATGGTTGCATCTCTCACATGTGTTGGAATTTGTTGGGAGGAGGAGAGGGTTGTCTGTGTACATGAGGCAGTTGTAACATTGCCTCAAGATTCCCAGATTCACCAGCTGGACCGGAGAAGAGATTGACAAGTGACCTTTGGACATGCTAGAATAGTACTGGGAATTCCTTTATAATTGAAAAAAAGGGCCAATGGGCAACAAGGTACTCAAGGGGAGTTTGTGAGGGTGTAGTGCTTTTAATTTTTTTAGAGCTGACTTATATAATTGCTTTAGTGAGCAAGTGCCAGGTAACTTAAATGCAATGTGTTACAGGTAACTTAAATGCAAAAATGACAAACAGTAACTTTCTTTCAAGTGAAACAAGGAAATAAGTACAGTAAGCAATGCAGATATCACTAGGGATCCACAGAAGTGCTAAAAGGCCGCGTTTTAGGTGGAATTAGCGTTTCAGGGAAATAAACAAACAACAAGCATTTGCAAGTAATAACTAGTGTTAATGTGCATTTTGACAACCGTATGAGGTCCTGTGACCTTTTTCCTGTTTATGACTTCCAGGTAACATGCAGAGTGCTTGCCTACCAGCATTCTCTGTTGGGGAAACTGACATCATCACCCAATATGTGATTGGACATTATGCCATGTTATTTGTTCGGAGAGCAGAAGATTTGTGGAAGAGGACCACCCTGTGGAACAGTGTGGTCCACAGGTTAAATGATGCCGGTCTGCACAGCAGAACTTATAAGCATGTACAGCATCGGGCCACCGACCTCATCTGCCATGCCCATCAATGGGCTGCTGCTGTAGCAAGGGACCTGCAAGCCCCCACTGACACCCGTTGAGGAGCTCCTCACCAAACTTGAGGCACATGCTCAACACACAAGCCATGATGCTGAGGGAAGCATTGTGGAGGTAGGTTGCACAAACACACACACACACACACACACACACACACACACACACACACACACACACACACACACACACACACACACACACACACACACACACACACACATGATGAGAAGCATGCAGGTAAGGGCCCAGTGGGGATTAGTACACTAATGTATTAGACATACATGTATCTGTATTGTATCTACATGCATGTGTCATACCCGATTGCAGTTGTGGATGGGGTTTTCTAATGCACAGAGGTGCACATCTATGATGAAAACAGGACATTGTGTATCATTGTATTATTTTTATTTTATTTTATTTCCAGTTTGATTACCGGGGAAGTCCACTGGGCTGAAATGACCCATTTTCAGTTGAGGCCTGGGGAGAAAATCTACAAGATGCATAATATAGTTAATATACAAGTGATACATATGTATAAAATATAAAATACAAAAAACAAGTTACAAATGAAAACATTTGGTGTCATGCTATTTAACAGAGTTCATTGAGAATGAAGTTGAGGGTTATACAATTCCATTTGAGGAACACTCTAATGTATAGAGTTTGACAACAATGTATGTATGAAAATGAATAAAAAGAGAAGACAGAATAAAGAAATAGTGAATACACTCTATTTATGCACATTGAAACAGGGTTGCTATTTACAATATTTACAAGGTTGAATCGATCAGAGTATCTATAGGAATTGTTGAGAGCATAGAGAGCCCAGGAAATAGAGAGAGAACACACTGGGAGCAGAAAGCTTAGCTTGGATTAGGTAGGGTAAAGGCAGGTACATTTCCACTTAGAGGACAGGTGTTTGAAAAGCAGGCTTTGAAAGTTTTCAGAGTTTGGTATAGATCTTAGAGTAGATGGAAGGGAATTCCATTTTTTGCCAAGTGAGTAAGAGAGAAGTTGGCCAGAAGGACATTTAGGTTTGTGGATAGCAATTAGATTCTGATGTTCAGATCTTAGAGTTCTGTTGGGTATGTAGGGGGAAGGAGATTAGTTAGAACAGGACATTCTGTTGGGCGAAATATGAGTCTATGAGCAGTGGTAAGTTGGAGGTAGTCTAGTTAGTTAGGGAGTTCAAGCCAAATCAGGGATTGTAGGGTAAGTCAATGATGGGTATAGTTTTTGGAGTTAGTGACGAATCTGGAGATTTTGTTATAGCATTTTACTAGTCTGGAGGTGATAGTGGAGGACAGATTGGTTAGGAGAGGGGCTCCCTATAATAAGGAAGGAAGGAAGAAGATAGGTTGTGGCCAGAGTATGCCTAATAGAGTTGGAGAGAAAGTGATTGTTCCTGTACAGCATGCCTAGCTTTTGGTGGGTTTTCTTGATATTTTGTTGAATATGGATATCAAATTTGAGGTGTTCATCAATGGTAATGCCAAGTAGTTTAGTGGAAGGAACTATTTCTATAGGTGAATTGGTATGGCTGTAGACTTTGAAGTTGTTTTTGTCATAGGAGAGGATCTTTGTAGGAGGGAATAGTAGAATCTTTGATTTATTTGCATTTAGAGGTGGTTTTGGCGCATCCAGTTTTCAGTTGTTGAGAATGCAATTTGGGTTTTATTTAGCAGTTCAGAGAGGTTTGAGACAGAGCAGACTAAGGTTGAATCATCTGCGTTTTGAATGATTTTGGCATCAGGAATAGCAGAGTGAAAGTTATTGATGAAGATATTAAAAAGCATGGGGCCAAGAATAGATCCCTGTGGTACTCCAGTTGTGGTAGGCAGAAAGGAAGAGATGGAGTTCTTCCATTTGACTGCCTGTGATCTATCTGATAGATAATTGGAGAACCAGGATAAAGTGTTAGGTGAGAGATTGGTGGTAGAGAGACGACAGATACGTTGCTTGTGGGACACAGTATCAAAAGCTTTAGACAGATCAAGTAAAATGGTAGAAACTAAATGTCCTGAATCTCGGGCTTGATTGACAGTTTCAAGTAAAGAGAGTAGAGTGGTTATAGTGCTATGGCCTGGGTGGAAGCCATGTTGGGTGAGAGTGAGAAGGTTGTTTAGGGTCAGAAAAGGCATAAGTTGGAGGTGGATGCATTTTTCTACGATTTTGGAGATTGGTAAGAGCAGTGCAATAGGGCAAAAGTTTGAGATGCTGGTGTTTTTGCCTCCTTTGTGAAGTTGGGTTATTGTTAGGAAATGTCTTGGTGAGGTTAGAAATAGTTTTTATGAAGAATGAATTAAATACAGAGCTTAGTTCAAGGTCAGATTTACTTGGGTCAGGACGGGGGTTATTCTTGGAGCCTGGATTGAGAAGAGAATTTATTGAATTCCAGAATAGTTTGGAGGTTTTATTAGTATTGGACTGGAGTTTGATGTAGCAGGATTTTTTTTTTTGTCCTTGGTAATTAGTTTTTTTGCAAGGCCAAGCAGCTGTTTATATTGGAGCAGTGTAGTGGGCAGTTTATTGTTTTGGTAAAGTTACCATATTTTATCTCTTTGGTGCATGATCTTTTTTGTCTCTTCGGATAGCCAAGGAACTGTTTTAGTTTTTATCCTTTTGTTTCTTAGACGAACAACGGCATTTAGGGTATCTAAGAAGACAGAGTTGAAGTAATCTATAGACCTGTCGAGAGGAAGGGTGTTTAGAATTTGCCAGTTCATCTGTTTGAAATTGTTTGAGAAAGTAGTGCGGTTGAAGTTAGTGAGGTTACGAGTGTGGATGTATCGATGCTTGCGTGGGGAAGAGCTGGTTGAGTAAATTATGAAGGCTGGGAGGTGTTCACTAATGGTATCAGGAATAGTGCCAAACTTGGTTATTTTTTGGGGATCGGAGACTAGGATGCAGTCTAAGGTGGATCCAGGTGGATTTATTTTGTTTGGTTGGGTGATGGGGAAGATTAACTGAGAGAAGTTATAGAGGTTAATGGTTAGGGAGGGAGAGTGGCAATTGATTTTGCTCCAGTCAATATTTACATCTCCTAGGATGTATGTTTCATAGTTAATTCTAGTTGAGGCCCATTGGAGAATTTTTTCAAGTGTAGAGATATTATTACCAGGTGAGATATATAGGGCAATAATACAGATATTTTAGTGTTTATTTAGTTTTAGTAGTCCAGCGGTTTGTTCAGTATTCTGGAATTGGGGAATTTGAATTTGTAGGGGAATTATGGTAAGGAGATTAGAGTAGACTAGGGCAGAGCTGTTACCTTTTTTGTTTAGTCGGTAATTTCTGAGACTATGAAATCCTGGGGTAAGATCTCAGAGTCAGAGATGGGGGGTTTGAGCCAGGTGTCAGAGATGGCTAAGATGCCAGGTTGGTTATGGCTTAACCAAGCTTGAAATTGGTGAACTTTGTTGTTAAGACTTTGTGCATTTATATTGAAAATCTTTAGGGTGTTGTGGTAGGAGGGGGATGATAGATGGTGGGTGTTGGCAATGGAATGAGTGGGACCAGGGTTAGGATGAATATCACCAGCTTGGACTAGGTTATTAAAGGTAATATCCTTTAGCCAGTCAAGTTTACTAGGAATGAAATTTGGTGGTTTTAAGGTTAGAGTAGGTGACAGTGTCCTAACTTTAAAGGAGAGGATTTTAGGGTGGAATAAGTGAAGAGTGTTGGGCTGAATTAGATATGAGGAGATAGAGTGGAAATGGAAGTAGGATTGAGTGTGAATGTGTGTATGTATGGTAGTTGTCTTAGTAGGTAATTTTGGGCAAGCATTAGAGGTATATGAGCTATCAAAGTATAGGGGAATTAGGAGAAGGGAGAGGAGGCAAGGGACCTGGAAGGTGTGATGACTTAAAAAGAGCATGTTGAAGAAGAAATGGAGAGAGATATATGTAGGTTTGTGGAAAAGGGAAGGCTGACTAGGAAGAGAGGTTTTAGAAAGTGATGAAGGTTTTTATAGAAATTTAATTAAAGGAGGAGGGGACTGTAATTATATGGGTGGTGTGCAGATGAAAGAGAGTGAGAAGGACCAGCAGATGGGAGGGATTAGGTGGAGGGGCAGCTATTGGGTAATTAGGCTGGGAGGGAGGGGTCAAGGAGGAATAAAGCTAGGTGTGCTGGGGGTGAGTGAAAATTGGGAGCAGGGTAGGGGAGTGGAGTGAGCCCGAAGGGCGAACGGAGTGGGAAGAAGCAGAAGAGGTAAGTACAGCATAAAAAGAATCAGTGAATGGCAGTTAAATGGCTGTGGTAAGAGGATTTGTTCTAATGTTTTGGGGAAGGTAATGCACACTGACCATTACTGAGGGAGGTTAACATGGAGGGAGATGATATATGCAGTTGTAGAATATTAAATTCAACAGACTTTTCCGTAGAAAAATAACTTAACATGATTAAAGAGTATGAGTAGGGTTTACTTTGGTAGATGCTGCCACTTAGTGGTAGAGGGAGGAAGCAAGCAGCAAGGGTAGTCTAAACCCATCTGTAAATATAGTCTTAGTTATGGAGAACAGGAGGGGAGAGGGCATATGTTCTATGGTAGGCTGCTAGAACGCATGCACGGGAGGGCAGACTAGCACAATAGGTAGTACAACAAGTACATGTGTAATTAGTAGTGAGCAACATACATTTAACACAATCTTGTTGGGAGGGTCCTCTCAGCAGTAGCGTTCTGAGTACCAGGCAGGCTGGCAAAGTTAGGGTGTCTTCTGGAGGTGGCTGGAGGTATTCCTTTTGCTGTGAGGCAGGGAGGGACACCCGGGACGGATTACTGTAGAAGAGAGAGAGAGACAACACTTAGATAGGTAAAGTTGTAGGTAGTTAGAAAGGGGAGGGAGGAAGGCAGTTGGAGAGCAATATATATAGAGAGAAGGTTGGTATTAGGAAGCACAGAAAGTAGATAGAGGTTAGAGTTAGATGTAGCTAGAGCTAGGATGTAGAGGGAGAGTGGCTTTAAGGGAATATCAGTATAAAGAAGCAGGTAAAGACTAGAAGCAATACAGCTTAGGCAATATAGGTTTCAATCTTTAAAGACAACATTCACTATCAGTTCAGCTTTGTGTCAGATACCTTATTCTTTTAGCAGGAAAGGGCTAAACAGCAGTAATGCAAAAATACATTCAACAATGAGCAAGGAGAAAGTAACACAGTCACTACCTAAATATTCAAGTTAGTACAATATAATATGCAGAACAATATCCAGGACAAAGTGTAATACTTATAAACTCAAATGGAGGGAGAAAATCAGCTATGCCGATAATTGAGCTGTAAAGCTTGCAGTAGGACCTTATGTCCACCTTAAGAAAAAGCAGGCATCCAATTATGCATATTAGTTAGCATTCTTTTAGCAAAATATTATTTAGAGTGGGTATCTGGACATAATTTAGCAGACATGCTGCATCCATCTTGTAACAAGGCCACATGTGAGTCTGCTGACAATAACTCCCTCTCACAACAACCTAGGACCCTCTGGTCTGCATATGGGACAGAAACCTGAAGCTGTTGAGTATGACATTGTTTGGTTGTTGCCTGGCAATACCCCAGGCATGTGAAGTGCATGCAATTTACCATGCAAACAACCATCAGTAATAGCAGTATTGCTTTATGTACTAGCTACATTGCTTGTTGTGCATGTTCACACAGTGATCATCACTGGGGCCTATCTGATGTGAATTCAACATTCCTGTAGCATACCTCACAACTTGTCAGTGCCAAGACATCTGGATAGAGGCCAGCAAAATGGGCAGGACAAATGGCCTAAGGTAGGGTCATGCGTGATACATTAGTGGTATACAGTGGATATAAATTGTGTACACACTCCTCTTAAGATGCAAGGTGTTCCTGTTACATACTAATTAGGACCACAATATGACAGTCCACACCTCTTCCAGTCCTTAAGTTGACCCATAACAGTAACAGTTCACTTGTAAAACCAAGCTTCTGGACTCATGTATTGCACCTACAAGGCTGGCCACCAGTGATGGCAGCAGATGTTGTATCAGCATGATGTTGTAGTCAGGTATGATACCTCATTCTTCCATATGTGTCAGTACACTCACTGTGGCCTATTTGGCTATAGTATCACATACGTAGGCATTGTTAAGGCATACAGATCACTTCTGACCATGGATAGGTTGCAAACATATGGATATTCCAGACACATCTGTACAGAGGACTGTACAATGGTTTAACCTGCTGCATGTGAGATAGATGCTGTTACCACACTATATAAAGTGAAGGCAGTGGGAGGTGGTCACCAGCCATGTATGGTATACACATCAAAATGGTATGAGCCACACAAGATATGATCTTCACACACACACACACACACACACACACACACACACACACACACACACACACGCGTGCACACATGCACACACACACACACACACACACACACACACACACACACACACACACACACACACACACACACACACACACACACACACACACACACACACACACACACAAGCAGTTGCTACCATTAGGATTTCAGCTCCTGCCTATCGAGCTATTCTTATCATAGTGCTATGCAGTGATCAGCTGCACCAAAGAGCTTATACATTTCCACCTGTTCCAAAGGTACTTATACGGTGGATGACATCACCAGGACTACTAAATTGGAGTGAAGGGAAGTGTAAAGAGTATTACACAGGTAAAAAATGGTATAAGCCAGACAGTACAAGATTCACGCACACATACATACATACATACACACACACACACGCACACACACACACACACACACACACACACACACACACACACACACACACACACACACACACATACACACACACTTGCAGGCATTGGGACTAGAACTCCTGCCTATCTACGTATTTTTACTATAGTGTTATGCAGTTACCGCACATGCTAAAGAGCTTACTGAACTTTCACCTGGCCAAAGCTACTGATAACATCATGCTAGTTCTTCCTGTCTTGCACTTTAACTTGCATTATGACTTGGCACTTCACCAGGTTATTGTATCAAGAAGTGTGGCACACCTGGGGGCCACCAGCAGTACTCGTTCATCACAGATGTAGCCCCAGTACTTACTAGTTATGTCCACCCCTCCTGGCATGTTTGAAGGGCAGTTATCTGTGCTCTCACCCATTAACCTGGAGCACTTGTCCATTCCGAGGCACTGTTGCAATTGCCTCATGTACACAGACAACCCTCTCCTCTGAACTCCAAACACTCAGACCTGTGAGGGTTACCTATATATCACCCAATGTGGACATATGCACTCTCCAGCAAAGACTGGGCTAGCAGGTCAAGAGGATAAAATCAACACCTGCACCTTACCATATGGAATATGTAGCTCTCCATGACACCCGCTTTGACAGCCATGGCATATAGTGAAAAGCCACACACCACCTTTCCAGAGGCACTCAATGGACATTTACTCAAACAGCACAGGCCAGCAAGACAGACACCCACTCAGACACCATGACATGGCACATGCCAAGGGACACATATTTAACCTACACAGTGTTCACCTCAACCTAAGCTCCTAAGACTAACCACCTTGCACAATACAGTGATCATGGGTAACTCACTACTGAGATTACACGCATATCCCACTCACTAAGTTGAATATGGAGCAGGTGACAGGAAAATATCTACACATGTCAGCATCCAACACATGACACAGCCAGTCATGGCATTCCACAACAGCTACGAGTATCACTCTGTATCCATGTGGGTGTGAATGACTTGGGACACACCTCCCTGGACTACATGACAAGAGTCATAGTTGAACTCTCTGATTAAGTGGTCCAAGCAGGTGTGACAGTAGCCCTGGGCACTGTACTGCTGTCACCCAGAATGATGTTGCGGTACTATCAACAGATGATTGATTGCAACATTGGCTTACATGTTATGGGTCATTCTCAGGGGATCCAGTACCTCTCTGCTTGGGATGACATGATTGACAGAACCTAATGACTTGCCACAGATGTCCTACATCTGTCACTGCTGGGTTTCCAGGTACTGGCTAAGTGTCTTGCCACCCCCATGATGCCTTATTAGGCAGCGTTCCTAATGTTATTAGCACCATAACAGTTACACATGTTTGCAGTCTGAGGGTCATGCTGCTTAACAGTAGACATCTAACTGTCAGGATGCAGTCGTTGGACTGGAGGACACATGTCTGCTGTAATGGAGAGGTGGTTCACAGCAGCAGACAGCAGACCTGCAGTATCAGGCTATGACGCATTTCACAGCTGTCAGCCCCCAAACATGGACCACACTACACCTCCACAGGTGGTGTTGTCTCCATATTCATTATGGCTAGTAACACCTCCAGACTAGGATCCCATCATAATGCATTGGAGATAGTGCCAGTACAACAACCTTGACCTGTGTTGGATACTTAAATATGGGACTGTTGCCCATCCCCAGATGTCAATCCCTGCATGGTGAGATTCACACAGGTTGTAATCAATATGGAACTCAACATGTCAGCCACACCCCCCCCCCACAAAGGGAACCACCTTGCAAAACATCTCCAAAGCTGACTTTGCAGTCATGAAAACAGGGGTGGATGTCTTTACTGCACCCAGGGCAATGGAAAATAGCTGCATGACTGTGGAATCATACACATAGACACTGTACAAACAGGTACATGAATGCATGGTACTAGCCAGAGCCCACAGAACCCAGTCACAGTCCTCCAAACACTGGGAGACAATGTAATGGTCCGCTGCCATTACTAAAGTGTACATCAGAAAGAGGACAGCATTGCAGAGAAAGGTGGTGTCCCATGACTGTTGAACTCCCTTATTAGCCTCAGACACAACTTTGGATCCCTCATGGAATCCCCTACAGGCATCTATGATGGCAGACATGCAGCAGGCATTGACAACAGTCACAAAAGCCTTTGATAGTTACATCAACAAACACCACAGCATTAAACACAGGTGCTGCGAGTTACTGCACAATGCTAATACCTATCTTGAGACAACAGATATTGGCCACAGTCTTGGCAACACATTCAGCGCCAGTTTTACAGCTCTCTCCCCCACAAGTGAAGTGATGACTGAATGTGTTCTCATATGCTGTATCCCATTTCCATTCTAGGTGTCTGTTTGTCACCAGGATGTGGCCCTTCAGCAAGACCATGGGTTATGGCAGTGTGGTAACACATCCACCATGTCATAGGAAGGGTACAGTATGTGCACGGAAGTCCCCGGTCTGTAACACAGTGATTGCATCTGCCTCACAGATTGTAGGGCTGAGGGTTGTATGTAGGTATATGTTGATTTACAACCTCTGTTGTAGAATGGAGAATGGTATGTGTTGTGGTTTGGACACGCCTCCAATTGCTAATAACCACAGCCACAGGGGATATTCATCAACCAAACACACTGAGATTACTGTTAACACACACACACACACACACACACACACACACACACACACACACACACACACACACACACACACACATACTTGCCAGTACTGAGAGCCATAGGTTCATTGCTTTATAGGTGTGTAGTAGCTGAATGGGCCTGAAGGATCACCAAGGCTAGCCCAAGGGAATACCCTGGCATCGGGCCACATTAAATTAGTCCCCAGTGTGGCTCAGGAGTATAGTCACTGTAGTGGTCTCCAGGGTGGGTATCGTATTCCCCATCCACTGATCCAGATTTTTATTGTGCATGGCCAGTGATGTGCACTGCTTCACATGTATGTGATTTATATTCCATAACATGGACAGTGTCTGGGTTGTGCACATGTCCCACATGCATGTTCCTTGCAGTGTGGAAGTGTGCTTGAGGTCTCTGGGGCATGTTGTGTGGACAGATTGGCATCTTCAGAAGTAGCATTCCTTACCTTGTTTGCTGAGACCTGGCTATGTAACTGAGGTAGCGATTGCACCTACATAGTCAGTATGATAAGGGGATTCATTATAGTTATTGGCATCTGTCCATAAAGGGCATGTGTATAAGGCATGGTATTCCCTTTGTGGGGTACATTTGCAGACTCTACAGTTGTTGCAGGCATCCACTGTGGAACATGGCAAAAGGGCCACTGTATACATTGATTGGGCTACTGAGGGGATGGAACAGGGTGCCATGTCCTTTTACTTGTTGGATAACACACATTCAATCAGGAGATGTAACACATCAAAGTACTTTATGATGTCAGTGGCACTTGTTGTCAACAGGTATGTAGTCCACTGTAATCACACCATGGGTACTCTCTGTGAGGCAATTTGCAGGAAAACTACCAATATAGTGGTTGCTGCCTAGCCAAGTGTGTTTGTGTATGATTTGTGGGTGGAGAGTGGTCTCTGAGTATTAGAAGGGTTGGCTATATTGTTCATTAACCCATACTGTCACATAGTCATTGCACATGGAACTAGACATTTAGGGCTATGGATTGTCTACACCAACCTATATGGTGTTTGACAACTGTTGGCCTTGTAATGTGGACATTGGGACATATACTCGGTCCTCAATATAATAATTTAGCAAAACCCACCTCCCAAAGGATCCTGTTATTACACAATAACACCAACACCCATACAGGATATGGATGACACATACACACACACTTGCCAGTACTGATTTTCAGACCTCTATCAAACTATATATTGCTGCTACAGTGTTACACATTTATCGCTCGTGCCACAGAGCTTACAGCATGTTTTTTTTCCCAAGGTACTTCTAAGATGAGGAACATCACCAGCCCTTGTAAAAAATGGCATTAACTGATGTAGTGGGTGAGAGATTTCACAAAATGCTTGGCAGGAGTGACGTTTAAACCTCTATCTAACTATGTTTTCAGACCATTAAGTTACACATTTACCACACGCACCACTGACCTTATATAGTTTAGGGTTGCCAACTGGTACTTCTAAGGTGAATGATATCTGCAAAACTGCTAAAGTCAGGCACTGAGAAGTGTACTGGGTGTAAATGGGGCCAAAATATATGTACTCACACAAACTATTGCCAGGAATAACATTCAAACCCCTACCTATGCAGTTATTGCTACTACATTGTTCCACATTTATCGCACATGCCACAGAACTTACATGCTGGAGAAATGTACAAAGGTATCTTTAAAGGTAAGTGACATCAGCAGCAGTGCTAAAGGAGTGGTAAGGTATGTGTGATTTACCACAAAATCAAGTCTCTACAAAGACACTCTCTCACACAAACACTCACTTGCCAGGACTAGAATTAGAACTCCTACCTAACTAGTTTGCTACACTATAGCATTACATAGCTATTGCAAGCACCACAGAGCTTACATGTTGGAGAACTGTCCAAAGGTATCTTTGAAGGTGAATGACATCAGCAGCAGTGCTGAAAGAGGGACAAGGATAGTTTAGTGAGTGTGAATGACCTCAACCACATTCATCTAGAAACACACACACTCACACACAACTTTACACGTGACAGGACTGAGATTACAACTGCTACATGGATACTTATTTGTACTGTAGTGTTACACAATTATCACAAGCACCACTGAGACTATAGGGCTAAGGGCGAACCAAAGGTATTTCTTAAGTGAATGACATCAGCACATCATGTGATATAGGCCAATGGGATGTGTACTCAGTGGGAAAGGCCTCATAATGGGATTCTTTCTGTCGCTGTCTGTCTTTCTCTTCCCCATGTCTCTATGTGTGTATGTTTGACATATATTATGTTGGCCTTAGATATGTGTGAGTATTCCTATACAGTGTGTGTGTGTGTGTGTGTGTGTGTGTGTGTGTGTGTGTGTGTGTGTGTGTGTGTGTGTGAAGTATCAGTGGTGTACAATTTGGTGTGTGTGCACAGACAGCTGCGAATAACCAATATCTGTAGTCCTCTGTGTTGTGAGACATGGGCTTTATTTCTCTAAGTGTAGGAGCATGCTCAGTATGACCTTCTATACTGAGTGTGTGCATCCATTCCAGGGAGGGTTGGACTCCAGTTCAGAGTTCTGTGTGCTACAGCTACACCTAGCAAACTATTTCTGCAGGATATCTGTATATAGGTTGCCAATATGAAGAGATAATGGGCATAACATATGGGGGATACTGTAACTATTGCTGTCTGTGCTGCTTGTGTGACATGCTTGGTTGCAGCATAGAGTTTCTGACATATGTACTGTTTTACACTGTGATGTGTCATGTCATCAACTACTGGCAATTATCATTCTTTGCTCACAGTTATTTACCAGGGAAATAAAAGATGAATGAAGCTGACACCAATATTCTGAGGCATATAGACTACACATTCTGGCACACAACTGCAATTGTGGAAGGGTAGCCACAGATAATAGATTGTTAGTTCTGTGTAAATGGTCAAGTACCTTGTTAGTATTCTGGCTGAGGATCCCCTCCTTGTGCTTTTCTTAACTGTACGGAATGGCCATATCCTGCTGGGGCCATAGCTCTCAGCTGTACAGATACATGCAGCTTATGCAGAGACAGAATTTGTATAGCTGGTCAGTTTACCTTCACATTGTGGTTTACAAGCAGTTTTGTGGCTATTCATTCATGGGTTTGCAATCAGGGAGTAGTATGGGCGGACATTAGAGTTTCAGACTTCACACACTCCATGACATCCATGCTTCTACACTCCCCCTATGTTATCCTCTCCTCTTCCTAACATTATTTAAGCAGTATCTCAGAGGTATTCCTATAGTTGGGTCTTTATCCTAGTAGTATTTATGGCCTGGTCCACAGTCCTTGCAGTAGGACATCACATGGGGAGCCACGCTATTGGCATTTGTCAACATGGCCTTGCATTTTTTTCTGTTTACTGTGTTAGATTGTTAGTTGGGACCTCCTGACATTCCATACAATGGCACTATGGGTGAGGCATGGGCCTTTGCCAAAGGACTGTAGACCATTTGAGAGTGCTGCAGGCATCTGTTACTCCATTTCTATGTGGAATTGTGGTGGGGGGGTGCACACCTGCAGACTTTAAACATTTGCAATGACTGCACTGGTATTTTGATTATTCTGTTGATTTCCATTTCATATTGTATTGTGACCTATCATGCAGAAAGGAGGCATATCAGTAGCGTACACATGTTAGATCTTAATGGCATAAATTTCAGTTTCAGATATCTTGAACTAGAATGCAACTGCCAGACCTGTTGCAGTATGTCTGTATAGGTCTGGCAAGGGGCTGCTCACCATTGCCATCATTTGGGGGCCTTAGCCCAGCCTTTCATTTATGGTCATCTACACCTGTCCTGCTGGGTGAGGCTGGTGGTGGGTAAGTGACCCTCATTGCCATCCATGTGTGTGACCTATTGACACCCACAATTATTTGGGCTATAACATGTACTGCGGTGGGAGCTGTCACCTTCTGTAGTGCTGCCTAGTATGTTGACACCAGTATTTGTTGTAAATTTCCTGCTGTTCCTTATAGCTGTCTGCTGCTTTCCCATTCAGCCACTCAGTTCCCTTTCATGCTTGCATCCATATCACACACACAACTATGAAAACATACTACTCCATTCAGTAATTGACAGGAAGGATGACTTACCTTGTTGCTGGACTAGTAAAGAGGATGGTGCTGGAGGACTGACTATGCTGGATGCATGTAGTGCACTTCCTATAGATGGTAAAGCACAGGTAGTGTCATGTTTGGCATCCCTTTTACTGTATGTGTGAGTCAGAGAGAGATATCAGTCCCTGGGTTCCTACAGTGTCAGTGTATGTGTGCTATGCATTGCCTCTTTGCCAAGGCCTGGGCATACTGGGCACACCTCCTTCTGCCTACAGGAACAGGCTCAGGATGTTCCTCCTCCAAGTCCCACTGTGCCTGTGCTGGCCTTGGCAATGGTGGTGGGCTGTGTGGCCCTGCCCCGCACTGTTCCTGCTGCAGCTGTTTCCGCAAGATCATATTGTGTAGCATGGCACATGCTATGAACATTTGTGTACATGTAGCTGGAGAGTACTGCAAGGCTCCACCTGATATGTCAAGGCAGTGGAACCGTGACTTGAACATCCCAAGCACATGCTCTACAATGATCCTGGTTTGTGCATGTGCCTCATTATGGTGTTCTTGTTCAGGATTGTGTGAATTTCTGATGGGTGTCATCAGCCACGGCTCCAGTGCATAGCCAGCATCCCCCACTAGATGGCCATATGGGATGTCCCCAATGGCAAATGCCTGATACAGCTGTGAGCAATGCCAGATGTGGGAGTCGAGATAACTTCCAGGGCTGCCAGCACACACATTCATGATAATGCCCTGGGCATCGCACATGACCTGGCAATTGATGGAGGGGAAGCCCTTGCAGTTTATGTAGACCCTACCCCGCTCACTGGGTGGTGCTTTGATGTGGATGTGTGTGCAGTCTATAGCATAAACTACCTCAGGGTATTCTGTTATATGGTGGAAGAGATGCATATTTCTGGTCAACACCTCACAGGTGGTAGGGATATAAATGTACTCATTGGCATGTGGTGTTATGTATCCAGAAACTGGTGGAGTACCCTGGATGCTGATGCCTGTGGTATCCCCATGAAGTCACCAATTGGTCTTTGGAAGGTACCTGTGGCCAGTATTCTTAAGCCTAGACTTCTGTGTGTGAGGCATGGCCGGCACAGCTCAACGATTTGCTGCAGAATGTTCCTGCCCACCCTATAGTGCTCCACTATCTCCAGCTCATGTAGGCCCTGGTAAGTTACCCTAGGCCTGTACACTCTTCTCCTCCTCACTGTGGGTCAGTTCTCAGCATTCTCCTCCTCACCACCCTCAGTCTCTAGCACATATCGATGGAGTAAAGCAGCAGCAGCCTCAAACATTTTTAGTTTTACCAGGTAAAAATCCCTTGTCTGTGTACAATGGTGGTGTAGAGTTTGTGGGAAAAAACAGTCTGTAGGGTGTTTGCATAGTTTATAGTAGTGTGCTGGGCTGCTGCATGTGTATTTGGCTGATTCTGAAACATTCCACCTGCCAGCTATGCTAGTTCTCCTGGATTGCCTTCCCACTGCTGTTTCCCCTACATCCAGTTTGAAAGGTGTTTGCATAGTTTATAGTAGTGTGCTGGGCTGCTGCATGTGTATTTGGCTGATTCTGATACATTCTATCTGCCAGCTATGCTAGTTCTCCTTGATTGGCTTCCTACTGCTGTTTCCCCTTCCCAGTTCCTCCCTATTTAAGCCCCAAGGCGTGCTGTGCATACCTAGTGCTCAATTTTTTTTGTTTTCTTTCCTTTTTTTTTTTTTTTTTGTTTAAATCCCGGTGCGCAGCACTCACACACATTTAGGCTATGTACACAGTACTCAGGCACATCTGACACACTCCCTTCCTTAGGCCACAGAGCTCCAATGAGCTTACAGCAAGCATGACACACAACCTTATGAAGTCATTCAGCTCTTACACTTGCACTGTTGTGTTGCTGCACCTACACGGTTAGGTACAAGCTGACACTTTGAAGAAATTTGTGATTCATTATAACTACCCTTATTTGCATACCCCTGTGAGTAGGTTGTTAGTTACTGCACTAAAATGGTCCCTTTCCCTTGACAACCAGTGCTCCCTAGTATTGTTTACATTCTGAATGTCACTGAGTATAATGGCAAAATGCAGAATTAACTTAAAACTGACTTTTCTAATTTTTTTTTTTTTCGGCACGATCACGTTTGCGTGCCACTGCTCTAAGCTTAAATGGCCAAGATCAGCCAGAAAAAAAAGTTTAATTTAAAATAAAAATAAACTTTTGAATGTCAATGGCCTTATATTTGACCATTGGCATGTGTGTTAAACATAATACACGCTTTTACACGAGCTGTCATGCCTCTGTTTTATCAGATGCAGAAATGTATTCGGTTACTAGCTGCATACATTTCTGCACTGACATTGTTCTAGCATGGAGACCTGACAGCTTGGTAGATCACAAAATCACCTCATTTGCATGGTTTTCACCAGCAAATGAGGTGATTTGCATATTTGCCAGTTTTCCATGATAGAACAGTGTAGGGCTGCTCGTGCACGTGAAAACGGCACTTTCCGGGATCGCTCAGCAGCCATTTTCCATGCAGGAGCTCCTACACTGTTTCTGCATGGAAAATATCCATTTGTGAATCCGGGGGAATATCTGTGTTTTTGTTACAATGTGTAATGCATTATCAGGTGTGCTAGTAAATACTGTTAAAAGAATTGGCCAGTACTGTTGCAAGATAATTTTTTTCTAGGTGCTTAGGTGTTAAACCTTTAATATGTTATAGAACAGGTTGTACTTTGGTTCATTTATTGGTTCACAGTGATTTTTCAGTATAAACAATTTTCTATTATTGCTAGCCAAATGCCATCATTGGGTACTACTCAGTGTGGCAGTTACTCATGTTGTAGATCACTAGTTTCTGGTTTTAAAGATTAATGAACTTCACCTTCTTTTTAAGGATTCATTTTTGTGATTCTCGGGGGGGGGGGATGTTTATATTTTGAAATGTACTTGTAATCTTTATTATACTGGAGAGACTAAAAGGAAATTCAAAGAAAGGCTTAGGGAAAATGTTAGGGATATAAGAATGGGAAAATTAGAAAGTCCTGTTGCTGAACACTTTGCAGAATGTCATAATAAAAATGTTTGTGGGTTATGGGCATGCATATTATTTCAAGTGCACATATGTGATGTTTAGTGTTGATAGTTGCAAGACTTATAAAGAAACTTTGTGCATATTGAAATATTCTAATTTGTTACCTTATGTGTCAAACAACGAAAAAAATGGAAATAATTAAATTGTTTTACTGATTGATTGTTTTATTGACATTTCTGTATAACTGTGCAGTGTGGTTTTATATCTCACTTCAGTTGAAAGCTTTTTGCCATGGTGCTAGAAGTGAGTCTGTGCAATAAATATTAGTTTGCTGTTACTCTGACATTTTATTTATTAGTGAAGCTAAACTGGCCACATTCAAGCACTCAGGTGTTGAGGCAGCAGTATGGACCTTTGGACATCAGCTAATATTACTCATTATGGTGTTACTGCTATGTTTCAGAGGCAGACAGCAAAGGTGAGAGAGAAAGACAGATTATCAAAATAATGAACAAGATCTTCTTGACAATGTTTGTAGAAGGAGGTCCTATTCAGCTGAGAGTTACAACAATCCAGGAAGGCAGTGGTTGCTAAAATGAAAGTGTGAGCATGGCAGCATAAGTTGAGTTTGGAAAACCAATTAAAAAAGATGACATTGTTCCTCCAAGCATGTAAGTCCAAAGGTTCTGGAAAACCACTCCATGGATCAGATAACCCTGGTGCATAGAGGTTTTTGCCCTGCAATACCCTAGATGACCTTGGTTCAAGTAGTGACCATGGCACTTGAGGTGGCACTAGGAATGGATTGGAGTGATGTGTCCTTGTATTAACACATTGTCATTGTGATGAGTTCTTCACAGAAATGTCCTGTCCACCAAAATGGACAAGCTTCTCAGTTTTAAATATGATTTCCATTCTCAAGTATATACACTGTAAAATGCCAGTGAAATAAGTTGAATTATACATTAAGTTATAGTATTTAATTTGCCAGCTCCATTTATGTAGTTATTTTGCTAAATAACACTATTGTGTTAATACTGCTACTATACATCCTTCAGCAGTACATTAAGAATCCTCTATCTGCTATGTGCTTTATCAGTGGCAAACAAAAACTACAGGAGATTTGACTTCAGAAAACATATAGAAGAGAGAAATGATGAAACTTGAAATAAACAATTTCACAAGATGCCACTGTGACTAGGCCCAATTGTCACTGATAATACTTACAATTCACTTTACAGTGACAGATTAAGTTTGAAAAGTATATCATCACTTCTTGCATCCAACTACATAAAAAGAGGAGCATTTCAAGTGCTAATTGGATAAAGTAATTAATTACAAAACATGTTAATTTCAAGAAATTGTAGTTTATAGTGTGTATATGTGTGTATATGTGTTTGTACATTTATATGTATGTGCATATGCGTGTGTGTGTGTGTGTGTGTGTGTGTGTGTGTGTGTGTGTGTGTGTGTGTGTGTGTGTGCGTGTGTGTGTTTGTGTGTGTGTGCACTTGTGTCTGCATACACACACGCACGTTTGTTTTCATGTCTGTTCATGTGTTTTGTGTTTTTAGAGGGTCTTAAATTTAAATCCTCACTATCAGCTGACCTATCACCATTTTCAACATTCTAAGTAAATAGCATGCAAGCAAGCGGTAGGACTTTCAATTCCATGCACTTTTTGCATACCTGGAAATCATTCTTGGGGATCTTTGTTCAATATCTCTTTCTAATCCTTCTAATGTTTCCTCATTCAAACTGTTTTGGAAGTAGTTACATTTGTTGTTACTCACTAATCAGTATGGCAAATGGTTAGTCATATTTATTTATTTAGTTTATTTGTTTTACATTTGTTGACCAGGGAAGTCCGGCTTGGCAGTTTTCAGTGGAGGCCCCAAGAAAAAGCTCCAGTACATGCAGTACAAATAAAATCTTTTAAGTTATACAATATCAATAATGTCAGGCAAAAGACAACTAAAATATATTTTATATTGTCAAAATTGATAAGGTAGTAACTATACATAAAGTAGTAAGGCCTCTTATACTAATTTATTTTATTCCGATATAGTTAAATAATCATGCAGTAAGATAGTTGTCACAATACAGAGTACCAATTTATTTACAAAGGATGGAAAGTAAAGGGTTTATTTAATTATGAGATACACATGAAATGAGTGTTAAAAGAGTTAAGACAGGCACAGGTAGAAAGTGGAGTAGGTGAAGATAAAGTGATAGTAGAGGAGAGCTGAGATATAGTAGAAGAGAAGAAAGAAGCAAAGATGTTATACTTATCTTGAAGATGTACAGCTACAGAGCCTGGATTTAGAGAGGTGTTTTTTAGACGTGTTTTGAATGCATGTTGGTTTTTGAGTAGCCGGAGAGCATGTGGGAGATCATTCCAGATGGTAGCTACTATGTTTGAATATAAGGAAACTCCTGATGCATTCTGGGCTTTAGTGACGGATAAGGAGTTTGTCTTTAGAGTGAAGAGCTTTGGTAGTACTGACGTTAGAAACAGTGTTTACTGATTTAGCACTGCTGTTGTGTTTCTGCTGTTGATTCAACTGTGCTGTTAAGTGTTCATTTTACATTTTCTTGTATGCACAGGATAATTGGCTGTTAAATATATTGTGCATGATTTATTAACTGGTTTCCAAACAAAATTATGGCACTGTGATGTGTTAACTGTTGAACTATTCTCAAACTGTTGCAGTAGCATCTATTCTCCTGCTATCTATTGTTTTTCTCCTGCTCTCTCCACTCTATTTTCAGACCTGTATCTTTTAGCACCCTCCTATCTCCTAATTACGTCCTTTAACCTACCTTTGCCTCATTCTACTAGTTTTACCTTCACTTCTCTCTTTTCACAGCACACTCGGGCAACTCTGGAGTCTACAGCTACCACCCCACCCATACAGTCTAAGAAGGAATCAGTACTGCAAAACTAAAACAAGGATATACATTTTGAGCCTGAAGCACAAGGTCAGTCCACCCAGGCATTCTACATGTATGTGTTACAATAGTGAAGCTTTAACATTAGCAGTGTTACTTAGTAGTTCTCAGTGTGCTAATAATATGTACTGTTTGAGCCTTGTGTCCTCCCCCCAACTTGTGCAGTAATCATAACTGTCCACTAGACAGTATACACTTAATTCAGATCCTTCCTATTCTCTGTGATTAAAAATAACACTCAAGCAGCCCTTTCAGTGTTGTTTGCCTTAGTTTTGCATCACTTGAGCCCCACTTGTTTATTTGCATTTCTATAGATTCCCCTTCATTGCTAATGTATCTCTCTACTCTAATTTGTGCACAAACTGGCTGCTAATAAGCAAGCCAATGTGAAGACACACTCCCAGAATTAAAAACCTTGCTGTCTCATCTCTCCTTCACTTTCCAGGTAGAGTTTGTATTATTACTCATCACATCTGAGGTCTTCACTGATAGTTTTCTACTGCTTGCCTCTCTGGTTGTGGCTGGTTTCTGACCACTCTGTTTGCCTTGTGGGCTCACTCCACTCCCCTCCCTATCCCCAATTCCCTCCACTCCCAGTGGTCCTACCTTTATACTTCCCTAACTCCTCCCACACCCACTTTCATCCATTCAACCCACTTCCCCCCAATATTGTAATCCTCTCATATTTCCTAACCTCTCCCTTACTCAGACACAATATACTCCCCACCTTCAATAATCACTAACAAGTGTACCTCCCCCACTCACTTACTTCCTGCTCTCCAACTATTCTTCTCGACTCTTTCATTATTCCCACTGCCCACACTCCTACCTCAGCCTAGTAATAAATAATCCAGATAAACTGAAGAACCAATATTCTTACACGGAAACTCGATCAGTCCAAATCAGTCCAACCAAGGAACTTCTCAAATATACCATTTATTAGACACACAATTCACAATTGTAGACAAGTTGACCTAGGTTTCGTTTTGAACTTATACAGACTTCATCAGAACTAACACATCATACTGAAACCACTTCCCTTTATAACACTCCCAGGTTAATTGATTAATTACACTCCCACAAAATTAAAGACACATACCCATCAGACCATACATATACCTAAAAACATATATAAGCTAAAACCATAAATAAAAACATACTATAATATTACATAAAAATAAACATATAAAAATATGTAAGATAAAATCAGTACAAAATGAATAATAAAATATTTTGATTTGTTAATCCAACAATATAAGTTACAAAATGTCTAGATAAAAACAAATGTTAGGGCAGAAATTTTAGCCCAGTATATATCTTAACTTTAGTAATGGGGCTAAACTAATATGGTCATTAATTCCGGGATAACTAGTGGCATTTAACCTTATTTGCCACTTAGTTTCACTAATATCTAAATGGACATCCAAAATATGCCCTTGATTATCCTTAATAACTTGCTGAATAATACAAAATTGGAATTCGTGATTTATATTTATCTTAATATGTCTTGCCAGTGCATTAGTATTTTTCATATGTTTAATGTCCAGCAAATGCTCCCCTATCCTTTCTCTAAGTGTACGACAGGTTTTTCCAATATAAAACGCCGGACACTGATTGCACTTAGCTAAATACACCACATTTCTGCTATAGCAATCATAATGTCTATTAATAAATATAATTTCTTTCCCTAATTTAATCCTATTTCCTGATGTATGAATATACTTGCATTTATTACATCTGCCACACTTAAAATTCCCAATCGGTCTACAAGACCTAGATGTCAGTTTTAACTTACTACCCTCTAATAGTTTTTTAAAAGATCTATCTTTTCTATATACATTAATGGGAGAGGCCCTTAATTTACTATATACACTAGTATCTAATTTCAATAAATCCCAATTCCTCTGTATTATCCTCACCATAGATTCCGTGTCACAATTATATGTGGTTATAAAAAACAAACCTTCCTTAATTTTATTTTCCTTTTCACTTCAAATTCAACCAACAACTCACCTATGTCTGTACCATTTTTTAATATGGGCTGATAAATCCCTCCCTTTCTTTTATCTATAATCTCCACCTTAATAGCTTGTACCAGGGTCTCGGGGTAACCTCTTTTCAAAAACATTCCTGTAATAAAATCTAGTTCCTTTTCAAAATTTAAATAGTTATTAACCATTCTGGCAGCCCTGACCATCTGCCCTTTAATTATAGCCCTTTTCTGGTGGTCAGGGTGCCAGCTCTGATATTCCAAATAAGAATTGAAAGGTAGGTTTTCTATAAATATTTGATATAAGACTCCTTTTATCATTATCAACTGTCAAATGGACATCTAAATAATTTATTTCAGTATAACTATAAACAAAGGTAAATTTTAAAAAATCGACCGAACTGTTAATATATTCCAGGAATGCTTCCAACCTCTGAATGTCACCATCCCAAATTATAAAAATATCATCCAAAAATCACATATATTTCTGGATGAATTTATTAAAATCACTTTGAAACACATATTCTTGTTCCCAATAGGACATAACATAATTTGCATAAATGGGGGCACACGCTGCCCCCATTGCTACTCCAGTAGCCTGCTTATAGTAGCTGCCCTCAAAAACAAAAATTGTTGTTTAATACCATGTCCATAAGGGATACAAAACATTTATTTGATCCTGATCAAATGACCCTATCTTATTTAGCTGATTCTCCAACCATTCTAGCCCAATACTATTAGGAATCACTGAATATAAATTACAAACATCAATAGTAAGTAAAATAGTTGAAGGGCCTATTCTCACATCATTTAGTTGGGATAAAAATGCCATGAGTCCTTAGTAATGTAATTGAACATTTTTAACCCCCCTTGGAGATGAAAATCTAAATATTTACTTATAAAGCAAGTTTTATTCCTTTTACCATCCACAATCGGTCTGAAAGAAACATCAGTCAGACCCTTGTGAATTTTAGGAATGCCAAAAATATTGCTTATTACTGGAAAATTATTCACCAAATACTCAAAATCCATTTCAGTGATTTGTCCTTGATAAAGCATATCCTTTAGCATCAGGTCGATCTTTGAATAGGCCACATGAATTTCATTTAAAGTTATTTCTTCATATGCTTCCTAGCCTAGTAATCTCCAGCAGCTTCCTAGCCTAGTAATCTCTACCAGCTCATCTCACATCTACTTATACACATCTCTCATTCTACATCATGCTCCATCTCCCCACCTGTTTTCTCACTTCAGCCTTCCTCATATCCCTTCTTTGCCCCTCCTATACCTTACTATCCTCTCTGTCTCCTCACACTCTTTACCACTACATATAACTTCTTCCTCTGAAGCAGTCACCTCCTCATTCCTTCTCCACCATAGCCCGTAAACTATACCCTCTAAATACAACTCTCTTCTAAAAATTTAAGCTCCCTCCAGTACCTTTCTCTACTAACCCACTTCACTTCACTTCACTGACAATAGTAGACCTTTCTTCAACTACACTCCCAACTTACCCTCCCTGTTGTACCTGATCATCCTTCTTTTACATCTAGTCTCTCTCTCTCTCTATTTCTAGTGACATCCATCCTAATCCTGGTCCTACTGTCTCTACCACCATCTGCTCCTCTATATCACCACAATCAACCTCCCTCAAAACCATTCACCAAGCTACAATCAATACCCAAACTATTTGTAGTAAAATACACAACTTACACTCCTGGCTGTCACATAACCATCCCAATGTATTAACTGTCTCAGAAATCTGGCTCAATCCTCATATCAAAGATACTGAAATTCTTCCCCCTGGCTAGCAAACCATACAGAATGACAGACCTAAAAAGAAAGGAGGAGGGGTAGCCATAATTTATTCCTCTTCTCTAACAGTCATGCCATACACTAACCCCACTCCTAAATTCTCTCCTGCTGAACTATTCATAGCCTTCATAAAAATCAACAAACATAAATCTTTATGTATAGCTGCCATCTACATTCCACTTGGTGATAACATCACATTTTTGAAGACATTCTCTCATGGTTCTCTTCCAACATCAAAAATGAAACATTCATTCTTGGTGATGTAAACATCAACTGGGCCACCATCTCCTCACAATTTCCAAGCAAAACAATTAATCTCTTTAACTTCTCCCAGCTTATAAACTACCCTACCAGACCCAATAAAGATGGCTTCTATGGCACTACATTAGATTGGATCTTAGCAACTCATCCCGACCTAATCTCAAACAGCAGAATTATACCCAATCCGATTAGTTATCTCCTACCAGCCTATTCCCTCCGGTGTGCCTCTTCTTTCCAAAAACAGCATCAGTACATTCAAACTTGTAATCTCACCAGTTTCAATCCACAGGCATTCTCCAACTGTTTGAAAAAATGAATTGAGCCCCCTTAAAGACTCTGCCTCTGGACAGTGCAACTAATTACTTCAACAAAACCTTCCTAGACTTACTAAACAGCCTAGCACCTCTTAGAACAAAAAGAATAAAAGCCAAAACTGTTCCCTGAGTATCAAATGAAACCAGAAAATGAATCCACCTCAGAGATAAATGTTAGAAGCAATACTAAAAAAATAAGTTAACAAAGTCTAATCGAATTCAAACAACTCCACAACTCAGTGAAGAAACTAATAAGTAAAGACCATAAGACTCATTACTCCAAACTCCAATCAGAACATAACTCTTAAGCCCAAAAAGTTCTGGAATTGCATTTCTTCTCTTCTAAGCCCTGGTAGAAAAGACAATCCATGCCCTAACCCAAACTCCCCAGACCATGAAATTGCATCTAATTTCAACACCTTTTTTGTTGACTGCATAGCCAAACTAACCACAAACTTTCCCATCTTCTCTCCCTCTCATAGTTCCCCATCCACTGCTTTTCCTTCTAATGCTCCACCTTTCAGTCTTAAACCTATCCTCACCAGCAGCATAACAAAACTCCTCCTTAAACTAAAGCATTGCTTCAATGCTCCTGATAATCTACCGCCATCCTTCATTAAGATGGCTGCAGATAGCATTGCCCTCCCTATTTCCATCCTTATCAACAGGTCCATCCAAGAAGCCTATGTCCCCTCACTCTGGAAGAAATCTTTTGTCACCCCTATCCACAAAGGTGGCAATAACACAGACACTACTAACTTCCATACTATAACTATTCTCTCACCTCTTTGTAAAATCCTCGATAAGTGCATTCTTCACCAACTCTTGCCATACATAGCACGCAATCATCTTCTTACCCCAACACAACATGGTTTCAGGCCTGGCCACAGCACTACCACTGCCCTTCTGTCCTTCCTTGATACCATTAATTGTGCTCACAACTCTGGGAAAATCATATCCACCCTTTCCTTAGATCTCTCCAAAGCATTTGACACTGTCTCACATCCTCTACTCTTATCTCAACTTTCTTCCCTCAGTTTCACTCTATCCACCATGGACAGTGCAGTGGTGCAGCGGTAGCATTGTCAACTCACAGCAAGAGGTTCTCCAGTTCAGTTCTTGGTTGGGGTGCCTTCTGTGTGGAGTCTGCATGTCCTCATTGTATTCGTGTCGGTTTCCTCTGGGTGCTCTGGTTTCCTCCCACGTTACAAAGACATGCATCTAGAGTGTTTCTCCCTGGGCCTCCACTAAAAATTGGCTTTGTTCCAAGTTGGACTTTCCTGGTAAACAAATATTAAATAAATAGCCTGGTTTACAAGCTATCTCTCCAGTAGACAATAAGCTGTTAAATTGAAAAATTCTGCTTCATCCTTTCTCAACAATCACTCTTGCATCACCTACGGCAATATTCTCGGCCCCTTACTTTTAAATATTTTCATTAACAGCTTTCACAGATCCATAGGTAATGCTACACTGATACAGTATGCTGATGATTTCACAATCATCTGTATAGCAAACTCTCCCTCCACACTCCTTCAAAAAATCCAAACAGCCTTCTCCAATACAGAAATTTGGATGCTAAACAACCATCTTCGTCTTAATGCTAACAAAACAAAAATCATGATATTCTCTCCTTCGAGCAATTTCACCATAGACAAAAGCTTCTTTAAAATAAAAAGCCACAATAACACTCTAATCGATATTGTACCTCACACCAAACTACTTGGAGTCACCATTGATGAACATTTAAAATTTGATATCCACATCCAAAATAATATCAAAAACCCACCAAAAACTAGGTCTGCTGTATAGACAAGATCACTGTCTAACCATTTCTACCAGACATACTCTAGCCTCCACCTACCTGCTCCCGCCTCTGATGTATGGTGCACCTCTACTTACTCATCTCCAACTCAGACAAAAAAAACTGGAAGCCTACTATAACAAAGTCTGTAAATTTGCTACAGGGTCCAAATACTCCACCCATCACTGCCATTCTCTCCACTCCCTAAACTGGCTTGAGCTTCCTAATTACCTGAAATTGATACAACTCAGCAATGCTCACAAACTCATATTCAAACCTTCCATCTGCTCCTCTCTTTCATTTGTCTTAACCTCTTACCTCCCCAGTCATACTCTTAAATCTGAAAACCAAATCTTCCTTAAAAATCTATAAACCCCTTCACCCTCCTGGCCAATTACTTCTATTGCACACCTTAGCTAAACTATGGAATTCTCTCCCCTCTCCACTGTACTCACAACCACTTTAATTTCAAATCTCTCCTCCATTCTTACCTTACCTCAAACTGGGTCTGTTCCTGCTCCATTCCCACCTAAATTACTTTGTTGTCTCTTTCAAACCTCCCTTCATTCTCATCTACTTTCACCTCTGATCACTAACATTTTTGTTAGAACAAGCACTAAACTCGTGTGACTTGTACTTTTAATTATATTATCTGTATTACTTTTGACTTTATCTATATTTTAACATTTGTGTTTTTTAAATGTATACTCCTTAATTTTGTATTTGTATTTTAAATTGTATATTTATGCTTCTGTATGCTGTATATTCCATACTTTACTTATGTTTTATTCTGTTAACTACTATTGGAGGTTTTCTCCCCTGGCCTCCACTGAAAATGGGCCCTGCTTGGCTCATTGGACTTCCCTGCTCATCAAACTGTAAAAAAATAAATAAATAAGATGAACCATTTACAGGTTGCCTGTTTGCATTAGAGACATAGGTGCCAAACCAGGGATGAATTTCCAGTTCCAACTGTCCAGGTCGCACTTGAATTGGGTTAGGGAGAAACTCTACTTCACATGGATTCACTGAACCCACAGACATCACCAATATCCTGGCAGACAGGTTCAGTGCAAACTTCTCCACCCCCTCCCCCCCAAAAGAGCAAGTATCTATTCCGGCAGAGGGCTGCCTCCCAAACATCTCTGATGCTCAGGTGAAGGCTCCCCTCTCCAAAGCAAAAAACACTGCTTCCATGGGACCAGATGGCATCCCAGGTTGCATCCTACATGAACTCCAAGAGGAACTAATCCCTCAAATAAAACAGCTATATAATCTCAGCCTCACTACAAGATATGTGCCCACAGAATGGCGTACAGCAACAGTGGTCCCACTCCACAAAGGTGGAGACGCTACGGACCCTGGAAACTATCGCCCCATAAGCCTGACTAGCTTAGTCTGCAAGGCTATGGAGAGGATCATCATGGAGCTCATAAACAAAGACATTGGGGACCTACAGACACTAGATCCTACCCAGTTCGGCTTTGTCAAGGGCAGATCCTGCCTTTTGAATCTGGTTGACTTCTTCAAAACAGTCACCAAAGCCATAGATGAAGGGAAGGCAGTCCACACAGCCTATCTGGACCTTGCAAAGGCATTTGACACAATACCCCACTCGGGCATCATAGATAAGCTATCCAGCTTAAATATAAACCCCTATGTCACAAGATGGGTCGCAAACTGGCTCAAACACAGAACCCACAGAGTGAGAGTTGCTGGAGCCATGTCAGACTCGAAACCGGTCACAAGTGGCATCCCACAGGGTTCTGTCCTGGGACCACTCTTGTTCGGTATATACTTTTCCGAGGTACAGGCAAACGTGGGAGGACTATGGCTCACCAAGTTCGCAGACAACTGCAAACTGGGTGCCATAATCGACTCTCCAGCTGACACAAACATCCTTCAAAAAGGTCTCACAGAGACAGATAACTGGTGCCAGCGCCATGGTTTAAAGCCAAATGCCAAAAAATGTATAGTCATACCCTTTGGCAAAAACAATGTGCCCACAAATTACCACATAGGCGGAAACCCATTAAGTACAGAGAAAGTTATTAGGGACCTGGGGACCCAAGTTGATAGCAATCTCTCCTTTGAAAACCACACTGCCAAAGTGGTTAGAAAGACCTTCTACATAGCCCACCTCATCATGAAGGGTTTCACATCTAGATCAAGAGAGGTAATCGTGCCCCTTTATTCATCCCTCATCAGGTCCATCATAGAATACAATGCCCCTTTTGGGATGTACCTTACCCGACACCTGCAGCAATTAGAAAGACCCCAAAAGTATCTCACCAAGAGGATCAATGGTCTCAAACAGATGCCATATGCTGCTTGGTTAAAAAAACTCCAGCTCTACTCAGTTGCATACCGCCTACTTTGGGGCGATCTATGCCTGACATACAAAGCTATGTCAAATCCAGAATTAATGGACATGCTCCACCTCAGTAAATCTAAATCCCTTAGAGCCACACGCTCGAGGGACTTGAACCTCAGCACAGAAATAAATAGAACTTGCTGGAGGGACAGGTTCATAACCCAGAGGCTCCCTTCGCTCTGGAATAGAATTCCAGTTCATGTGAGGCAGAGCACCTCACTGAATCTCTTCAAGAAGAATCTCGATAGGTGGATGGGGGATCGTAGGTTTGTCCCAGGGATTACTCCCGTGTCACTATTAGACAGAGGCACAGTAAACTAAACCTTAAAAAGGACACAGTATACTCAAATCAAGGGGTGGCATAAGCCATACAGAATCAGGCTAGGCTTATAATTGCTCCAGGGCAGATAACCTAGTATGAACCTATGAACCTATGAACCTATGAGGAGCCCATTGCATAGACAGGGTAGTCTCTGGGATAAATACCTATCTCTGCAGCAGGTCCTATTTATATCATAAGCAAGGTTTAAGTCTTTAGAATGGGTAATTCTGGTACTGTTTGTTTCATGGACATGCAGGAGGTCCATCAGAGTGGGGTCTAACAATGCCCTGTATGCCAGGCATAGATCTCCCCTCAAAAGCCTGTAGGAGACAGAATACAAGGATAGGGCCTTGAGGTGGTCTGCATAGGACATATTACTTATGCCCTGTATTCTTTTAGTGAGGAACCTCTGTGGACATTCCAGTTGTTGGACATGCCTGGTTAGGTACATACAAAAGGGGGCATTGTACTCATTGATAGGTATAATGAATGCTGAATACAGTGGAACAATGACTTTCTTGGACATAGATGCCATACCTTTGTTTATACGTTGCGCACCATAGAATGATTTCCTCACATACCTTCCAACTGTCCCAAATTACTCGTTTTTTACCGAGTTTTGGGGTCCAAAACTGGGGTGCCAATATTCCTGAGTGGCACCCCTTCAATTCCAATTTTTTCACTGTGTTTTTATTAAGTTTTCGTGCTTTGTCAGCCTACATCATCCCACGCGATGACTTCAGCTCTGTCAGGGCTACCATCCTATCAGAATTGAGCTCGCGCACGTATGCGCACATATTTCTGGCTCAAAATTGAATACTTTCCGAGTGGGAACGGATTGTTTGCTGATGCTCGCACCTGGCTGATCATGAGAAGTGCTCGTTTATGGATTATTTATTAGCTCCTGGCTGCTTGTTTGTAGATTTAAGAACGATCATGAATTAGTGAAGGCTCGGCAGCTGCTGCAATGCAGATATATTATTGCCTGGCTGAAAACAGAGACAAAGTAAGGTGTGTGTGTGTGTGTGTGTGTGTGTGTGTGTGTGTGTGTGTGTGTGTGTGTGTGTGTGTGTGTGTGTGTGTTTCTGAAGATACATTTGCTTTTCTGAATGACAACCCATATTCTCTTAATTTTGAAAATAATTACATTTTATTTCTTCCAATCTGCTTGCATGATATTTATTGTAATTATTTTATTCTCTAAGCATCATTCATGCAAATGGAATGTATTCTCATTTAGAAATACCAATGAAACAAATTATTTTTTGAACATTTAAGGCAGTTTCCTAGCTATAAAATATAAATGCTTTGCAGAAAACGATTATGGTGATACCAAGAAGACAGTATTTTCCTTTAATTTTTTATTCAATCTTTGACCCATCTCAACCAAAATTTGGGTTTCAAGGACAAGTGTAAATGCAGTATCTAGAATATATATATATATATATATATATAGAGAGAGAGAGAGAGAGAGAGAAATGTGTGTATAAAATACACACACACACACATATATATATATATATATATATATATATATATATAGATATATATAAAAATTTAGTATACCTAATTACTAGTATGTTTTTGGAAAAAGTGAAGTATCCCGAAAACACCTGTATATGCAGAATCTGGCACAGCATGCACACAGATAATGAATGGAGTTGATGTCTGAAAACCTTGGAACTGTGATGCATAGGCCTTAACTTTGGAAAGTGGATGAAACAACAGGAACACATTTAATCTTAGCCAAGTGGCAAGCTTTTTAAGGGCATGGAGCAGCTAGCTTTATTGGACTGCAAGCCAATGTAATGATGCAAGGTTTTCTGGCACTGTCTTGGCTAAACAAACAAGGGACTTAAGCCAGATACTGGTTATTATAATTGACACATGCATCGTCTAATAAAAATATATCAAAATAGTCATTTCGGCAGACTTAATCATAAGTGTGAATCAAGAATTTATTATGACCTACTCGCATGTACTTCGTAATTGGCAGAACTGAATTATAAAACATGTAACAGAATGTATTGTTTGTATGCATGTGTGTGTGTGTGTGCATGCGTGCGTGCGTGTGTGTGTGTGTGTGTGTGTGTGTGTGTGTGTGTGTGTGTGTGTGTGTGTGTGTGTGTGTGTGTGTGTGTATATACTCACGCTCAAACCTTGTACCTTGGCTACAGGGTAAAAAGAGCCTTTATGCTAAGAGGTTGAGAGCTGTGGTGAGAAGTGAGAAATTAATTCACTAAATGGCAGCCATTAAGTTTCAGTCTTCCTATTTTTCAGGAAGCTGCTGGTTTGGCATAGTGACATGTTGTTCTGACCCTAGTGCATAGGGTCCTGGGTTCAAAGCTTGCCAATGAAGTGCATGATAGTAACCCAACATTTTATTCTAGCAACTTTACAAAATTATACAAGCAATGTTTAAAATGTGTCCCTGGTAAGTTCCTAGCAAATGCTTGTTTGTCCAGGTTTTTTGTCCTAAGAGGTTGAGAGCTTTAGTGAGAAGTGAGAACTGAATTTGTATTTCCCCATTATTGGCTTTTTCCAGGTTTTTTGTGCTAAGAATACAAATACCAAAGATGTGTGCGAAATAAATGTAACCAAATAAAATAAATCTTTGCACAAGAGAAGTAGCCAAATAAGGGCACGAGTCTCTGTTGTAGTCCAACTAGTTTATTAACCATGGAAACCAGGGCAAAAAACAATAAGCATAAACGCTACTAATACACAAAGCATTTTTGTATGAACACTTCATCAGATGCTATCCCTAAAAACAAAAAGACTACAATATATACTCTTACTGATTTGAACAAATTGTCAATCAATTAACAGCATCAATCAAATCATTTTAAATACATTTAAATATGTTTTTTATGTTTCTTTATGTTTTTTAATTATTTAGGTTAGCTTTCCAGACCACAGCCTCTACAATTTTTATTTTAATTTAAAATTAAAATTAAATTTAAATAAACTTAAATGTAAAATACATGGTGATAACACATTTTGTTCTAGCAACTGTACAAAATTATACAAGCAATGTCTAAATTGTGTCCCTGGTTTTTGACCTTTTGCCCCCTCCCAAAAAAACTGAAAGTGAAAATAAGTGTGAGAAGCTGTGCAAGATGCCTATGGCTTACACTACTGTCATTCTATTTATAGTGTGGGTGTGGAAGTAGATTTTGTATGATGGAAATGTTCTGAATCGGGCAGTTTTGTCATTATTGATTCATTCATTTTGTTTTATTGCCTACAGAACAGTAGCCTACTGGAAAAATGTTCAAACAGTAAATTTAAAATGTGCTCTGCCTAATAAGTGTGTTGTATTTTGCAAGGAATATAATTTAATAAAGTCATGAAGGTATATCAAAGAAAAGAACACATGTATGTTTCTTGTTTTGTGTGCAAGAGGCCAATGATTTGAAAACAGTGCAAGGCAATCTTTATCCACCACTGGCCAGATGCATTTTCTTTGGATGTGGTGCGGGTTTCAATGCTGTTTCAAAGAATGTGAGTTTCAAGGGCAGAGAAGTTTTAATGCTAAGCCTATTTTCATTGTGAGACAGTATTGCTTTGTTTACCAGATGTCTGTTTGTGTTTCTGCATTGTTGTCCTGTAAAATGTAAAAATAAAATCCAAATAATCATTGAAGAAGTAAAACAGTAGGCATACATTAGTGTTTATGGTAAATCGGGCGAAATAGCCAGGTAATGGGACATTGGAATGGCTGCAGGGGGACTCTGGTGCCATATTTTGGTTGTCTGTGCTTCAGTTTGCATTTGAAAGTGGGTATCTTACAATTCCATTGGAGTGGGTGGGATTTTGTAATTATGCATGCAAATTATATGTTAATCAGCGTACAGATTTGTACCTATTTTTCATGGGCCTTGTCCAGATTTTTAATGTTTCCAGGTTGAGAGGTATGTTTCCTCACCACTGTAGACACGTGATGATCAAAGTGTAGATTACTATCTAGGTGTGTCCCTGAGTACCTGACTTCTGGGTCAAATCTAAGGGATGTGTTGTCAATATGATAGTAACCAGGGATGGATGACTTCCCAAAGGACACTATTATGCATTTCTTAGCATTTAGTTTTAGTTGTTTGTCTGTGTCAGCCCCTCCTGGAGAACATTTGTGTCAGTTTGAGATTCAATGATGGCTCCTAATTTGCAATCATCTGCAAATTTAGTCAGTCAGAGATCACTGACATTGACCTTGATGTCTGAGAAGTAAATGCCAAAAAGGAACGGTCAAAGGACTGATCCCTGAGGGACTCCACTTGTTACTGGCCTCTTACTAGAGGTGGACTCACCAATTCTAACTTCCGGGTCCTTTCTTTGAGCCAGATGGTTATCCACCGGGTGACATACGGGTCTGTACCTAACTTCTTGAGTTTAACAATGCCCGAGTGGTGTGGACATACATGTTTCTGCCTTCTTATGTCATAATCAGCACAGCATAAGTGGAATGTTTGGCTAACATTTGGAAACACAGGATTGTCATACCCAACTGATATCCATAAAAATGAAGGTGTTTTTTAATAACAGTTTAGAGGTGTGAGTCAAATTTTAATTTGTCATCAATTGTGATTCCTAAGAGTTTGTTGTTTGGGACCTGTTCAAACAGGGAGTTATTTAATAAAGTGATTTTGACAAGAATGTTGCTTTGGGACAATGTTTTTGGGGTGAAAAGTAATAATTTTATTTTTGGGGTTAAATAGGAGCTGTGAGTTGTCTAGTCAGGTTCCTATGGATGTGAAGGATTCATGAGTAATTTCTTAATGTTTTTATAGGTCAGAGGTTGTGCAGATGTGTGAGGAGTTGTTTCAGTACAGTATTTTGTGTTTCTGAGTTGTCCAGACCTTGCTGAGATAGAAGGAAATCTTTCTGCTTATCAGTGGGAGTGGTAAGCTCTGAGCAGACTATCTATCACTAGAGGAGTGGTTTCCAGCTCAGAAATTGTATTTTTTTGGCTGTTTTGGGATGCTTCTATCCTTTTTAACTTTCTGACTTAAAAACCCTTGTTTGCATGGATTTGTGCTTGTTTTACCTCAACAGATTCTGTTTGGGTATCCTGCAGAGTTCCACAGCAGCAGAAAGAAGAAAGAGAGACTTTGCTTGATCATAAGTACATTATTTTGCTTTCATTAGCTTAATTTTGCTTGCCACACTTTATTACAGCCACTTTTACAAGCTTTGGTATTTAAATTAACTGTATTCTGCTGATTTTTACCAACTGCACTTTATTAAATCATTTTTTTCAACTGCATTTACTGTTGTAGGCTACACACTCAAGTGTGATAGCCTTTTTGTGTCTTAAAAGTGAATTTTACTAGTGCATTTACTGTATTTTTGAGTCTGTAACAAAATATGAAAAAAAAAGTCTATCAACATGCTCGTTTCCCACCTTTTTCTCAAACTAGAATAGTCCAGATCTGAGATTTGCTGATTTCAGGACTGTATTTTGTGTTTCTGAGTTGTCCAAACCTTGCTGAGATAGAAGGAAGCCTTTATGCTTATCAGTGGGAGTGGTAAGCTCTGAGCAGCCTATTAATTACTAGAGGAGTAGTTTCCAGCTCAAGGAAATGTATTTTATTGGCTGTTTTGGGCTGATTCTATCCATGTAAACTTTATGACTTAAAAACCTGTGTTTGCATGGGTTTGTGCTTGTTTCACCTCAGCAGATCCTGTTTGGGTATCCTGCAGAGTTCTACAACAGCAGAAAGAAGAAAGAGAGACTTTACTTGATCATACGTACCTGCTTTTGCTTTCTTTAGCTTAATTTTGCTTGCCGCACTTTATTACAGCTGTTTATACAAGCTTTGGTAATTAATTTAACTGTATTCTGCTGATTTTTGCCTACTGCACTTTATTGAATCATTTTTTCAACTGCATTTACTGTTGTAGGTTACACACTCAAGTGTGCTAGCCTTTCTGTGCCTTAAAAGTGAATTTTACTACTGCATTTACTGTATTTTTGATTCTGTAAGAAAAAACAAAAAAAAAAAAAATTCTACTTGCTCATTTCCCGCATTTTTCTCAAACTAGAATAATACAGATCTCAGATTTGCTGATTTCAGGACCGTATTTAGTGTTTCTGAGATGTCTAGACCTTGCTGAGATAGAAGGAAGTCTTTCTGCTTATCAGTGAGAGTGGAAAGCTCTGAGCAGACTATCTATCATTAGAGGAGTGGTTTCCAGCTCAGGAATTGTATTTTATTGGCTGTTTTGGGCTACTTCTATCCCTTTCAACTTTCTGACTCAATAACCCGAGTTTGCAGGGGTTTGTGTGTCTTGCAGAAAAACTAAGCTTGGGTAAACTATTACCAGTGCCTTAAAGTCTGCTCTTCAAATTTTCCCTTAGATCTTGCTAGCTTTCATCTCTGAGCACTCAAATTAGGCCTTTAAATCCAGCACTTGCCCAGAACCTCTTGCAGCAGTTATTGTAAGCATACCAAAATGCTAGTAGCACTAAAAGCCTTCTATAAAGGAAACAAAAACAGCATCAGTACTTAAAAGAAAGCAAAACAGCTCCAGTACTTAAACAACAGAGCACCTATCCAGGCATGTCTAAAGGTCAGTTCTCTATGCTTTCTCCTTTTAACCTGGTGAACCTGGGCATCCTGAGGCAATGTAGCAATTGGCTCATGTACACAGACAACCCTCTCCTCCTACCTCCAAACACATTCACTTGTGAGAGATGCACTTACATAGCCAAACTAGAGGCCACACTCTCTCTAACCAAGACTGGGCTAGCCAGTCAAGAGGAGAAGGTTAAAGCATACATCACACCACATAGATCACATAGCTTCCCGGATCACACACCGCCACACCTCTCACATAGTAACACAAAACACACACACACTTTCACGGAGGCTCTCAATAAAAATCTGCCCAAACAAAAAAGACCTCCTAGATGGAAATGCAAGCAACCATCTCATTAAACACAACCCCCAGGACACATAGTCCACATAAACAGTGTGCCACTCAGCCTAAGACCCTACGGCAAAACATTTTACCCAATACACTAGTCATAGGTGACTCAATAATAAGGCACACTGATGTCCCACTCACTAGATTAAATAAGGAGAAAGTTATGGTCAGCTGCCTGTCACATGCCAGGATTTGCCACATAACATATGCACTTAGGTCTCTCCACAACAAGCACAAATATGACTTTGTCATTGTCCATGTTGGTGTGAACGACCTAAAATGTACCTCTCTGGACTACATAAAAAGAGACATGGAGGAGCTCTCGGATCTTGTAGCCCAGGCAGGTATGACCCTAACTCTGAGCAGCATCCTATCGTTGCCCAGAATGATACCACAGTACAAGCAGAAAATGATTGACTTCAACAATTGGCTAAGTTTCTGGTGTCCTTCAAAGGGGATCCATTATCTGTCTGCCAGGGATGACATGATCGACAGACCACAATGCTTTGCCAGAGATGGCCCCCATCTGTCACCCCTGGGATTCTGGATACTGGCCAAGGATCTTGCCACCTCTATAGTGCCTTTTTTAGGCAATGCCCTAAAGACAAATTTACCACCATAACAACTGCATGCAAATGCAACCTGAGGGTTATGCTACTCAATGCTAGAAGTCTATATCTAAAAATGCACTTGTTCGAGTCACTCCTTAAACTGGAGAACATCGACCTCTGGGGAGTAACAGAGACCTGGTTCAAGGCACCAGAGAGCACCCCAGTGCTGCCAGGCTACAATGCATATCACACCTTTTGGCCCTTAAATCTCAACCAAATTCCTAAAGGAGGTGTGGACCGAAGCCCCAAAGGTGGTGGTGTATCCATCTTCATAAAATATATGCATACCTCCAGACTAGTTGCCTAACATAACGCATCAGGGATACCTCAGGTGCAACTAACACTGGATAAAACTGCAATTCAGGTTGTAGCCTGCTATAGATCCCCCACAATGTCCCATGACTCCCACTCCACATTCCTGAACACTCTGGAAAGCATTAAGGTTCAACCCTTATACTGAGAGACTTTAACTACCCCTCCATTAGAAACATTCTCAACCTGGTCATTACAAACATGGGGGACTGCTGCTCTACACTAGTAATCAACTACTCCCTAGTTAGATCTGACCACAAGTTAATCACAGTTGATATCCAAATCCCACCCTCACCTCCCATGGAGGAAACCACAGTGAAGAACTTCTCCAAAGCCAATTTTGAGCTTCTAAAGACAGAAGTGACAAACCTTATGTCATCCATGCAAATGGGGAATGGATGTATGGCTACTGAATCATACACCAAGGCACTGTATGAGCATTTACACAAGTGCATGGATTGGGCCATACCAAACAGAACCAAGATCCTGTCCTCCAAAAAAAGGAAGCCAACCTGGTGGTCCCCTGCCATTAACAAATTCTACAGCAGAAGGAAAAACTGTTGCAGAAAAGGGTAAAGTCCCAAGACTGGAAACATTCCCTTTTAAATATCAGCAAAAAACTGAGATCCCTCATCAAATCCTCCAAAGCTAATTACGAAAACAACATTGCTACAGATACTAAAGATAACCACAAGGCATTCTTTAGCTATGTCAAGAATCTGCATGACAATACACAGATGTGCTCTGAGATACAGCACAAAGGCACCACTTATACTGAACCAACAGATATTGCCAATATCTTGGCTGACAGGTTTAGTGCGAACTTTACCCCCCCCTTCACCCCCTAAAGGACCCATCCCAATACCCAAGGAATGCCAAATCCCTAGAATTAACAGCTGTACAGGTGGGAATTGCACTGTCCAAAACCAAAAATACAGCTTCCATGGGACCTGATAATATACTTGGCTGTGTTCTACATGAATTTGAAAGGGAACTGGCACCACACCTGAGTGCCTTGTTCAACCACAGCCTCACTTCAGGCTTTGTTCCCATCGAATGGCACACCACTACAGTCATTCCACTCCACAAAGGGGAAGTGACTACTGACCCTGGAAACTACTGCCCAATCAGCCTTATGAGCCCGATGTGTAAGGCCATGGACCACATCATTATGGACCTTATAAATAGGGATATAGGGAACCTTCAAATTCTGGACCCCTCACAGTTTGAGTTTGTGAAGGGCAGATCATGTCTGCTCAACCTGACAGACTTCTTCAAATCTATCACCAGAGTGATAGATGAAGACAAGGTAGTCCATATAGCCTACCTTGATCTAGCCAAGGCCTTTGACACCATCCCCCCACTCAGGGATCACTGATAGACTCACTAACCTAGGCATTAACCCCTACATCATAAGATGGGTTGCCAACTGGCTCATGGACAGAACCCACATGGTGAAAGTAGCAGACTCCAAATCTGACTACCAGGCAGTCACGAGTGGAGTCCCACAGGGATCTGTTCTGGGTCCTCTCCTGTTTGGCATCTACTTCTCTGAAGTTCAGGCCAACACAAAGGGACTCTGGATGACCAAATTCATGGATGAGTCCAAACTGGGAGCTATTATTGATTCTCAAGCTGATGTAGACATTCTACAAATAGGCCTCAGAGAGACCAACAACTGGTACCAGAACCATGGTCTTAAGCTCAATGCTAAAAAGTGCATCGTCGTTTCCTTTTGGAAAAACACGGTGCCCACAAACTACCACATCAATGGCAGCCCATTTAATTCCCAAGGTGTGATAAGAGATCTAGGGATACAAGTAAATAGCAACCTCTCCTTCAACAACCATGTTGCCACTGTAATTAGAAAGTCCTTCTACATGGCACACCTCATTGCAAAAGGTTTCTCATCCCAGAAGAAAGTAGTCATAATCCCTTTCTACTCATCCCTCATTAGACCCATTGTAGAGTACAATGCCCCATTTGGCATGTACCTCATTAGACACCTACAACAACTGGACAGGCCACAAAAATTCCTCACAAAGTGGATCCTAGGACTCAAACACATGCCCTATACAGAAAGACTAAAAAAAACTCCAGCTTTGCTCCATCTCATATCGCCTACTTAGAGGCAATCTCTGCTTGACATACAAAGCCATGTCTGACCCAGTGTTGCTAGACATACTTCATCTGAAAAAGTCTCAATCCCTCTGCACCACATGCTCCAAAGACCTCAACCTCATTACCACAATAAACAGAACCTGCTGGAGGGACAGGTTCTTAACCCAGAGATTTCCCATAGTCTGGAATAAACTCCCCATTCATGTCAAGCAGAGCACTTCACTAGCCCTCTTCAAGAAAAATCTTGACGAGTGGATGGGTAACAGGAAATTCACCCTAGGGATCATGCCAACAGCCTTGCTTGATAGGGACACAAGGAACTAATGTCCGGCAACAGGATGACTGGGAATATTCTTAGGCTAGGCTTGTATTGGCTCCAGGGCCATTAGCCTAGTACTCACCTATGAACCGACAAAAATGGTGAGCTTGGAAGCAGTGTGTAGATAATTTATAAATATGTTAAGCAGGAGGGGTCCAAGTATGGAACCTTGTGCAATCTTACAATAATCAGTAGAAATGGAGAATATTCTTGCTGCCATTTGACAGCTAGGAGTTAGGTAGCTGTTAAATTAGGAGGGGGAGAAACACAAGGAGGAGAAGAGTTTTAGTAATAGATTATGGTGAGAGACAGAGATAAATGTTTTGGGCAGGTCTAGGAATAAGGATGATACTATTTTTCTGGTATTGCTGTTTTTATTAATGGTATCAGCAAAGTGAAGAAGGGCAGTAGTGGTGCTATGGTTGGGATGGAAACCCATGCTATTTGTAGGGGGTGATAAGAGTGTTTATGGCAAGGTATTAAAGTAATTTGGAATGGATGCACTTTTCTAATATTTTAGATAATGGTGAAAGGATGGCTACTGGTCTGAAGTTGTAATAGTCAGTAGAAGGTCCTCCTTTGTGAAGACAAAGTATGTATACCTTCTTCCAAATGGCTGGGACATGAGATTCAAAATGGTTCTGTTAATTAGTTTAGATATTAGTTATGACAGAGCTTCAGCTGCAGTTTTTAGGAGTTCAGGAGGAAAGTTGTCTGCAGCAGATCTTGAAGTTTTTAGTTGTGGGAGATATGTTGTTATGGTGGAGGTACAGACTGGTTTGATTGAGAAGTGAGCTTCCATATATTTTTGTTGGTGGGGGGGTTGATTTGATGGTGGGGTTGTCTTTGATAAGTGAAGCTACAACTTGAATTAATTATTTGTTAACGTTATTAGCGACTGCTGATGAAGTGTCTTCTTTGGGCGATGTGGGTTGTTGACCTTGGCCTCTATTTAGTAGATTTTGGACTGATGGCCAGAAGTCTTTAGCATTATTTTGGTGTGCCTCCTGTAAGTTAAAGTAGTGGAGTTTTTTTTGTCAACCCTTATACTGTGTTAGGTTTTATTTCTTATCTGTCTGTAGTGTAAAAGTTTTTTTTCCCCTGGGATTTGTTGTCATGCCTTGCTTTCCAGGACTTGTCTCTAAGCATCATTAGTTGCCTACTGCTTTTAGATAACCAAGTTACTAGAATAAGTTAAATTATTTCTCTCTTGATAGGAGCATGTTTGTTCAGTATATTGGTAAAGGTTTTCTTAAATTCAAGGGTGGCTTTGTGCAAAGGGAGAATTTTTAATGTATTCGAATTGTATTGCTTAAGAGTGGAGATGAAACTGTATTTTAAAATTGAATAGGTTACGCACATTCTTGTGTTTGAAGTTTTACTGGATTGTAAACAAGCCTGTTCACAAAACTGGGGAAATAGTCACTTAGCTTGTCAGATAGTATGCAATAGATATTGATATTCTTGGGTTTAGCTGAGAAAATCCAATCTAGAATAGAGGCCTTAGAGGTTGTTTTTTATATTGTGTTGGTGTACTGAGAAAAATCATACAGGTTAATACTGTTAGTGGGGGTATCAGATTCAATTTGGGCCCAGTCTATCTTAGGGTCCCTAATCTCTTCAGGTATATTGGTAGATGCCCAGGATAACATGACCTCTACTATGCTGATGTTATTGCCAGGGGAGAATATATAAGGCTATGATACATATGGTCTTATAAGAGTTTAGCTTGAGTAAGGCATTAAGAATCTCTGCATTATTGAATGAGGGATGCTTTTTATGATAAAGGGATATGTTCAGGTATTTTGGGTATATAATAGCTACCCCACCTAGTTTTTTATTTATTTTTTATTTATTTATTTATTTTTGGATATACAGACTGCTTGATGGATATTTTATCCCAGAGGGAGGATTTCATTTTTTTGTTATTTCAAGGTTTAGCCACATTTCTGTGATACCAAGTACATGGATTGTAATGAGACTTGAAAGCACGCAGTTCAGTTATTTTATTACAGATGCTTCTAAAGTTAATGTTTATAAATTTTGGACTTGTTTTACCTAGGTTACAAGAGTGAGGTGTTTCATTATTAATGGTTGTGTGGGCCATTATGGGAGATGCTATTGTGATTGGACCTGGGTTGGGGTAAATGCCACTCATAGCTGCAGACTGGGTAGGGATAGCTGAAATATACAATGCCACTTAGTTTTAAATTTGTCCTTTGTGACTAATCTGTGGGTTGGATTATTTATGTTTATACACATTTGCTTGAAAATAGGGATGTAAGATTGATTTTGAAGGTTGTGAGCTACGAGAGCAATGGACTGAGCACTGGGCATTACAATGGTGTTGACAGGTATATGATAGTTAGTTATGTGTGCAAGAAAGAGGAGGGAAATGAGTACTGTGAATAGCCTGCTAGTTATAATGTCAGTGTTTCAGTGTTATTATGTCAGTGCAAACAGGATACTGATAGAAGATCAGCTAGGGTTTGATTGGTTGTATACTGGGTGAAAATGGAGGGGTTGTTGAGTTACACTGGTTAAGGAATCTAGCTGATAGAAAGAATAAATCTAGGAAGTAGTTACTAGATGAGTGTAGGGGCAAATTATGGATTGTAAACTTTTTCATGATTGGTAGTAATGTGGTGGGTGGAGATTAACTTAGGATGAGTGTAGAGGATGCAGGGTGGGTGACAATAAGGGGTAGGTAGTTGAACAGAGCAGGCTCAACCAATCAGGTACTTCAATGGAATGCAATTACTCCCCCTGACAGATGGTTTTCCACAGTCAATGAGATAGAATGTTTATGGATACAAAGCAGGGGTGGCTCATGCTATTGGACTGCAGGACTGCAGCCCCATAGCTGTAAAATTGAAAAATGAACTTTTAAAATAAAATAATTAGCTTGTGAGTCTTGGAACGATCTGCGTATATGTGCTCAGCAAGTTCCGGGTTTTCTGTAAATCCTGTAAATCTGGACTGCTGTGTTACCAGTCCAGATTATGAAGACAAGGCATCTGTACACTGAGGCCCAGAAGTGTATGCAGTTTGTAACAGCATAGACTGGAAGGGGATCGGACTGCAACATCGGGATACAAGGCATCACGTACGTGGATATCTGCAGTCATATATGTGGGGGTATGTAGAGGTAGGGAAATATGTATTTCAGTGAAGGTCTGTGTATACATATTTTATTTTATTTTATTTTACATTTGTTGACCGGGCTAGTCCAACTGGATATATTTCCATTTTCAGCAGAGGCCCGGGGAGAAAAGCTCCACATTTAGACAAAAGGAGATACATCATGAGCACAAATGTGTGTGTGTGTGTATGCGTGTGTGTGTGTGTGTGTGTGTGTGTGTGTGTGTGTGTGTGTGAAATGCCTCAGTTAACTATACCTTTTGGCTAGAGTTACTCAGGCTCAAACCCTGTACTTTGGATACAGGTAGCAAGAGCCTAAATTCCCTAATCACCACACTTGTGAAAACTGTTCAGAGTTTTGCCTCATATTTTTGTTCTGTTCCGTTCCTCATAAAATCTGTGGTTTTCTGGATTTTTTTTTAATCAGTGAAGGATTGATTTCACTAAATAATGACAAGCATTTGAATTTCAGACTTCATATTCTTCAGAAAATACATGTTAACACAATACCTGTTATTCTAGCAATTTTCTAAGTTTATAATATCAATATTTGAAAATGTTCCCTATTTTTGGAGATGTATTCCCCCCCCCCCATTATTGCCTTTGTCCAGGTTTTTTTGTGCTAAGATGTTGAACGCTGTGGTGAGAACTGAATTGGTTGTGTCCAGGTGTTTTGTGCTAAGAGGTTGAGAGCTATGGTGAGAACTGAATTTGCTAATTGATACCCATTTAAGTTTCAGTATTCCTGTCTTTCAATAAACAGCTGAGTTGGCATAGTGGTGTGTTGCTCTGACTGTAGTGCACAGGGTACTGGGTTCAAGACTTGGCAGTGAAATGCATGACGATAACACAACATGTTATTCTAGCAACTTTCCAAAATTATACAAGCAATGTTTAAAATGTGTCCCTGGTTTTTGGGCTTTTGCCCCCCCCCCCAATAAATGTTGTTTTTTCCAGATGTCTTGTGCTGCAAAGTTGAAAGATACAGTTGACTGTCAAGTGGATTTTACAAGGCTCTCAGAGCTTCAGGGGAAGAGAAGTGTAGCGCTGCTTATGCTCTGTATGCTTGCATTGTTAATACCATAACAGGTTGAATACTTGCTTTTGATGCAGAAGCTTGTGGGTTCTACTCCCACAGTATGTAGATGCATTGCTGATACTGTATTGTGGTGTACTTTTAAAGGGGGTGGATGCTGCAGTTCTGAGAATTTCCTCTTTGTCAGAGATACCTAGTAACTATGAACCTGTTATCAGTTTGCCAACCATTCCCTATTGCAATATTACTAGTTTATCATTTTTTAATGTAACATAGGCAATTTATTCCGAAGGGCAACAGACACTTTATTTGTAGATGAAATAATGAAATGTAAAGTTGTTTGCTAGCAGCAACCTCTTCATTAGTTACAGATCTCTTTAATGTGGAATTATTTAGATGACTTTTACTTCTGCAGAGATTGTGCATATTTACTGATACTGGTGAATTGTAGAAGGTTGAGTAGACTTTTATGATGGAAATGTTCTGAATTGGGAAGTTTTGTCATTATTGGTGCCTGCATTTTGTTTCATTGTTTATTGGAAAATGTTCAAAATAATACATTTAAAATGCCCTCTAACAACTGTACTGTATTATACAAGGAATATAATTTAATACAATCAGGAAGGTGTTTATTGATTATCTGATCAGATCAGGTATGCCCCTTCCCAGTTCTTGGTCGGATGTGTTCAATTAGGAACCAGTTAAATCAACTGTCTACAAGCGCAAACTTTTTTGTTACTAAATATTTTCACTGATTGAGTCTGAATGCTACTGAAAGTGATGAAGCCAGATTGAAGCAATCACTTCTCTTAGATCTTTGTTTTTTTTTTTGGGTGGGGTACTTATTGTCCACACCTAGGGAGCTAAGTCCATCGAGTAGGATTTCTGCCACACAATTCTGCTGGCTCAACTACACCTTTCAAGTGTCCAAATTTTCACAGAATGAATAGATTTTTTTTTTATTTTTGGTTTGTTCTGCATAAAATTTGTGTTTTTCTGGCAAATCATTTAGGAATTAAATCATAATGACAGACATTGAGTTTCAGACTTCAGAAAAATGCATGCTAAAGCAAGACCTGTTATTCTATCAACTGTCTAAGTTTATACACGAGCAATTTTTAGTACTGCTTGTTTGTTCCCCCAATATATTTGGCCTTGTCCAGATTTCCAGATTTCCTGTGTAAAGAGGTTGAGAGGTACACGCAAATACATTGCTTTATAGAACTAAGTATATCCAAACCTCTCAACTGTCCCCAATTTTGGCTCAAAATTTTGTTCTCCCCCTAATAATCCTTCCGCAAAATAGCAATTTTGGAAGAAACATGGAGGATTTACAATTAATAAATAATTGTAATGATCAGAGTTACAGATTACTTTTATTTCAGAAATGCATGTAGATTCTCTTATTTTATCAGCTGCTCAACTTAACAGTACTAATATTAAAAAAGTGTCCCTTCCCAAGTTGTATTGTGTAGCTATTTTACATTTTTGCATCACATTTTTGGTCTGTTTTTCATAAAATTGTGGTTTTCTGGTAAATTAGAGGCAAGTCATTAAAGATTGAAGTTAGAAAATAATGGCATTCATTTGAGTTTCAGATTTCATACCCTTCAGAAAATTCATACTAATGCAAGACCTACTATTCTATTATCTTTCTAAGTTTATAAGAGCAATATTTAAAAATTGTCCTCATTTTTGGGCCTTTTTCCCATTTCTATTTATAGATTTTTCCAGATATCTTGCTCTGAGGTTGAGAAATATGACAAATGTGTCAGGACCATCAGCCAGAGACATTTCAAATGATGACATACTTGTTGTACCCCACTCCCCCATGTAGTGACTCTGGATGTGTCCATGCAAGGCAAGGAACAGTTATGCAGTGTAAGTGTGCAGAGTATCCCCTATCCAAGGTAAGCACAAATACTACAGTGGCTTTTCATCTGTTCTTGATTTTGCAAAATGTTCTGGATTTCTGTTATATTTTTGCTCTTTGTTTACTGTTGATTTATGCTTCTTATTATTCAGAAAATGCATGCTGTTGCAGTGCCTGTTGCTCTGTATTTACATAGCAGTGCTTTAATGACCATCATGTAAGCTTGTCTGAAATTGTAAGATGCAAGTAAGCTTTAACAAGCATACTGTTAAAGAATTATCAACATTGAAAGTCTTTTTGTTATTGCCATGCAGAGAATATTTACATAACTAGATAATGTATAAGCCTTAGGTATTGAAATGCATAGGAAAGTAATTGTAATAAAGGACAGGATTACAGTATTTTCAGAAGCTCATTGCATTTGTTGGAGACTTGCAGTAATCTTTGTAGGCTTTACCTGTAAACTAAACAGAATGCCACTCTATCATGTGTGGTCCATAACCTGTGCACTAAAGCTTGTTTCTTGTTTACTGTTCATTTTTTTACTTTGATCATGTTTTCCCCATGAAACAAGTAGATAGTTGTTGTCAGGCAGGAGGTCTTTTTTGGATAAGAAACATTTTTACAAGTGTGGGTATCACAGAGATTGCTACTTTCAGCATGTTACTTGGTATTTTTATAAAGCTGAATATAAATTATAATTAGAACTTCAGTGCAAGGAGAAGCAGTTTGAGTTGAGTGCTGCTTGTTTTTTATACTTGATTTTGACTGGCATTCCAGTAATGTATTTAAAAAATAATTTATTTTTTCATGCCGCACAATCATTTTGTTTCCATCTAGATATTAATTAAGCTGTCATGGAGGCAATGCATCAAATATTTTTTTTTTCTTCTGCACTTTATTTTGTCTTTATTGGACTCTCATAATGACAGTTTGGCACCCAAGGCAGTATATTTAATTAAAGTCCCAGTTTTTGTGTTTTTGAGCATAGTCCCACCTCTTTCTTGTTGGACACACCCATTCCCATTGGCCCCACACATTCAGCTGTCTCCTGTAGCCCCCCCCACCTTTGATTTGAAGTCACCAACCACCACTGATACAATGACAAGGTCTTTGAACTCTAACTACTTGAGGTGGGTCACATCATTTAATAAACCAAAGGTGGTATATAATTGATCAGTTATGACATTCTTTTAGTGTTCATTTTCTCACTGCCAATGAGAAGAAGCAAATATGTCACCAGGAAGTTCTATGTTATAGTCAAACTTTTTATTCTTGTCTCCTGCCCTCCAGTCTATAAAATATTTAGAGCAGTTCACATCTCTTCAAATGCTATTACTTATAGATTTAAAAAAAATGTGTACTTCATTTTCAGTTTCTGTCAGTCTCATCATAAAAATATGTAAGATTCTTCTTCTTCTTCTTTTCTTAAGCATGCAGTGACATTGCTCAGTTCTACATGTTGAACATATCACTCCTGAGGAATGATATCTGATTATCCAAATATGCTGTGAATGATCCAGTACCCTTTAACTACTTCACTTAAATAGAACCAATGATAAAGCAAACACCTATCCAGAGACCTAAGCCTGTACTACCATCTCAACACCAGATTATATGATGGCTACTTAATCTAGTGTACAGTATTCCCCATATCTGAAATAAGCAGCCCTTACATATCAAACACAGTATTTTATTTGCAATCTTTAAAACCAGCCTGAATGACTGGATGTGTGATCACAAATTTTGCGGAAGTGATATGAGGAGAAAATGTACTCAGTGGGATAATTTTAAGACCTCATCAGTAACAGGTGATGTTGTTTAGCTTCAGAATGGTCTTCTAAGCTTCTTTGAAAAGGGTACAGGAGCTGTACACAGTGATCATTCTGTTCACACTGCTTATCTTGATCTGGCCAAGGCCTTTGACACTATTCCCAAACTTCTACATTGCCTGCTGGATTGCAAATTGGATATTCAAGAGCTCCCATGGTGTTAAAGCTGATATCTGCCTCTCTGAATGTACGTTTGTAAGTACTTGGATGCCACAGATATCAATCCTAGACCCTCTCCTGTCTGGCATTTATTTTAAAGACATCCAAGCCAATATCCCAGGAGTATCATTGATCAAATTTGCTAATGACTAAAAGCCGGGCTCTGTAATGTGCCATTCCTCTGATACAATATAGCTGTAGCAAAGGCAGAAATTTGTACATATATGGAGTATTGAAAAAAGGCCTCAAACTAAATTAAAAAAGTCCAGCATAGTAACATTTGGCAGAAACATTGTTCCCGATTTATAAATTATAAATGCTACCCATCTTCAGACAGATATAGACATAAGAGGTAGAGGTACTTATGTGAACAGTTTTCCCTTATTTAATTGTCAAGTTTTCTTCATAGTCAGAAAGTCCTTAAATCTGTACCAGTTCATTTCCAAGGGAAGTTCTTCTAGATCCAAAATGTCATCCAACCACTATACTCTTTCCTTATCAGACCCATCAATGAATGCAATGCCCCCTTTGGTTTGTAAAAATCCAAGCATGTCACTCAAATATAATGGCCCCAAAGGATTTCTAACCAAGAAAAGTAAAGTTCTTAAATTTTTCAACTGCCCCAATAGATTAGCATGGCTCTCCTTATACTCACTTACCTACAGGATACTGCAAGGTGACCTGCGTCACACATTTTGGAACATGAAAGACCAGGTCCTAGTTGACCTCCTATTTCTTCACAAAGCCATTGGCTCTACAAACAACTGAATTAAGGAATAAATCTACACCCACAAATAAACAAGACTCACTGGAATAGGTGAAACAGGTGGAATAGGTGACTAACTCAACATATTCCTAGTCTATGGAATAAGTTTCCAGTACAGGTCAAACAATGCACTGCTTTGGCTCCCTTTAAGATTAGTATTGGTGACTGGACAGGTAGATGCAAATGTATACTAGTGTTATCATGCATTGCCCTGTTCAGTTTGGGGGTGAGCACTAAGTACTTGAAAAGGGTGGCAAGAACCTTTAAGTTTGTCTTTGAAATGGTGTCTATGGCTAGGTATCTTATGGTCCCCATGACTGCTTACCTAGTATGTTCCTATGATCCTTGGCTGTAAGTTTGGTAAAAGAACAGTGAACCTATGAGCCTCATTTCCTCTCAATTTATATGATAGGCAAGAATGACACATTTCTACATATACCCAAAGCAGTCTATCTGATGACCACTATAGATATATACTTGTATCAGATAAGTGGGAGATGTAGCTGTGTGATGCCACATTGTGAACATGAGTGCACTAGTCTGCCTTTGTTGTGATGTACGTAACATCAGTCACATGCCCCATTGTAACACTACTCCAGACAAAGAGTGGCCTAATGCTACTTCTCCTGTTTGTACTACACTTCTCTTTAATTATGTGGTGCTCTGCTCAGAGTATTAGTTTTGTTCAGTACCTAAAACATGATTGATTAGTTGTGTGGTAACTGAATCTGCAATGCACACCTACACACCACTGATCTATTAATCACAGACAGAATATGTGAACGGACTGGTACTTTTTAGGAAGGGGTAAGAATCCTGACCTGAGGGAATTCTGAATTTAATGTGCATGCCATTCTTTATATTACATTAATTGACTTTTTATACACAAATTAATGAATTAGTTTCATAGATTTTCATGTTAGATGAATTGGCATATTTCTTACATGTTGTATTGTAACTGAATTACTGATGAATGCTGTTTTTAAATGTATATTCTGTGTAACAGTACTTACAAATACATTAACTTGTGAAATAAAATGCTAGTTATATTCACTGAAATGTGATTGTCACACTAGTGATATAATTGTTACGAAATGGACAACTTCTTCACCACCTAGAGATGCAGTGATCTCAGACTTTGTTATTTTCAATAAGACTGGTGTTGAGTAAAGCACTGCCCAGAATTTTTTTGTTTTATTTTATTGATATTTGTTTTGTGCATATGGTCATGTACAGCCAATCTTGTAAACACAAATCCAGTACAGTGCTCCACACTTGTTATAATAAGGATGGATCCTATAGAAAATGTAAGTAAAGGGTTTGATGGAGACTATTATAAGGAATATTTTGTGTTTACTTTGCAGTGTAACATGTTGGCAGTGTATCATTTTACTGCCTCTCTATATACCTGTTCATGCTCAACATGTGCCTATTGCTTGGGTGAGTCCTGCCAATTCTAGATTGCTCTGTTGAGATCATTATTATAAAGTAGCTTTCTGTGATGTTTATGAGTCATTGGTATTGGGGCATATTCACAAATGTGTGGCATTTATGCACAGCACTAATTACCGTGAGCTGGTGTTTTTATATTTCTACCTAATTTCATGGATTATTTCTAGATATGCATTTCAAATACATGTTTTTGCACTTGTGAGATGTATAATTAATTAATTTTAGGCATATTCTCTCAAAGTAGGTAGAAATCCAACAACAGAAAGTTCTGGTAATTAACCCTTCGTGTAAGTGCTATACATTTCTGAATAACCTCCATTTCTGTAATTTTAATAAGGAGCACTTGTCTTCTGTATTACTGGCTGACTTTTTATTGGTCATGCATGAGCTACATACATGGACAATGAAGTGAAACTGCTAGGCAAAATACAAGAGCTGTTCATTAATGCACACACATGCATATAGACAGATAGTTACTTGTGACAGAAGAACAGAACAGCAATCTGTATTTCTTCTCTCTCTATGTCTCTCACAGATTGTATAACTTAAAAGTTGAATTGTCTCATATTTATTCAGTACGAAAAATGAAGCGAACATATTTAATTGAATCACAGCAACCAGTTGAAAAAGAGTCAGCTTTATTTTATTTTATCTTATTTTGGTTAGGCAAGGCTTTATGAGTATATTCAGCCAATCTCTGATATGCTGTCTGTTTCTTCAAGTTTGCCAGGATACACATACATTAAATATGCATGACTGACAGTGCTACATGAGAGTTTAGTTTGTTTTTAATGTTTTTGCAGAGCATTATTGAATAGTATTATTAATACACAACATTAACATGATAATTAAGAAAAGAAAAACACTGCAAACAACATTAAAAGAAATTTGGCCATCAAAGAGCTCATTACCAAATATAATATCAATCTGTTGGGAGACAACTGTAAGAATAGCCTTGAATTGTTTAAAATTAGGAACATGTTGGGTATCTTAAAAATAAGCAAATTCAGCTTAATTGGCCCAAAATCTTTTCCCATGAGGTGTTAGTCTGCAGATTCTTCTTCTGAGCAGGTGTGTTGATTGAAAGATGGGCAGCTGACATAATTTTCTTGCCATAGTGCAGGATGCATTTACGTAGCTCATCTGAGGTAATCCTTTCTGGGGATTTGTATTGTGAAATAAGTTTGAACAATGACTGCTATTTGCATTATCTAGTCTTCAAACTAGGAACCCAGTCCCACCCCCCCCACCCCCATATTTAAACAAGGCTGGGAGAGCATAAAAATATACTCATATTACTTGATTCAACCACTGGGGCAATTTGTTTAATATTTTTACTCCACAGACTTTTAACAGACAACAGGACAAACATTTGTGTATAACATCTGTTTTACACTTTCTCCAGTAAATAGTATCAATCAAAATAACACAAAATAACTTTTTTCATATAAAAGATGACATACCTGAAGACTAATTATCATCATTTGAAGAATATTCATTTAATCTTCTGAGTCCAATCCTAACTACCCTAAACATGTCACTAAAAGTTAGATTTGTTGTCTGTGTCAGGCTCCTTCAGTAACAGGTATGCTAAAGCTATCCTAATATGTTTAATCTCATTTTGAGTGAGTAGACCATCTCAGCTCTTACCTTTGAAACTATTATGAAATATGGTAACTTGGCATATTCTTTGAGCTTAGAGCTAAAGATGGCATATCTAAAACTCAAATATTTCCAGTGCTCTTTCCTGTGCAGGAAATATTTTTCATTGCAGGTAATGAAAGGAATACATACCTGTTCTACATTAACTGACTATTCTATCATAGAGAATCACTTTCCTTTATTGTTCCACACATTGTTTCTAATGGGAGAGCCACCAACTCAGAGATAGCCTTTTAGATGTAATGCTGAACACCATACAGTGGATGGGGGATAATTCTATACAGCCCATTCCAAGCTCACTGTGTGCAGCCTTTGATATACTTCTGTCTAAGGTGTTTATGCAGAGAGGGAGCATGCCTACGCACACTAGAAGACATATGATTATGGAGGTTAGCACCTTCTAGCTACCCTTTCTAGAAGCATTTCTCACTCCAAAGTCAACAATCCAGTAATGGCTGAAGTTTGTATGTATCTCCTCCAGTCAGGATTCCCAGTCCCATGTGGCTTAGTGGGGAATTAGCCTTGCTTGAGGGAATCTTACATATTTTCCCATTCTAAAAGAACTGTGAGATAAGATTATAAATCTTCTATAACCACTTGTTACTAAGGACATGGGCATGCGACTAAATTAGGACATAAGTAAAAGGTAGAAAACATTTTAATCCCAGCTGCTCTGCTCATAAGTAAGTAGCTTAGTTTTTGCCAGCACTGGAGATATACAAGAAGATTGCCCCTGACATTTTACAGGCTGATGTTTAGCACTGTGTTTAAGTCATGGTCCATCCATACCCCTAAACATTTAGTTGTTGATTTGCACCAAAGGAAAGGTAAAGTTACTGAAAATTTCTCCAACCTTTACATGAAAAGTTTGGCAAGGAATATTTTGATCTTGTCTATACTGGCCTTCGTTTGAAAAGATTTGGGAAATCCAGAGATGATTTTTAAGAATTGCTTCTGAGTCCCAGAGAGAGCTCTGGGTTAAGGCAAATATAAATACCTTGATAGATACTTTGTGGAGCTCCCACCCTGATGTATGAGAAGACTCAGAGAGCATTCTGTCCAGGGGTTCAATTGTTGTTAAGCAGGAGAAAAAAATAAAGATAATTTGTTTTATTTCCTTCATTCATAGCATAGATTTTGTTAAAAATTGAGCTGCCAGTCTTTTAACCAAGGGGATTAAAAACTATCTCATAGTGAAAAAGTGGATTAGTTGACTGTAATACAATATGCATTTTTTTTTTCTTTTCTCAGATTAGTACATCATAAAAGTTAGCTTTTGCTTATGCTGATGACCCAACATGGATAACATAACTGCATGTAGTGGTGCAAATGTGATTAGTGTACTCATAATGCCACGTATCCTCTAATTTTCATTCAGTAAAGGGCATGGAGCATTCAGTGTTCCACTGAGGGTGCTATCTCAGTAGAGTTAGCTACTACCTTACAAAAAAAGTAAGGTTGATTGTTGTTTAAGTAAGAAATAATATGCTATTCTGCTAGTAAAACATGCACTACATACTATGTAAGAAGGATATACACAGTTAGTGTCGGCTACGGTAGTGCAGCAGTTAGTGTTGTCACCTCACAGCAAAAGGTTCTCTTGTTTGATTCTAGCTGGAGTGCCTTCTGTGTGGAGTCTGCATGTCCTTGAATATTTAAAAACATGCAGGTAGGTATGTGTGAGCATGTGTGTGCCTTCTGTGAAGATTGGGTGCCAGGCTGGCAACTCAACACTATAAAAACACCACTGCCAATCAATCTGTGGACTGGTGATCTGCTGTGGTGACCCCTAACCGGGAAAAGCTGAAACACATTGCTTTTTAGTATTATATAACTGTACTTCTGGTACTAATCAGGAGGAGGCCTTTTTATGTCAGTGTGAAACGTTGCAGGTCCAGAACAAGATAAATATTAATACTCTGTGTTGAATACATAACTGGTTTCTAACTTAGTACAATGTGGTATTATCCTTGTGACATGAAAACAAAGTATTTTGCTGTAAATGTTTAATGCAAACTCTGTTTGCTCCAGGGTGCTTGATTAGAAGAGTTATTCCTACGTGAGTCTAATTTGTATATAATAATACAGTGTAAATAAGTTGACACATAAATCTAGTAGGGCAGTCACCAATAATTTCTTGATCCACACAGTTTACTCATCTTCCTACTCACTGAATTATCAGAAGCCCATTACTAAATATTGGTATTATGTCCCCGGCCCTCATATTAGGTTGAATGATGGTGAAATACAATTTTAGAGTCACTTTGGCTTTGTTTTTCTTGAACTACAGATGCAGAAAATTCTTCAAAGGACACATATAAAGGAGTAAGTGCGAAAGACTAGAAAAATAAAGGACACCCAAGAACGGAAAAAAAATAATAAAAACTAAGGCACATATAATAAATTAACCTTTTAATTTAAAATGACAGGGTATAGAAAAAACTCAGGGCTTACATATGGATGTATAGATAACTGATAAAAGACAGCTCTTTGACATTGAATGTGTTGAATCCCCATAACTTAAAAATGCTTCTGTCTTTTGTGTTAGATAGAGCAGTTTGTTATCCAAAGTTGCTGCAGTTATGAGTTTTACTCTTCTGATATGCAGCAACGTTGGAGTTATAAACATAAGGCTCATGGTAACAGTAACATAATCCCCTCCATTGGGGTTGTGGGAGCAATGCACTCCTGCAAAAATATGTTTGTATTTTTTTATACATTTCTATTGATCAGTGCTGTTGGAGTAATTGAATATCATATTTTAGTATATAAAGTGAAAATGATTAGATACTTCTGCTACTTATACTAGTAGAAAATTACTAAGTCCTAAATGATGCATTTTACAGAAATATTTTTATTTCTATCATTGTGATGCCGAATACCTCTTATATGTTATTACCACTGCTGCTCCTCTATAATGTATATAAGTGCAATCTCCATTCTGAATTTATGGACATTTTATATTCCTGTTACCATTATAAGTAAGCTGTCCACTTTACTGTCAGTTAATGAATACTAGTAATCATCTCATGCCTGCATTTTCCAAACATATGTTTTGGAGACATTTCTGACTGGTAATGCAGCACTAAGCTTGGCAGTTTTAAGAAAGGCAGGCTTATTGCTATTAGACACCCTTAAGTCATATCTGCAAAATAATGAAGACAGAGTTATTTTGATTAGGTAGCCTTGGCTCCATTCTCTCATAATACACTTAGTATCAGTTGCCCTGTTATGGTTGAACTACCACAATTCATATGCATAATGTACATAATATATTATGGTTTTATAGGAAGCAGCTGAAAAAAAAGATTCTAGGTCTTTACCACTGTATTTCTTACTGTCAGTTTATGTTCTCCCTACATCTAAGCTTCATGTATCTAAAGATCTTGAAAGTAACATGACTTAATTACAGGTGAACCGATATTATTACTAATACTTGTTCTTTTGGTAGATACCTGTCCTAGTACAAAATAATGCTGCTTTAATAAGGGGAAAAATGCATATACTCTTGAGCCACCACTTCCAAAAAATGCATGTTTACATCTTTTACATTTTTGCTATACTATATGTTATTACAAGGATAATATATCTATTTTCTTTTGTCAGAATAAACTACCATGGAGTATCATGTCTCATCTACTTTAATATGGCATTTGACTTTATAAGCTATTCTCTTATACATTATTGATACAAGAATGCTCTTTTCAACATTATCTAGTGATTCCAAAATGCAAAACTGACCCACCCCAAGTTGCCTTTCTTTTTCTGTTTGTTTTTTAAGGGAAAGGCTATATATTACTTGTACTAGAACAATTGAAAGTTTAATATAGGGAAATATAAACAGCTTGAGGATGTAAGTATTCAGGCAAAACCTGACCTTAAGGTGCTGTGTGATTCCAAGCAAAAAACAACTATCTATCTATGCAATAAAGCTGTCATAAAGATAAATGAATACCGTGTCACCTTCTTCCCTCTGAAGAATTATTTGCAAGGAGTTCACCTACTGAGTACTTTACACTAGAAAATCAAGTAGCCATGAGAGTCAATTTAGATATGCCAATATTAGCATTATGATGCTGTAGAAGTTGTTGGGCCTGGCCTGTCATTCTTTTCTAAAAGCAATAATAATGGTTTGAGGGTACAAGATAAAGTGACTCACGAAGTAGACTGAAAACTAGTCATCACAACTGCCAGTAGAGATTAGCTATATTTCTGAAGAACAGTATTTTTTTTATGTTCAAATGGTGGTTAAACTGTAAAAAAATGATTGAAATAAAGGGGGTTCTATTTATCAGCTTTGACCAGAGATACAAAGGAGATTTGGAACTGCTGCAGAGAAAAGAAAACTATGTTGGAAATAGATAAACACAGTAAAGGTTATATGTTGCAGATTTTGAGAAGAGAGTGCTTAGAATGGTGATTACATTGATCAGGCTAGAATTGTGCAAACTGGGAAAATATTCGTACAGCCTCTGGTCTTATGCTTTTCAGTTTTGGAAATAATGAAACTATAGTCAAAAAGGAGAGGTTATGTTACAGTTAACATATGGTTAGTCAGGCTATAAAAAAATAATTAATAAATGTAGCTAGTATGAAACAAATGTTTGTGAAGGAGTAGATGTTTACTGGAAAATTCCAGCCAAAAGCACAAAGGGAAAAACAATTAAATTCCAGCTCCTAAAATATTGTAAACGAAGAATATGGATTTTTTATTGTTCGAATGAAAATAAGTGAATTGTTAAGGTGGCATCATACAAATGGGTTCACTTCGTAATGTCATGATTTCACAATCTCAAAGCTATGAATATCAATGCTCAGAACTTCGAGATTGCGGAATCTCGAACTGGAAAAAAAAATAAATAAATAAAACAGCAAAACATCCCCTGCACCCCCCCAAGCCCCCTGTAATGTAAATATACCAACTCTGAGATTGCACTACAGTGGAGAGAATGGTATAGTTCCCGTTCCACACTGTACGACAATCTCCATTGACAGTTTTCGAGATTCAGCAATTTTGAAGTTCTGAGTGTTGGTATTCAGAGCTTCGACATTACGAACTGGACCCCATGCAAATATATGATATCAACAGAGGTATAAATACAAGAAAAAATGTAAAACTTATCAAAATATACAACCCTTTGGGGAAATACTATACCTTGTACAGTCCTACATTGTCATGTGCTCATAGGTTTGATTTTTAAGTTTGTGACTTATTCACCTTTTAAATATATGTATATAGTAAGCATACTCTTGGTAGAAAGTTCAGATTATCGAAGTGAAAAAGCTGGTAGGTGTGATCAAAACTAGCTGATCATATACACTTTTTTTGTCTGTGTGAGATCATGGTACAGCAGTGATTGGGGAATTTGCCTTTTCCCCATTGTAGTGGGAGTTGGTGTATATAACTTTCAGGGAGGTATGGGCATGCAGGGTGGTTTAATTTCCTGAAAAAATGTTTTAAAACTTGTTTATATATATATATATATATATATATATATATATATATTCACTTTATATGCTCAAAATCCAGAAATATCGAATTTCAGAATCTCAAGCCCATAAAGTGGAAAACCTAAAACACCGAACACTCAGAAGTGCGAAATTAAAAATCGTGACTTCTATGCAACAGCTGCTATGTTGCTAGTACCCTGCATATTGCCCACTGATAGTAACCATGGTGTGATTGCAGTGGGCTACAGAGGGCATGGCACCCTGTCCATCAGTCCAATAGGCATGTACATGCCGACAGTGCACCTCCCCCATGTTCACCACTGGACACCTGCAAAACCTGTGGTGTCATCAAATGTGACCCACAAAGGACATAACATGCCTGAAACACAAGCCCTGTATGGGCAGATGCCACTGACACCAGGGAATACCGGTATCATGCTATCAATGTAGGTGCAGGGCAAACCTGCTGTCCATGAACAGTTCCCGCCACATGAGGCCAGGACTGGCACATCTGATGATAATGATCTGTGTACACAACATGTGCCAGATACTTCAGGTACAGCTCCACATGTCACTGTACATGCATGTGGGAGATGTGCACATCCCAGACACTGTCCATATCATGGACTAAGGAACACATACATGGCAAACAATGCACAGCATTGGCCACATGCAATAGTCACCCAGGTGACTGGATGGTGAATACAATACCTACATGTGTGGGCAACTCCAGACACTACACCCTTGAGCCACAATACAGACCATTGTCTTGTGGCCTGATGCCAAGGTATACCCATCATCTTGCCTTGTATAGCTGTATGGCACCGTCAACCACAAACACACCCGTGAAACAGTGCACACATGCATGTCAGTACTGGCACCCGTGTCTGTGTGTGTGGTGTATGATGCATATGAACACATTCACACTCACTGCAACCCCTATTGGCATACTGAAGCATGCTGTCTGATGTCAGACACCTCCACATACCCTTTGCACATATAACCTCCATATGACCCCTGTGGTGCATGTGATACCTGCACAGTACTGTGTTGTGGCAATCCCACTAGTGATAAGTTGCATTCCTGGCCCTGCCAAGTGTGGCAATGTGTGTGCGTCCCTGTGAGAGTGTGGCTGTGTTGATGCTGGCACCTGTTCATAAGGGCAGGCATGTGTACTACACCTACCGCATAGTTACTATATCCCTGTTGCAGATGTCACTCACCATCACATATATACATTCTGAGGGCTCCCCAACATGTAACCTATGTGGCGCATCCAATAACTGCATGAACATGTGATAGCACTGCATAGTCATCGAGGGTTTGATACCCTATACTGGTAGTTGAGTGACACAAACATGCGTAAGTTTTACTCTCCCACCCCTCGCTAGCTTTTCTGTGCCTCTGTCTGCCTCTCTTACTCCCTCTCTGGTGGATGTGGAGACTTACACCTACTTTGCTTAGGCAGCAGCATGTGTATTTTAAGTGATGCTCAGGATCAGCTGATGGTCTCTGCACGAATTGCAGCCCTCCTCTAGATGATTGCATGTGGAACAGCTGTAGTAACATTCCCATAACCAATTGCATGGAAAAAACACACCAATATCTAGGAGCATCATGTTGGTGGTAAGCCGTTCATTCACTGTGAGCAGGAACTCGATCTGTTGTTTGGCAAACAGCATCTCAGATGGATTGGGGTTTACCTCTAACAACATACACTATGGAAACTGGCCAACACACAGGAGGGGGATGTGCCTGTCCTGACTAGAGACTGTAAGTGCTGCTATTCTGCATTTGGAGTAATGTTGGTTTAACAGGGTGTGTGTGGGTATGGCTGTCCTACATGTTTACATACCTATCAAGTAAAACACAATTGAGACTATACGCTATCTCAGCTAGGTAATACAGTACGAGTGAAACTGGGCCCGGTCAAGTAACAACATACACTATGGAAACTGGCCAACACACAGGAAGGGGATGTGCCTGTCCTGACTAGAGACTGTAAGTGCTGCTATTCTGCATTTGGAGGAATGTTGGTTTAACAGGGTGTGTGTGGGTATGGCTGTCCTACATGTTTACATACCTATCAAGTAAAACACAATTGAGACTATACGCTATCTCAGCTAGGTAATACAGTACGAGTGAAACTGGGCCCGGTCAAGTAACAAAAAACTTTAATGCAATACACACTATACTTTAGTATAGCGTATATTGCATTAAAGTTTTTTGTTACTTGACCGAGTCCAGTTTCACTCGTACTGTATTACCTAGCTGAGACAGCGTATAGTCTCAATTGTGTTTTACTTGATAGTTATGTTTACATACCTGCCATGTCAGTGCTATGTTAATGAGGGAACACCCATCTGTAGGACCAACTGCAGACTGGCCAGTGTGTGGTGCCTTTTGTTTCAGGTGTTATCCACAGAGCACCTGTCTGTGAACTGCAGAAGGTAGTGTGAGAATTGCAGTATGTAGATGGTGACAGCCGTGAGAGTTATTGACTTCATATCAATCACAGGACATATGGTGCAACAAATCCTGTTACAACAGTAAATGTATGAGGTTATCACAGCAACATGTCAATATTGGCCCTGTGTATGTGCCTCTAGCCACAACCCTGACTACCTTTGTACATATGTCATGCAGTAAGGGGTGCATATGTACTGTACGCCATAATTAGTAACATCATATCTGATAACAAGCCAATGAGATATCAGACTGCTACACATGTAATGTATAGTAGGGGTTATATTTGATGACATAACCTGGACATTCTGTGGTTGTGTGTACAGTACTGAGGTCTGTGTACTTATGGTGATTGTCGATAGCTTGTGTATTGTTAATATGTCCCTTGGCCGGTGTACAGACTGTGGTAGATGTCATTGTTCTTGGTCCTGTTCTATCTGATGTTACATGCTGCTCCACTGTATGTTACCCTATCGGCTTACGTTTGTAGGGCCATACATGCACATGCCCCATACCACAGGCAGGCAGCAGACCACACTGTGTAGCGGCCCAGTATATGTAAGGTTAGTGTGTGAGTGGCACATATGAGGTTGGTGTTGAACAGATAGTCCATATACTGTAATAATATGCTAGCATGCCATATGTAGCTGTGGCTGTGTTCACATTGGTTGTGGTGATGCACTTACACACAGGTGTATGTTACTCTGTGCTGTGGCATGCCTGTAGAGCCTGCTATCTATGTGCAGGTACGCATTCACCTATAGGAAATGTAGGCCAGTGTTGAGCTGGTCTGCCTGTAGCCTGCACAGTGCTTTGTTACATGCCTAGCAGCTTAGTGTACTTACCTTGTGACATGTAATGTCCAGTTACTTTCCAGATGTACTGCTGCCGGGCGACCATAACAGCCATGTATGTCAGACAGAGCAGTGGTATACTGTACAGATGTATGTCAATATCTAGTGGGTGGTATGTAGCGATGGCACCTCCATACCAGTAGTTATGTGGCAGGACAGACAGGGATGCGTGACTGCATAACCTATGGGGGCAAATGTTTATCAGTAGTTACGTGTTATACCCATCTACATGGGTGTTAACATCCACATTGTCAGGATTGGTCCACATGTCTTGCACTAAGGGGTTATGTGTATACCTCTGGACTGTCCAGAGTGTGTCAGACTGACATATATATTGGCCATTATCTCTGCTGCAGTCCACAGGAAGGAGCATTATGGGCAGTGGTACTGTACTATGATGTCCTTAG
>NC_056731.1:1482029943-1482132443 GCF_019279795.1 Protopterus annectens | reverse complement strand
GTATATCTACATATCTAGATATGTTGTATCTATTTAATCTGTTTAGATATTAATATATTTACACACACATACATCTAGTCTATCCCTCTACTGTTGAATGACTGGGCTGGATGATATGTTTTTGAAAACAACAGTGTTATGCATATCTGACATGGCTTAGTGGTAAATCACTTTGGCTATGGTGTGCAGGTACCTGGGTTTGAACCTTGCAGAGGTCGTTTATTTTATTGCTGGGCAGAACACGGGCTGTTGGATACAGAGTTATTAAGGCACTTTAAAGCAGTTGTAAGTGGGTTTGCATGGGTTTGTGTGGAGGTAAGCACTGCTAACTTCCAGTTACAGTTTCTTATACTCAGTTAGCTTCTAAATTGCTTAACCTGTGTATGCATTGCTTACCCCCGCGCAAACAGGATTAAACCCACTTACTGCTGCTTAAAACTGCTTACTCCCACTTAGCCCTGCTCTAATTTTTTAAAAGAAAAGAAAAAGGGATTGATAGGAAAGTGGTAAAAAAGGGGCACAAAGAGGGAAAGACAGTAGGGAAAATAGCCAGGGATGTGCAGGAAGGGTGTAGGGAAGGTTGATAGCTGCCCATTTCTTCTACAGCAACAGCTGTGCATATACACTGAATTTGGAGGTATATTTGGACACTCAACCCTTGGGAGGGGGTAGGACAACAGCAATAAGTTGTGATGCCAATTAGGCCAGATGACATGTGTCCAGTGAACACATGTGCAAATGGATAGCTATGTATGGGGTGAGTTTTTTTTGTGGGAACAGAGTGCCCCTTTTTTTTCAGGTGAGAGTGGGATATTGGGGAGGGGTAGTAGGTATATTTGTGGAGATAGGTTGGGTAGGTTAACAGACAAGACAAACAAGATGCATACAGGAACGGTATATGACACATGTGGGGGGTAAACACCTTGATGTGGAGGGGTGTTGGGAAATTGGAAGCCCATAAGCCCCCTACTGGAAACAGTGGGACTGAGGTCCCCGCCCATGGACAGTCACCACTGCTCCTTCACAGCCTCAAAGGTGGATGTGCTTGGGGCTGAGTTGCAGAGCCAGGCTAACTCTCTAATCACAACACACAGCCCTCGAGCTGGCATAAAAGATCACCAATCTGCTGTTTGATCTCTGTATGCACCACGACCCTGACCTTGTGATGGGTGACAGGTGCCAGTCCCCGCCCACTCCTGGGGAAGCCCCATCCCCAGAGGCAGTTCCACCCAAAGCTAGTGCAGGACCAATGGACAGGGATGTCCCAGGCTGGGCCTCAGACATGCTGGTGCCCGGTGCCACGGCCAGCTGAGGTGGGACAGGTGGGTCTACTGGGACTGGCCTTCTCAAGCGTGCTATAGTGTTTAGATGTCATCATCATATGTGGGTTAGTAATAGTCAACACATTCCAGGGTTTGGTATAACAGCATGCATAGATAATCCTCTTTACCCAGACACCAGATACAGAATAGTTGCATAGCAAACAGAACACATGCATATATGGGACCACAGTGACAATAAGAACAGCATGCAGGTACATTGATGGCACCATGCTACCAATGTTGGAATAATTCAATATAACACATGCATGGGAACCATTAATATATTTATCAAATAATTGGACAGTATCAGACTGCAGTCCACATTACTTTCTTAGTCAGTGCTATCTGTACCTTACAAGTCTTGCTACACTACCCTATAGCCTTAGTTTGGACAGTGCTATGGCTGTCATCATCGTTACACATGATCTGGTTTTGCCTGCAGTATACACCTCTTACCTGGTATACCTGTGGAGGGAATGTTTGTTAACACTAACTAAATGTTTCTACACATACTCCCAGATTCTGTGTTGATGTTGTGCACATGGCAATCCAACTCTTTCTGCACAGACTCTGGCCATGTGTTGACCACATGCTGGTGTACCAGGATATATCTAGAATATTGCCCTTTTCCAGTTTTAGTGACCTCACACACACATATGCATGCTTTTCTACACAGTTATATTATGTAGCACAGTGTGGTTGAGAGTGATAAGTGATACTTTATTATTCAGGGAAACTGCAACACACACTTCTTCTTCTTCTTTCGCCACAGCAGATCACCTGTCTGCTCATGATTGGCAGTAGAGTTTTTACAGTGTCGAGTTGCCAGCCCGGCACCCAACCTTCCACAGAAGGCACACACTCACACCTAGGGCCAATTTAGAGTGTCCAATCCACCTACAGCATGTCTTTGGGATGTGGGAGGAAACCGGAGCACCCAGAGGAAACCCACACGACCACAAGGAGGAGATGCAGACTCCACACAGAAGGCAGCCCAGCTGAGAATCGAACCGGAGAACCTCTTGTTGTGAGGTGGCAACACTAACCGGTGCACCACCGTGGCCATCCAGAAAGTGCAACACTCACAATTCCCTACAATACCAGAGTGAACAGTACCAGTACAGGTTATAATGGTCTGTATTTCTCAGCACAGTGTTCATATCCGATGTACCTGTGGGAGCAATGTTTGTTAGCACTACTTGACTGTTGCCACACAAACTTCCAGATTACACATTAGTATTATGCACATACATCTCACTCTGTTACTGTACACACTCTGGTCACAGCTTGACAACATGCGGGTGTAGATAGGACATACTTGAAATATTACTCTCCTAACAGTTTTGGGGGTTACTACAGTGACAGGTCTATTCTCATAGGTGTTTGACAATCACTTTTATTCCCTGTTTGCTGGCTAAACATCTGAGATCATACCACAGACTTACAAGGGGGACATGCAGCAGATATGGGCCTATATACTGGACAGACTGACCTCATCTGTACAGTTGTGGGGTATGATTCTGTATGCAGCCTACATCCACTCCCAGGATTCAGACCATGGCTGTGTCTGCTACACCTTAAACACTGTTTATCACAGTTGTTTCTGCTATATATATATATTGCAGGATATATCCTATCTGCTTTCTGTCTTATTAATCCCCTGTACTTTTGCATTCTGACCTTGTATTACAACACTCTTATACATATTTCCTAGACAGTTATATGTTGTAGGACAGTGTGGGCGACAGTGATGTGTAATATCTCATTATTCAGAGCAACTGCATCAGTCGCACTGCCATACAATACCAATGTAAACAGTACCAGTACTGGGTATCATTCTTGTATTTTTGGGCACAGTGTTGGTATCTGACAGACCTGTGGGAGAAATGTTTATTAGCACTACCTGAATGTTCCCACACACAGTACCAAATTCCATATTACTATTATGCACAAAAGTCTCAATCTGTTACTGTACACACTCTGACCACAGCTTGACAAGTTGGGATGTAAATGGGACATACGTGGCTTCATAGTCTCATAAGGTATTGTGGAGTTGCTAGTGTGCCAGCTTTGTTCTCATAGATGTGTGTCAATCCATTGTATTTCCTGTTTGCTGCTATGGTTACCACCTGTCCCAATTTGTGAGGGACAGTCCCTCTTTGGGCAGTTGTCTCCTGACAAAAAATATTAAAAATGGCAAATGTCCTGAGATTGTAGGACATAATTATGTCCTATATTTTATGTAATAGTTACATAAAGCAGTTATTCTGTATCTAAAATACCTAAATGCTATAAGAAACAGAATAAGCAACTAAAATGCTACAAGAATAAGCTATTATTTAGGTAAAAAAGTTAAGTTCTATCCTTTGTACTGACCGTGGGTATGTGTCGGCTTGTAAAATCTGATGTTTGTCCTGAAAATGTCCCACTTTGGCAATTAGAAAAGGTGGCGACCCTATTTGCTGCCTATACATCTAGGATCATTCCATGGATTTCCCAGGGGGACAGGTTGATAGGAAACAGATATAGGCCACTTTACTGGACATTCTGGACATTTCTGTACAGTTGTTGGGTATGATTCTGTATGCCGACTACTACCACTGGCAGAATTCGAACCATGGCTGTGTGTGCTAAAAACACAACAGTTCACATCTCAGTTGGATGTGCTATTTGGGTTTTGTTGTCTGCATTTTCCCTGTTTTCTGTCTATGTGTCTTTCAGTTGTACTTAATGGCCTCTGGGGATTGCACCTGTCATATACAGGCATTCCTATACATTCCATTTATGGTGCACAGTGTGGGTAACAGTGTTTAATACCACAGTACTATTGCATGACTGCTAATCTACATTACCATATGATACCAGAGTATACACATGCAGACCAGCAGTTAGACCTTTATTGTCAGGCTATTACACTTTTATTGACATACAAACAATATGAGACTCTTCCTGCCATAATCTTTAGTGTATGTAGTACTTGCCTTGAACTATACAGGTTTTATACAAGCAATTAATTTACTAGTACTTTTAGTTTTATTTCCTATGACAGTAATTGCATGAGTATTACTGACCTGCCTCACATCATAACCTTGCCAGGTGACTAAAGTGGGCCTCCTGGTTCATGGCCCACTCCATTGCAGCTGTGGGGGACATTAGAGGAATATTTAGCTATAAATATCCATGATATACCTGAGCTGGCAATTATTACACACATAGTGGGGTGATACTTACACATGACTGGAACATCCCTTAATGCTCCAGCCTCTTGGAGCCACTCCTCCAAGAGGTCCCCTTATGCCGCTTGAGGTCGGCATAGTGATGCCTGACCTGCTCACCAGTTTGGGTTATGCCAGTGGCACTGGTGAGGTCGCGGGTGAGACGGTCCTAGGCCTCTGCCTTATATTGGGAACCCTGGTGCTGGCCCTGCAGCAGTCTCTGATCATGGTCTTTGACAAGGAGTCCTGCCATGACCTTGAACTCCTGGATGCACCAGCGCTGCACCTGGAAGCACACACCTTTTCCACTTACTGCCATTGTGCCTGCAAGGGGAAGCTACAACCAGTTATGAGATGTATTCCTGCCTCTTTGGTTTAAGTAGGGCCGATTTCCCACACATTTCCGTAATTGGCCAGTTTTGAAAAGGCTAAGCTATGGGCAAACCTGCTTACCTAGGTTTGGCATTATTTAAAGGGATATAACACTGGGCACATTGAGTTAGCTGACCCATTGCTTCCACCTCCTAAGCTGGCCTGTGCAGTGCTTAGTGTTGGTTACATTAGACTTTGCATTATAATTCCTTTTTGGCATTGAGTTATTATTCATTACACCTTATATGTATGCCTGGTATCTATGATTCATATGTACATACACTGTATGGGGTCCTTGTGTTTTATTGGAGATGTCAACACTCTATTACAATTACACCTGACTTCTGGCCTTACTGCTGTACTCAAGTTCACATATTTATGTTATGTAGTGGGTTAAGGCACATTTGTCTGTAAACTGATTCCTTTCACAGGTTCAGTTTGGTTTTACTATGGTGAATACTTGTTTTTCTGATAGCTCATTCATCTGTATTTCTGTGATGGCTTGGTGGTTAACTACTGTGACTATGGTGTGTAGGGTCCTATGTTTAAGACCTGCATGGCTGTTTATTTTGTTGATGGCCAGAACAAGGGCCTTTGGATACAGAGTGATGAAAGCACTTTAGAGCATTTGTAAGTGTGTTTGTGTGTGTTTGAGCAATGGTAAGCACTGCTAACATGCCATTACATCTGCTCGCAGAGATTTAGCTTCAGGATTGCTTAATGAGTGTAAGCATTGCTTACCGCCACGCAAATGGGGTTAAACTCACTTACTAGTGCTTAAATATGCTTACTACTGCTTATTGGTGCTTAAACCTGCTTACTAGTGCCTTATTCATTATGGCACTAACAACTCACATGTGCATTTACTGCAGTACTCCAGTTCATAAATATATGTTATTTAGTGGGTTTTGCAACATAAATATTGATCATAACGTGCTTTGCCATGGAAAATGGAATGTGTGGCAATGGGACTCAAACCAGGGATACCTGCTCATAAGGCGAATATTCTGCCCACTACACTATTGCTATGCTGCTTCATTTGCATATATCTTCCTTGTTATCCACTTCAGCCATTTAAGCTGCATTAACCATAGCTAAGCGATGGGCACACCCATGGGCCTACGGTTAGCTTTAATGGGATTTTTATAAATAAATAAATACATAAATAAATAAAGGGTTTGTTCATTTCATTTATGTATACTGTTGCTGTTGTACACAAGGGGGACTGTTGGTGGGGATATGCGGACACCTATGAGTGGTCTCGCTCATTTCTGACACCTTTCTGCTGTTCTTCATTGCGGGGGCATGTATATTCTGAGAGCTCTGCTCTCAGACATGCCCCCTGCACTCTTACATGTTCCATGTAAGACTAGGAGCTCAGGCAGTGTGCCTCATTACTATGCATGGCGCGCTGCTGTCCTGCTCCTAAATGGCTGCCTCCATGCAGGACTAAGCTAGTCCTGCATGGAGGAATAGTAAATCCGGGGGTGAGTCTTTTTTGCAGTTTTGCTTCTAATATTTAGAAGATATGAGGTAGGACTATAATCTGTTCTGTATTAATCATTCACTGTAACAAACATGTCACACCTGTTCTCTCCCATTTTACAATAATCTTGTTAGCTCCTTATTTAGCACTTAGAATTTATGCTCTACTGTCTCCTTACCTAGTACAAACAAATTAAGCCTCAGGAATTTCATAGCAGTTCCTGTCTTTAATTTGCTTTCCACGTCTGGTCTTCAACTTTGTCCACTCTGACTTGAACTGCTTTTGCTCACTTAAACTGTACCATCTCTGGGCAACAAATATTTCAGTCATGCTGTATATTTTTGGCATGATCTCATGAAGATGTCCCATAATTAGAAGCCATTCATCTGCAAACTTCACAATATGGTTTTAACAACCCATCCTGATATGCCTGAATATGTGTTTTACTTTTTTCATGAATAACAGGATTGGGGTCGCTGAACATCCTTGTCATTTTTCTGTCACTCCCTGCATCCCTATACATTTGCCTTTTAACTCAATGTTTTATCCTTGTAGAGAAACTTTTTCTAGTTTACATAGGCCTCATCTACTCCTCATTATCATAATACAACAACAACAAAAATCCTGTCCCCAGAATCAAATGTATTTTAATATCAAAGACTGCTTCTTTCACACTAGGTAATTTGTCCCTCACACCTTTGCTTTTCTAGAAAAGACACCCGTATGCTTTCTTTCATTGATTGTACATTGTTAAGCCTCCCATCAATACCTCAGACTAAGTTGTGAATTAATATTTCTAGCTTACTGGTTCAGATTTCCACCACAGTCTTGGCATCACTATTAATGATGGAAATGTGCCTGTAGTTACTTGAGTCTGATTCATCCTGGTCCCCTTTGCTTTTAACAAGAAAGACCGGTAGATACCCATACTCTTATACAATTAAATACATTTGTAAGGGCCTCTAAGTTTTCATTTTGATGGTAGTCAAAGAAATCCACTGGTTATCCAGCACTCACCCACCCTCATTCACTGTTTTTTCGCTAAATACAGATTGTACATCTTACCTTTAGTCTTGAAAAATACTATAGCTATACAGTTTCTTGGCTATTCAAAAATTTGAAGTCTCTGAAAAATTCCTCCTTCTTCCCTCCATGAACCTTAGCCACCTAACCTTCTAGACTAATGCATATTATCACAGTAGGAAACAACACCGGAGACTCTACTGGTGATAAAGAACTCACAAAAACCAAAACCAGATAGCGAGGAGACTGCAACCACAAGGAAATTTATTATATTAACGTCAAAAATAAAATCACAACGTTTTTGTCAGAATAAATATCCAACTTCTTCAGATAAAATGTTATTCCACAAACAATCCATTTAAATACTCCATTTGGGTACTACATAGCCAATCACATCCATCAATTAATTTGCTTTAATTAACTTTTAAAGGCAAAACCCTAAAAAAACTAATATAGGCTTTTACCATAACAAATAAAACTAATTTGTTATGTAAAATTGCATATCATTACATATCAAAATTATCAAACCTTTGTTAAAAAACTTGTTATAAAAAATGTTTTTTTAAAAAATGAATATATAAACATATAATGATAGGATCATAAAATTATAACATTATAGTTTAGCAGCCTTTAGTTTCAATAATGGTAGAATAGATATATGGTCATTCATCCCAGGCTGTCTATTAGCTTCCAGCAACACCTGCCAAAAAGTTTCCCGGTATTCTAACCGGGTCTCCCATGGACCCCCTCTATGATCTCTCCTTTGTGTCTCAAGTACAAAAAAGATAAATGTAGCTTGTGGGCATGTCAGGGTATGTCGATATAGGGTGTTACTATAATTCTGCTTTTGTATTTCAAATATATGTTCGTAAATCCTCCTTTTTAAATGTCTTTCCGTCTTGCCCACATAAAACCCGTGACAAATCTGGCACATACTTAAATAAATTAATCTTTGACTATTACAGTTGGAATAATTAGATGCATTAATCCATCTGTTTCTCGCTGGAATATACACTTTGTCGGTATGAACTTACATTGCCCACAAGCTCCATATTTGTATGTACCTTTACGTTGGTTAAAAGAAACTTGAGTCACCATCTCATGTTTTAAAATGTTTTTTATATTCCTACCTTTACAGAAAACAGTTTTCATAGTTTTCCCCTTCAGTTTAATAAGGTCAGTAATATCACTAAAGTAACCCCACTCTTGCTCTACTATTTTTCTAATAGTGCCTGAATTAGCACTGTAATCCATGACAAATACCGTATTGTAACCCCCATCTAATTCCTGGGCGTCACTGGAAAGTGGGGGAGTAGACAGGCTACCTATCCCCAAAACAGGCCGATATTTGATAGCCCTCCCTACTTTAACTTCACTACAAATTTTTCAATAAGTTCTAAAGGGTATTCCCTCTCCTGAAATAACTTTGTAAACACCAAACATTCATGTGCAAAGTCAGAATCATCAGAGGTCAGCCTTGAAGCTCGGACAAACTGTCCCTTAACTATCCCCCTTTTTTGAAAATTAGGATGTGAGCTTGTATATCTAAGATAACTATTGGAAAAAGTGGGTTTTCTAAAAATAATTGATTGAAAACCCCCCTCTTGAGCTTTCAAGGTTATGTCCAAATAATTCACCTGATTCTTGGAAGTTTGGTATGTAAATTTCAAAAATTCCATACTGGAATTTAAATACTTAATGAATTCTTCCAGTATATTCATTGGCCCTGTCCAAAAAATACAAATGTCATCCAAGAATCTTGAATAGAAAGTCCAGTATTGACTATATACTCTGTTGAAAACATATTGGCTTTCCCAAACTGATAACACAATGTCATCATAGGTGGGGGCACAATTGGCCCCCATTGCCACCCCAGACATCTGTTGAAAATATTCCCCTGAAAAATATAAAAAGTTGTTGTTGAGAACTAGTTCCATCAATTCCATGACCAAAAAAATATCATTCTCACTGGCCCCTTATTTTTCCTAAGGGCTATCTCTAACCAAGCTAAACCTTGGTCATGCGGAATCACAGAAAAAAGATCCACAATATCAATAGTTAGAAAAACCAAATCAGGGGAATATAAATCTGGTGTAATTTTAGCCAAAAATTCCCAAGAGTCTTTAAGCAAATGGTTTTCCTTACCCCAAAGATGTTTTAATTTCATATCTACAAATTTAGATAAAGGGGATATCTTGGAACCCTGTGCAGCGACTATAGGTCTGAGGGGGGGATCTTGGATGTCTTTGTGTACCTTGGGTATCCCAAATATAGAGGGAACCCTAGGGGTTGTGTTCTCAAGATAAGAATATACCCCATAGTCAATAATACCTTGATCAAATAGATCCTGGATGGCCAAATCTATCTTTTTATAAGAGACATTAATCTCATTCATGGAGACTGGCCTATATCTAAATCCATTGTATAAGATATCATTCATTTTCCCCTCATATACTATTTTGTCCATAAGTACTATTCCCCCACCCTTGTCGGGTTCCATGACCTTAATATTGGAATTGTGACTAAGTTGATTGAGTAATTCAGTTTCAGCTGTTTGTAAATTAGGGCTATAGAGATGGTGTCTGTGGACTTGTCTAATTTTTTTTCCATCCTAGTTTCCAAGTTTTTTAACTGAGGATGTATGGGAGGGTTATATATACTAGGCTTGTGTGGAACACTATTATTAGATTCAAAATTTTGGTTCCCCAACAAGTTTTCTAAATTAAATTTTCGAATGAACATTTTTAAATCTAAAATGGTTTTAGAGATATCACAATTTTTTGAGGAATAAATTTAAAACCCTTTGTGAATAAGTCAAAAAATGTGTCCGAAACATGTAATTCACTATAATTGTAAATATAAAAACCTTCTTTGTTGGAAAACACATGTTGGTTCCCAAAAAAATCAGTAGTAATAGGGTTATCCAGCACTCACCCACCCACTTTCACAGTTTTTTTCCTAAATACAGATTGTACATCTTACCTTTAGTCTTGAAAAATACTACAGCTATACAGTTTCTTGGCTATTCAAAAATTTGAAGTCTCTGCAAAATTCCTCCTTCTTCCCTCTATGAACCTTAGCCACCTAACCTTCTAGACTAATGCATATTATCACAGTTGTCCTTAGCACCTTTCTTCATGTTACCACCTCCCCTTCTCAATTCCTGAGCTCAAGTATCTGAACTTCCCTCCAGTTTTCTTTTAACCTCCAAGCATGGGTACTCCCAAACTGTTCGCCTTCAGTGTACTTAAAATCTTGTTTTTATCTCTATAATTTGCACTTGAAAAATCTCTGGTTGAACTCTGTCTTCCACTGATATAGCTAACCCAATTTTTGCTTTACTGTTACCCATGTCATCTTTCCCTTTTTATCTGCTGCGGCCTCAGCCCCTGCCATTTCTCTCTATACTCTCACTTTTATTATATTATTCTTTCATCAAGAATCTTTCCTGACCAGTTTAACTGTGATCTCCAAAAGGTCTCATCCAAAAGGTCTCATCTACTAAGCCTTTCTTGAGATTTTCTTGACCCTTTTACATCCATTTAATTAATTTCCATCAACCTCCCTGTGTTTTCATGGGTTCATAAGTTCATAGGTAGGTGCTAGGCTATCAGCCCTGGGGCCTATATAAGCCTAGCCAAAAAGGTTCCCTGGCTTTTGCCACCCAAGAAAATTATTTTCCTGTGCCCCTGTCAAGCAGTGCCACAGAAGTGATCCCCAGGGTGAATTTTCTATTTCCCATCCAGTCGTCAAGATTTTTCTTAAAGAGACCAATGAGGAGCTTTACTTGACATGAAAGGGTAGCTTGTTCCAGAGTATGGGAAGTCTCTGGGACAGGAATATATCCCTCCAGCATGTTCTGTTTATTGTGGTGACAAGGTTTAGGTCCCTGGAGCATGTGGTATGGAGAGATTGAGATTTCTTTAAGTGTAGCATGTCCAACAGCTCTGGGTTTGACATAGCTTTGTATGTTAGGCAGAGATTGCCTCTAAGTAGGCGATATGTGATGGAGTAGAGATGGAGTTTTTTGAGATGGTCTGCATATGGCATCTGTTTGAGGCTGGTAATCCTCTTAGTGAGGTATTTCTGTGGCCTTTTCAGTTGTTGTAGGTGTCTTGTGAGATACATGTCAAATGGGGCATTGTACTCTATAATGGGTACGATGAGGGATGAGTAGAGAGGAACAATGGCCTCCTTTTTTCTAGAGGAGAACCTTTTTGTGATGAGGTGTGCCATGTAGAAGGATTTCCTGAATACTGTGGTGATGTGGTTATCAAAGGAGAGACTACTGTCCACCTGTGTCCCAAGGTCTCTTATCACACTTTCAGTGTTTAGTGCACTACCGCCTATGTGGTAGTTCATGGGTACCAAGTTTTTCCCAAAGGGAATGGAATGCACTTCTTGGCATTGAGGTTGAGGCCATGACTTTGACACCAAGCATCTGTCTCTGTGAGGTCCTTTTGTAGAATGTCTACTTCATTAGGGGACTCTATTAAGGCTCCCAGTTTGCAGTCATCTGTGAACTTTGTTAGCCAAAGACCTTCTGAGTTGGCTTGCACTTCAGAGAAGTTGATGCCGAAAAGGAGAGGACCCAGGACCGAACCCTGTGGTGCTCCACTCATCACTGGTCTGAAGTCGGACTTGGAGTCAGATCATTTTACTGTGTGGGTTCTGTCAGTGTGCCAGTTGGCCACCCTTCTTGTGACATAAGGATTTATATCCAGTTTAGTGAGTTTATCTTTAATTCCAGAGTGGGGATGGTATCGAAAGCCTTAGCGAGGTCAAAAATAGGTTGTTTGCACTACCTTGCCCTCATCTATGGCTCTGGTGACTGCTTCAAGGAAGTCAATCAGATTTAGTAGACATGATCTACCTTTTACAAACCCAAACTGAGTGGGGTCTAGGGTTTGGAGGTTACCTATGTCTTTGTTTATAAGCTCCACGATTATATGTTCCATGGCCTTGCAGACCAGGCTCATCAGGCTAATGGGGCGGCAGTTTCCAGGGTCCATGGTAGCACCCCCTTTGTAGAGTGGGATAACCGTCACTGTGCACCATTCAGTAGGCACATAGCCTGAGGAGAGGCTATGACTTAGTACTTAGGTTCAGTTGCCAGTTCATTCTGTAGTTCATGCAGTATGCAGCCTGGGATATTGCCTGGTCCCATGCATGCTGCATTCTTGGCTTTGGAGAGTGCAGTCTTTACTTGTTCATCCATGATTACAGGGGCTTTGCATTCTTCTGGTATTAAGATGGGTCCTTTGGAGGGTGAGAGGGGGGTATAGTTAGCACTGAATCTATCTGCCAGGATGTTGGCAGTATCGGTTGGTTCTGTATATTTAGTGGCATTGTGCTGTAGCTCAGAGCAGATCTGAGTGTTGCCATTGAGATTCTTGAAATAACTGTAGAATGCTTTGTGGTTGTCTTTGGAATCAGTGGCAATTTTATTTTCATAACTGGCTTTGGAGGATTTTATGAGGGATATCAACTTCTTGCTGAGGCTGACCAGGGAGTTCATCCAATCTTGGGATTTTACTCTGTTTTGCAACAGCTTCTTCCTTCTGTTGTAGTTTGTTTATGGCAGGGGGCTACCAGATTGCCTTCCTTTTTTGGAGGATAGCATCTTGGTTCTATTGGGGATGGCACGATCCATGCACTCGTGTATGTGCTTATGCAGTGCATTTGTGTAAGATTCAGCAGTTGTACCTCTATTTTCTGTCTGCATGGGTGTCGTGAAGTTTGCCACTTCTGTCTTAAGAAGCATGAAGTTGGCTTTGGAGTAGTTTTTGATGGTAGTTTCCTTAATGGGTGGTGGGGGTGGGATATGGATGTGTAGGGTGATTAGCTTGTGGTTGGATCTGACCAGTGAGGAGCTGACCTCTGGCATGGAACACCGGTTACCCATATTGGTAATGACCAGGTCCAGGATATTGCTGCCCTCTGGTGGGGGTGTGGACTAGCTGATCCAAGGCGTTGGAATTTATGAATTCCAGAAAACGTTGAGTGAATGAGTTGGTACATGAGTAGTTTTCCCAGTTGATGGTGGGGTAGTCGAAATTGCCCATAATTAAGGTATTGGGTTGTACCTTAATATTTTCCAGTATCTTAAGAAATGAAGATTGGGAATCCTGGGGCATGGTGGGGTATCTGTAACAAGCTACAACCTGGATTGCAGTCTTGTCCAGTGTTAGTTGCACTTGGATAATTTCAGATGTATTATGTTGAACAACTAGCCTGGAGGTGTGGATATCCTTAATGAATATGGACAAGCCTCCACCTTTAGTGTTTCGGTCCAGGTTAGGTGGCCAAAAGGTGTGGTATGAATTATAGCCTGGTAATGCAGGGGTGCCCTCTGGAGCCTTGAATCAGGTCTCTGTCACTGCACAGATGTCGATATTCTCCATTTCAAGGAGTGCCTCGAGTGAGTGCATTTTGAGGTTTAGACTTCTAGTACTGAGTAGCATTACCCTCAGAGTTTCTTGCTTATACCTGTTATGGTGGTGAATTTGCATTTGAACCTTGCCTAAAAAGGCACTATAGGGGTGGCAAGAGCCTTAGCCAGTATACAGAATCTGAGGGGTGACAGGTACAGGCCATCCCTGGCAAAGCATTGTTGTCTCGACCATGTCGTCCCATGCAGACAGATACTGGATCCCCTTAGAATGACACCAGAAGCTTAGCCAATTGTTGAAGTCAATCATTTTGTCCTTGTACTGTGGTATCATTCTGGGTGATGGGAGAATGCTACTCAGGGCTAGGGTCATACCTGCCTAGGCTACATGATCTGAGAGCTCCTTCATGTCTATTTTCATGTAGTCCAGGGAGGTATGTCTCAGGTCATTCACACCAACATGGACAATGACAGAGTCGTATTTGTACTTATTGTGGAGTGACCTGAGTGCATGCATTATGTGGTGGATCTTGGCACCTGACAGGCAGCTAACAGTAACTTTATCCTTGTTTAGCCTGGTGAGTGGGACATCAGTGTGCCTGACTATAGAGTCACCTATGACTAGTGTGTTGGGTACGTTGTTTTGCCTTATGGGCTAAGGTTGAATGGCACACTGATTTCGTGGGCTATGTGTCATTCGGGGGTGGTGGTTGTCTGCATTTCAGCTTGGGTGGTCTCTGTTGCGTGGGAGGATTTTTATTGAGAGCCTCCGTGAATGTGGGTGTGTGCTTTGTATTTCTATGAGTGGGTTTTGGTAGTGTGGGTTTTGAAGGACTATGTGTTGAGTGTGGTGTGGTGCAGGTGTTTACATTCTCCTCTTGACTGTTTAGTCCAGTCTTGGCTGGACAGAGCTTGGTTTCCAGTTTGGCTATATAAGTGCATCTCTCACATGTTATAGTGTTGGGTGGTAGTAGGAGAGGAATTGTCCATGTACATGAGACAATTGCTAAATTGCCCCAAGATGCCCAGATTCATCGGGTGGACAGGAGAAAACACTGGGAGCTGACCCATGGACATGCCTGGATAGGTGCTTATTTATTTAAGTACTAAGAACTGTTTTCCTCCTGACAAGTGAGGAAAGTCAAGTGATGTAGTAATTTGTAGTTTATTTAGTGCTTACAACAAGTTCAGAGCAGGTACTGAACAAAAGGAAACAGTTTTGAGTGCTGAAACTAAAAAACTGGCTAGCTCTAGCTAAAACTAACTAGTTTTAGTACCAATCCCAAGAACAGAAACAGGCCATGGCCTGTTTGGTGATCCACAGTCTTGTCCCAGATTATGTAAGTGTCTGCAGGCTTGTAACCTTTTTCTGGTAGATGCCTCAAATAACAACCAGACCAATTAGGTATGTTAAGCACAGACATTCACTCTCCAACCAGAAAGAGTCAGGAATCAATGCCCTGCTCATACTCTCACCAGGATCAGAATATAAGCACAGATTCTAAGCTGTCACCTATAAAGCAGTTATTAAGCTTTCTGGTGATCAGCAGTCTCGAGGAAATAATGTAACTGCACTCCTTCTCCAATCATGAGAAAACAGAAGCACTAATCCCAAGATGACTACTGAGAGGCAGAATGTGAGCTCTACAATAAATGTTAATTAATTGTCCATAATTGTTTTAAATCTTCCCCAACATCCTTTTCTCTGCATACCAAATCTTCACCATGGGCTATCCACTTCTCCAGATTTATTTGTTTTTCTTTCTCATTTTTTGTCCCTACTTTCCTGTTCCCCTTAGTCTTTTGAGGTTACCTTCACAACAGTTTATGTTCTTTTGACGCTGCTACTTTCAAGTCCTTTAGTATTTTTTTTTACTTACCCCTCTTCCTTACTCTCTTTTGTTTAACTTTATGCTCTTCTGTGTTATCCTGTGAAAAGTATTACCCATCAATACATACATACATAGACATATGCAGTAGCCCATAACCCTCTTTTGCTATTCATTGACATTTTTTTCTTGCTTGCTCTTTTCCCTTGATTTTATTGACCCTGTCTTCTATGTCTTTTTGCATTTGTTGCAACCTAGGGTCTATTTGTATGTTGCAGAATAGGAGAAGGATTACTGGCATAAATTTTCCTAACCAATGTATAGGTCTTCTCAACTCCTCTCTGGAGAGTATCCCTTTTCATTGATCCAACTACCTCTAGGTTTCTCACTATTGTACACTCTCAATGTGCTCCCAACATAGAGTCCTGGGTTCTTAGGGAACTTGGCCTCTTTCATCTTGCCTATTCTCCTGTTTCCCTTTCCTTTTCTTAATCTCAGTACCACTATCATTTTGTTACTGCACCTGATCCCTGCAATTTCCCTAAACTTCCTAATTTTCTCACTTATAGCTTCCATCATTGCAGCCACATCCTCTGACTTTAACACTCGCTCATTTGTGTATAACACAAACTGAGATATTCTTGCGTTTGACTTCCACTGCCAGCTCCTCAGTCATAAGGCCTTGTGATAATGAGCATCCATGTCTGGTCCCCCTTCTCTGTACTTGTCTCCTCTGATACTCCTCCATTTATGAGTCTTTCCATTTCTGCATCACTGTATATGACTTATATCCATTGTATGAACTTTTCCCCTACCTGTCTTTCCTGCAGTGTCTTCCATATTAATTCCCACATCACCATATCAAAGGCCTCCTGTATGTCAAAAAGCACACAAGCACCTTTCACTTCTTGCTCATATTCTTCACTGTATATAAATTCCAAAAGTTCCTACAAGCTTCTGCCTTCCTTCCCTTCCCTTCACAATCCCACTTCTGTTGGCAATACGTCATCAGTCCTCCTACCAATACCTTTGCCAAAATCTTGATGTCTACATTAATCAAATAGGTAGGCCTATAATTTCCCACTTCCTTCCTTTCTCTTCCCATTCCTTTAGGTGTCATGGTTATCTTGACCCTCCTCATACTTTTAGAAATTTTCCACAAGTCCAGCATTCCCTTGTATTCATCCTCTAGATCCCTTCACAATTTCCGGCCTTCCCATTTGTAAAATTCTAGGGATAATCCATTTGGCCCTGCAGCTTTCTTCTCCTTCATCTCGTACATAGATTTCTATATCTCGTCCCTAGTCAGCACTGCATTTAACTTGTCTCTTTGTTCATTCTTCAGTATTATAACCCTCCACATTATTTTCCTAATTCAATTTTGAGACCTCTGTCCTTTCCTGTTGTTTGTAGATCTGCCTATAGTATTCCTTAAAACTTCCCCTGATTAGTTCACCCTCTTTTAAGTATGCTGCTTCTCCTTTCCTGATCCTCTGTACCCCCTTCTCTCTCTGTTTACTTCCTCTTGTGTTTCTTGGATAGTAGTTTCCCTTCTGCCTCCCCTCATTATCCATTAATCTTCCTAGTACCATGGTACTGCTTATCTTGACTTAGCCAAGGCTTCTGATATTATCTCCCATACTGGTGCTATTGAACAATTTGACAATATTAGTGTAAATCTCTGTATTGTGCACTGGATTACAAATTGTCCCTCCATCAGATCCCAAATTGTAAAAGTTGCTGCTACCCTCTCTGAATGTAAAACTGTAACTAGTGGGGTACCACATGGATCATTGCTGGGACATCTCCTTTATTGCAGATATTCAAGGCAATATCCCAGAAGTGTTATTCACCAATGACTGCAAGCTTGGCACTGTTTTCTGCTCATCCAGAGATACTAAACTGTTCCAACAATTGCTGTAATACACACATACTTGGTGTACTGAAAACATTCTCAACCTAAATGCAAAAAAGTATAGTACAATAGCATTCAGTAAAGCTTCAACTACCTCATATGTTAACAGTCGTACTCCTCTTTGGACAGATACATTCATATGAGACCAGGCTACTCACATGGACAACTCCAACTCTTATTAAATCATCATCTTTGCACCATAATCCAAAATATCTTCAAGATCCCATTTTACCAGTATACTCTTCTCTTTCCAGATGCTGCTGTAGCGTTGTCGCCTCACAGCAAGACATTGTCCCGTTTGATTCTCAGCTAGAGCGTCTACTGTGGAGTCATGTGTGAATGGGCGTACCTTCATTGAAGATTGTGCGTTAGGGCCAGCAACTCAGCACGTAAAAATCAACTGCCAATCATTAGCAGACCGGAGTTCCGCTGTGGCGACCCCTAACCGGGAAAAGACGAAAGACACAACAACTCTTCTCTTTCCAGACACATCATTGTATACAGTGTCTCTTTTGGTATGTACAAATCAAAACAAATTGTTCAAATAGAAAGGACCCAATGATGTGTAAGCAATAAAATTAAAGGCCTTAAAATACTTCAACCACCCTCATAAATGAGCACAACTCTCCATATACTGAGTAATCTACCGGCTGCAATGAAGTGAGTGGTGTCTCTCTTTTTAAGCCATGAAAGACCCAATCCTATTTGACCTTCTGTTTCTTTGCAAAACCAATGGCTTTACAATCACCCGTACTAGGGAACTAAATCTACACCAGCACATAAATAAGATTCACTGGAGGAATAAATTCCTTACTCAGCACATACATTTCTACTACAGGTTAAGCTAAGTGCTGCTTTGTCTGTCTTTAACTCATAATACATATGTGTTTTCAAATGTCATACCTCTAGCAGCCTACATGCACTTTGCATTACAGAATATTTTCTGAAAAATAAACTTAAAGGCATAAGATAAACAAATGTAAATACTCTGTGAGCTATAAAAGCTATTAAAACTGTACTATAATATATTAAAATGCACACAAACCCAGAATTATAATTTTTACTAAACTTTCGCAAACAAATTGTAATATCTTGGAAACATGACTTTCAACCTCTTAGTGTAAGAAATCTGGACAAAGCCTGACATAATGGAGGGGGGGGGGGACAAAGGCCCAAAATAGGGACAGATTTTAAATGTTGCTCTTATAAATTTAAAAAGTTGCTAAATAGCATGATCTGTCCTAGCATGCATTTTTTGAAGTATATTACTTCTGAAACTCAAATGTATGTCTTTATTTAGTGACTTATTTAGTGACTTTAGTCCTCAGAACACCACAGCAATTTGCCAGAATACCACAGATTTTATAAGGAACAAACCAAAAATATGAGGCAAAAAGCTGAACATTCTGCAAAAATCTGGACAGTTGAGATGTATGCGTGGAAACTGTACAACCTAGACATATATTGTTAAAACTTTTGTCTTAACCAGACATATGTTTTGACATGACAACACAAAATTCCTCTATGAGTGCATGTTTATTGTGATATTTACAGAAATATGAAAGTATAACATTAATTGTATAACTAGCATTATAAATAGCACTGCATATCTCCCAAGGTGTGCAATTTACATTGCAAATATCAAATACAGTTTTCTTCAGGAACATTTAAGGTTTCACCTGATATCATGCAACAGTATATAAGTCACTTGCTTTTTTTAAGCATTACGTATATAAGAATATATTGATTATTTTCATAATTACTAAAAAAAAGCTTAATATCTGATGTATTGTATGATATAAATGGACATTGACAATTCATTTTTCTGTCATCCACCATGGAATATCACAGCATAGCCCAGAATAACATATAGGGTTCTCAGTTCTGAAAATATGAACATAAATATGAAATTATGAATAGCAAGTGACAAACAGTGATTAATTTCTCTAATGTAGAACATCCTAGATTAACAAACTTAGTGTCATTTTACTAACAACTCATTGTCTTTTCTAATACTGACTACTATTAGCTGGTAAGTCACTTAGTTAAAGAAGCCAGTCCTAAAAAAAGGTTTGGACATGATAAGGAGCTATGGGTGTGAACTAAGTGTACAAAAACATGCTATAAGCTTGAATGAGTTAAGGTTAGTCTTGACAACTGGAAGGGAAGATGCAGATTTATACCCAAGTTATCCTGTATAGTTCTACTTAATTTGAAAGCTGCTGACTATTAAGTGATTGAATATGGTGTCAAGAATGTTAAAGTGGGGACGTTGCTAAGATGAGCATCAGATAGCAGCAGATTTCTTCAGCTCCACCGAGAAAATATTTTATGATAAGAAATTATAAATTTTAAGTTATCCTAGAAAGTTTATTTTTATATTAATAGCTCCCTGATATCGAAAACTAGGATAATATAAAAAAAAATACTGAATTTGACACATTTTCCTGTCACAAAGCTCTGTGGAAAATCTCTACTCATCACAACTTCTCAGAATGAGCTTTTCTAAAGGCAACAACCAAGATACCATCTTCAGAAAGGAATTCTAATCTTTGATATCCAATATACAGGACTTGACAACTAAGATAGACAGAACTGACACAAAAATTGACAACTTCAAAGAAAAATGCACCAAGCAAATGGACTTATTACATAAAGATTTGCAACAACAAAAAGCTCAAATAAATGGAATAGAGGAAGCACTTAATGACATTGACAGCAGAATGCAGGATGGTGAAAATAACATTGAAATCCTTCTTTAAAATAATGCACTCCTGCAGAATAAACTGGATGATCTAGAGAATAGGTCCCGAAGGAATAACCTAAGAATCTTTTGTCTGCCTGAAAATATCGAAGGAAATAATATGGTAAGCTTTCTTACTACATGGTTACCTACAATACTAGACTTACCAGAAGCTTTTTCCTTAGGTATAGAAAGAGCTCATAGAGCTCTATCTTCCTCTAATGTGAATAAAAAGACACCTAAATCATTTATAGTAAGATTTCTCTCTTCATATGATAAAGAGATGGTACTAAAGATGGCTTGGCCAAAAGCCCCTTTTAAAGTTAATGAAGCTGTCATTAGATTTGATAATGACTATTCCTCCATGGTCATAGCCAAAAGAAAAATTATTTTTACCCTTGGTAAAAGAACTAAAGAAAGCTCAAATAAAAACACACCTTTTGTTCCCGACTAAACTAAAGATATTCTTACCAGATGGACCAAAAGCATATGAAGACTTAGAATCTGCACTGGCTTACATCAAAAAACATTAAATATTAGACAAAATAGAAGAGATGGAATGGGCAACTCCCTCTATGAAAAGAATGGCACCTGAAACTACATGGAAAACTATTGACAAACAAAAGAGAATGAAAAACAAATAAGGACTTAATCAATTCATTTGTTCTACCTAAAGGCGAAAATATATCTGTTATACTTATTAAGTTCACAATAACCTTTGCTTCAATGTAAATTAAAGCTAAAAGAGACAAGAAACTATACTGGACTTAGAATAACTTTGACATTAATTGCTTGAAAGTGAAGTGAAATCAAAAGGTTGGTTATACCATTTTCTCTTGCTTATCTACTGATCTTATAAATTATATGATATTTTGTCTGTTTTTGTTCCTTATATGTCAAAAAGCAGTCTGAATTTATATATATATATGTATATATATATATATATATATATATATATATATATATATATATATATCTGTAGTTATCTAGGTAGTTACTTTAAAACAACTAAGAAAAATTACATCTATGGGGCTTCAATGGGGCTTAAAAAGAATATATATTTACTTGTGTCCATTTAGATAGATAAGTGTATGCTTATAGTTCTGAGTTATAGTCAGACATGAATGAGTTATGCTTACACTTGTTTTAAGAGTTCATATGCTCTATAGTTGTATTTAAATATTGGAAGGCACAACATGAAAGTAAAAGCATACTGGGATGCTTGTTAATTGGCACATGCAATAAGCACACCGGAAACCATTTAAAAAGTGTAGAAATTTCTGTACTTACAGTTTTCCTGCTCAATTTAGTTAGACAATTTTAGATCCACTAGAGCTCGAGAAACATTGTCACAAGGTAAAGATGCCATTTCTACACTCCATTAACTCAAAGGAACTTCCTGCAGCAGTAATTTGAACTTTGAAGCTTGATGACACATAAATATGATGAGAGGACACTGGGTATGCAAATTCAGGAACAGAAGAGGTCATGAAGAAGAAAATGAAGAAAAAATGGAACTTTGAGCATAAACTATAAGTTTTAGGCTTACTAATACCTGGAAAGCACATACAACAAAATCGGAATGTTAAATTACATTGTTTAAGCTATTTTAATGATTATTTAGTAGATTTTTACTGGGTAGACTTAAAATAAAAGGATAGAAATAATGTATAGACAATGTCTATATTACTTGAAGAAGGTTTGTAGTAAATGAAGATAGAAGGAAATAAATGATTTGTAGCCACACTTAATGTTTAAATTAAGCAATGATTTTATTGAATCTTAGTTCTAGATAGTTATTGAATATAGCTGCATAAATCTTCTGAATAACATGAATTCATTAACACATTTGCAGTTATTAACTGTGGTTTAAAGAGAAACATATCACAGTAAATTAACAGCCTATAGCTTGTATTAAGTTAGCATAAAACTAACAACCAGATTTACGATATAGTAGTAGTGCATAGCACAGAAAACAAAAAAAATATAATTGGAAATAAGAATTACTTTTTCATGCATGTATATTATGTACTTAACCTTGTAAATAAGTTGTCTCACTTCTCAGTTAAGATATGTTGCATTTATCAATTATAAGCAGGAACTATTTACAAGTTGCTGCCATAAAAATGACTCATTTAAACTTCATGAACTTATAAATACTTATTTATACAGTACTGTAAAACAAAGTTATGTCTATACATTGTGAATGACTTTAAAGGCTTAACTACTAAGGACTGAGACAGTTCTTTAAAACACAAATAAAGGGTATGCACAGAGAATGGCTTATTGTTTAGAATAGATCTGATACAATCACCACAGATAGCATATATGACAGATGAAAGCAACATAGTAAATCTTTGATGAAAGCAACATAGTAAATCTTTGTTACCCTATATGCAGGTAAATATTTAGAATGCTACTACTTTCAATGACTCTTACTAATTTAAATGTGTATTCTGCTAGTGGTCTGTTAATTGATATATAGAAGGCGTGTTTTTAAAAAATATTGTTTTACAAATGATTTTCAGATGTATAGGTAAATATAATTATGCTATACATTAACATGAACAATATGGCAATGCAGATAGAGAAAAATGTGTTATCACAAGCCTACATGCATAATAAGCTTAATTATACAGTCAATTTACACACATGGTTATAGATTAATGAGAATATAATGAAATGAAAGAGGTTGCTTGATATTGAGTAAATTCAGAAAGTTTATATAGAGAACTGAACTTTGAATATATCAAGTGAGTAATGTCACTTATGTCACTCTCTATAAGTAAAAAAGGAATCTACATAGTTGAAACTATCTACAATGGTCAATATATGTATTAGTAACTTTAACTTCTTTACCTAGATACATAGTAATGTTTGATAAGAAATTTTAGGTTGTGTTTTACATGTATAGATGTTGCTAAAGATGTGTATATACAAATATTTGTAATGTTGGCATATAAAAACTTGAAAACTAATTATTTTATACTATAATTTTGTTAATTTTAAATTCTACAAGTTCTGATCTAATAACATATACCATTTTAATGATAGGTTTTAAAGTAGACAAGTTAAATGTTAACATTAAAGACTGATACAAAAATGAAGTAAATAGAATATATACATACAATTACTAAATATATTTAAAAGATGGAGCTGCGGCTCTGCTGTTATGGATTAAGTGGTGACTTTGAGTGGCAGATGCTACTCAGGTTGGGAGTTTACCACTCCAGGCAGGGTGCAGGGATAGTTTATAAGGTTAAGCTATGAAGTTATACTTATAAAAAACATTGTTTCTAGACATCCACTATCTGTAATATACACAAGGTATTAATCTCAAACAGATACAAGATATACCATATCTATAAAACAAACCCATATATAAATAAACAACACATATTAATGCATGACCTTGAAATTAATTGCATACATATTTAATTTGTTAATCATCTAAAATGTTTTTTTTAAAAGATATATCTATTAACATTAACAGCTTGAATAACCCATGTAAAAGACAAAACTTGTTTAGATACTTGCAATTACACAATTCTAATATAATTTTCTTACAGGAAACGCATCTTTTGAAAAAAGATATATCCAAAATTGACACATATAAGTTTAGTATTTTATCTAGTTCTGAACACTTACAGAAAAAAAGAGGTGTAGCCATTCTATGGAACAAAACATTACCTATTCTTAAAATAATAAATATATTTCAAGATGACAAAGGGATGTTGTGTTCGGTTGTAGTGGAAATAAACAATAACATCTTTACCTTGGTTAATGTTTATTGGATACCAGGCATAGGAATAAACACTGATAAACAACACTTGAATCAAATTATTCTCTTTGCTAAAGGAAATATGTTAATGGCAGGTGATTTCAATTGCATTTTAAATGAACATGAAACCAGTATTAAGGGCAAAAGAAAGATATCATCTCAGGCCAAACATCTAATAGACTTTATGAATTCATTCCACCTAAATGATATAAATAATCAAGCAGATTCCAAATCAATACCCTTTTCTTTCTACTGTAACAGACATGGTTCCTATTCTAAAATAGATAGAGTTCTTATATCCAGTCAATTAACTAATGATATAACTAAATCTATGATTATCTCCTGTCCAATATCTGACCACAATTCCATAACATTTGAATTAAATATCAATTCTATATTCAATGTACAGTTCTGAAGAATACCAGCATATATTATTCAATTAGTAGAATTTAAGAAGTACATAATAAAGGAAACAAAAAAACTTTATAGAAATAAACAATACATCAGATACATCAGAGATATATGTTTGGGATGCCCTTAAAGCTTATCTATATGGGAAAATAATCAAATGGTATAATAACAAAAGAAAATTTTGGGATAAAGATTTGCAGGAGTTACAAGGTAAATTAGATCATCTTAAACTTAAAACGATAACAGAAATAATGATATAAAAGAGAACATTACAATATTAAATAATAAATATTTAGAAATTCTTAGTCACAAAACCATGATAAGTTTAGAAAACACAAATTTCTTGCATTCTCAAATAACCCCAGATACTTAAATAGACTTAGAAACAAAACCATAAGACTCAGAAAACAATCATATTAGATAAATATATTATCTAAAGAGAAAGGTATATAACATGCAAGATATACTGGAAGAATTTATAGAGTATTTTTGCAAAATTAATAATAATAAAATCACTATGGAATCAGATGGAAATATAAAAAGATGTATAAATAAATACACTAAAAAAAATCTTAGCAAACAACAAGTAGAACTACAGACATTCAGACACAAATTAACAAACTTAAACTAAATAAAGCTCCAGGTAATGATGGAATCATACTGGAAATATATAAAATTATGCCCAGAGAAGCTTTAATATTATTGCAAAAAGTGTTTTCAACATCTCAGACTAAGACTATTTGTCCTCCCTCATGGAAATACATGTTTATAGCTCATATAGTTAAACCAAATAAAGATTCAACAAAATGCTCCTCTTATAGACCCATATCCTTATTAAATTTAGATTACAAAATGTTTATGAATATATATCCAGAAAGATTGAAGAAAATCCTCCCAAACCTAATTGGTTATGACCAAACCAATTTTATAATAAATAGAAATACATTTGATAATATAAAAAGAACACTTACATTAATAGATTACTCAAATAAAAAAAGACTTAATCATAATCAGTCTAGATATAACTTCTGCATTTGATTTGGCGAACTGGGATTATTTATTTATATTACTCAAAAATCTAAATTTCTCAGAAAATTTTATAAACTTAATAAAATATTTATATAAAGGCACCCAAGGATATATAAAATATGCTCTTATATCTCACAAAACATTCAAACATTAAAAGGAACCAAACAAGGTTTCCCCATTATTTACCTTAATAATGGAACCAATAAGAATGAATAAAGATAAAGAAGGATTCAATATAAATATAGAAATAACATCTAAGATTCAACTCTTCACAGATGATGCTCTTATCACACTAAATGGAAATATATAATACATTTCTGCTTTATTTACTGCCATATATAACTTTCAAAAAATATCAGGCCTGACTTTTAAGAATGAAAAGACAAAGATACTACCCATCTATTTTAATAAGAAAAAACTAGGAAAAGAATACCATAAATATATCCCTGATTCAGATCAGTTTACATACATAGGAATAACATTAACCAAATATATCAAAATTATAATACTTCTGATCTATAATAACATAATGAATAATATTAAATATCTAATAACTAAATGGAACAAAATATTCTTTACAATGGAAGAAAGACTAGCAATAATTAAAATGATCATACTCCCAAAAATATTATACATCATACAGTCAATTTCATTATGCCCAACAAAACAAATAGTGAGAAAATTAAATACCATGAGGGTAAAGTTCCTATTGTATCCAAACAAGCCTAGGATAGCTCTAAAATATGACCTACGTAGCTGAACAATAGGAGGAATTGCCTTTCCTGACCTAGAGTTATACTTAATTTCTTTTATAATTAAAACAATATCCTTACTAATGGACCCTACATATTTAGCTAAATGGAAAGAATATTGGGAAGTAATAGCTATGGATACATACATTAGACCTCAGAGTTATAAATTAAACACATTAAATAATCCTTTCATATGGATACTAAAAGAACTTTTTACAACATACATAACGCCAAGACATTTGATTAGTTATATTGCAACCATTATAAATAATTTAAAAAACTTCATATATAAATATCCAGTATATAAAGAATGGTTATTCTTCTTATTTCCTTTAGCTTATACACAAGGAATTGTATCATCCACTGATTTCATTAAAATACTATTATTTATAGAAAAAAGTTTAATATATTGTTTTCAGTTGATGTCTAATAATGACATCAAAACAACAGATATCTTAATACTAGCCTTTGAATTAGACAATAAACTCTGGTTAGAATTATAAATCTATACTCAATATCTCGTGAGTAAATTAGTATTAATTACAACAACTAATAAAGAAAATGTTCCTATATTGTTGAACTATCTAGCTGTGAATATATACCATAAAATGTGTCTAAAGGCAAACTATCACAAATATATGAGATACTAAGAGAAGAAACATAGCTGTCCAGAAGGCTTTTGGAATTATTATACATCTATCAACAAAGAACAACCAGCTGATCAAAATAAGAAAAATATTCTATAACTGGCTAACAAAACAACATCTTCTCTCAGATGAAGGTTATATACTTGGAAATTCATGAATAGGCATTCTACACACCTCTTATCATGAGTAAGATCACTAAAAATTTATGTAGATGATGTAAATTAGAAAAAATGCTGATTGGACACATATGTTCTATGACTGTAAGGAATTAAAATATTATTGGGAAAAAGTAAATAACCTCTCAGAATACATTTTTACAGATAATTTTACTATAAGTAACTATTTTGCCCACTTTAACACACCTATACATAACAGTATTAGAAAAATCAAATTTTGTTTGTTATAGTCAAATCAAGCAGTGGCCAGGAAAACTATAACTAGAAACTGGATATCAGATACTCCGGCAACATTTAATGAATTTAGAAATAATGTTACAGATGTATGTATGCCAAATGGAGCTCTAGACAATTAAATCAAGAACATCAGGGAAAACATACTCATATATGTGGGTTAGTTTACAAGAATTATTAACAAAAGAAAATATTACAACATGAAACCTTGATTGTAACATATGTTTTTGAAATGTGTGTATATGGATGTCTTTTGTAAATACTTTAGTTAAGTTGTGTTACTTATACTTTATGTACCAAATCAAAGGTTAAACCTATGTAACAATTATACATTTATTTTGTGTATTTGTAAAATTCAATAAAACAGCTTTCAAAAAAAAAAAAGAATGTTTAAGTGTGCCTACTCAAAGGTACATATGGCCTAGCATCTAATGTTCCTGTGGTCACTTGCCTAGTATTTGTCCTCTGTATTTTATATTTACATGCCACATGTTTTCATTTCTGAGCACAACAATGAAGTCCAAGTTTTTATTTATTTAAGGATGGATCTTGTTTAAACATAAAGTAAGCTGCTCATCTTCATTGTTTAAAGATGTTACTGCCTTGTCAGTTTTAATGTCATTGGCATTTCAGATATCCCACACATAGCCAAATGGTCAAATGGCCATGTTGACAAAAAATAAGGTTTAATAGTATGAGCTGCAAGGCTGAACTTTGAGGTACACCTGATTTAATTTTACTTTTGACTTATATGCATCTAAGTATTATGACATTTTAAACCTATTGTACAGCCATTTTATGATCTATCGTAAGATGACTGAGTTTATTTTTTGTTAGATTGAACTATTAATAATGTCAGAATGGGGCAAGGTTCTAGACTGTCAGTCTTTGGTTCACAGAAGTCCAGTAAGTTGCAACATGTAAATCCACCTTCAAGAAATCCATGCTATTTAATACTTGTCAGCTGTTAGTACTTGTTTTTAGATTGTAATAGGCTAGTCATACAACACTCTTGGCATTTTCCCAGAATGGAACTCAAACTACTAGACCTATAAATTTGAAGAAGGTTTGAACTTCCTCTTTTATGTATGGGTCAAAGCTGGATAAGAGCTATTAGCTGGGATCATCTCCTTTATATAAAATTAAACTAGTTACTAAAGGATCTGCAACAGTGTAGCTAAGTAAATGGACAAAGTATCGAAAAGATTGTCTGGATCCACGTTTACATTTCCCTCACTTTTAATACAGAAGAAAAAAAAGACATTTCTTTCATAATTTTAGGGCACGTGTTACCTGTTATATTATAAGTACCAGGCAGAAGGTTACAACTGGAACCTTTTGATATAAACATTTAGGGCTTGCTTTAAGGGCAGAAAATGCCGTAGGATTTCTCAGGATAACGCTATGATGCTTTTTTGTGGACTGGCTCATTTTGAACTCCTCTTGACTCCGTCTCTCTATCCAAATACATCTTACACTCCTTACCCCCTCCCTATACATGAGGTTATAACATTCTCCTCTGCTTCCTTTTTTCTTCTCCACAGCTTGACTACACTTAAATAAATCCTTAGACATAACATTTAAAGCAAAATAGGTTCATAGGTGTTTACTAGGCTAATGACCACAAGGGCCTTTTTAAGCATAGCCATACATCTCAAATCTCTTAACAAATTCTGATACCCTTAATAATTGTAAGCAGGACCTTGTTAAATAAAAAATATACAAGCAGGGGCCTAGGAGATGAAACATTTACAGGTTACCTGTGTCTATTAGAGACATAGGTTCCAAACCAGGGATGAATTTCATGTTTCCCACCCAACTGTCCAAACTGTACTTTAATTTGTTTAGGGAGAAAGTCTACTTCACATTGGATGGGGAGCATGTTCCAAAGATGGGGTAGTCTCTGGGATATAAACCTGTCTCCCTAGCAGGTCCTATTTATATCACAGGCAAGGTTTAAGACTTTAGAATGGGTAATTCTGGTGTGTTTGTTCTGTGGATATGCAGGAGGTCCATCAGAGTGGGGTCTGGCAATAGATCTCCCCTCAAAAGCATGTAGGAGACAGAATACAGGGATAGGGCCTTGAGGTGGTTGGAATTGTTGGCGATGCCTGGTTAGGTACATACCAAGGGGGGCATTGTACTCAATGGTAGCTCTGATGAATGCCGAATACAGTGGAACAATGACTTCTTTGGATTTAGATGCCACATATTTGTTTATAAGTTGAGCAACATAGAAAGATCTCCTCACTACTGTAGACATATGATGGTCAAAGGCTAGATTAGTGTCTATCTATGTGTGTCTTTCTAAGCCCTTGACTACTGGGTCAGTACTAAGGGGTGTGTTGTCAATATGATAATTACCAGGGGTGCATGACTTCCTGAAGGATACTATTATGCATTTCTTAGCATTTAGTTTTAGTCCATGGTTCTGACACCAGGTGTTTGTCTGTGTCAGCCCTTCCAGGACAACATTTGTGTCAGTATGGGATTCAATGACAGCTCCTAATTTGCAATAATCTGAAAATTTAGTCAACCAGGGACCATTGACATTGGTCTGACTTCAAAGAAGTAAATGCCAAAAAAGAGAGGTCCAAGGACCAATCCCTGAGGGACTCTACTTGTGACTGGCCTGTTTGTAAATGTGGGCTCCCTTCTTCTAACTTCCTGAGTCCTGCCTGTGAACAAGTTGGCTATCCACCAGGTGACATACAGGTTTGTACCTAACCTTTTGAGTTTGTCAGCAATGCCGAGGTGGGTATTTATGTCAAATGCCTTGGCCAGGTCAAGGTAGGCAGTGTGAACCATTTTGCACTCATCCATTGCTTTGGTGACCTTCTCAAAGAATTCCACCAGGTTGAGTAGGCATGACCTGCCCTTGACGAAATCAAACTGGATTGGGTTCAGTGTCTGGAGGTTTACTATATCACTATTGATAATTTCTATGATAATTCTTTCCAAGGCTTTACATATAAGGCTAGTTAGACTTATTGGTCTGTAGTTTCCAGGATCTGTAGATGGCCCACCTTTGTGCAGAAGGATGACGGTTGTTGTTCTCCATTCATGAGGCATGAAGCCTTCTTGTAGGCTACAGTTAAATAGCAATTTTAGAGGGCCTGATAGGTCATGTTTCATGCTATTTGGAAGACATCCTAGGATATTGTCTTGGCCCATTGATGCAGTGTTCTTGGCCTTAGAGGGAGAATTAAGGACCTGCTCTCAAGTGATAGTAGGGGGAGTTAATGTTGTGCTCAGCTGCTGTATGTCTGCCTTGGGATAACTATATACAGTGACATGTATTCTCTTTCAGCTTCCCTCAAAACATTTTATGTCCTTTATAGACTTAAGGCTGCTAACAGATTCTACTTGGAGTCTATCTCCTCAGACTCCTGAGCATTAAGACTCATAGGTTCATAGGTGTTTACTAGGCTAATGACCACAAGGGTCTTTTTATGCCTAGCCATGCATCCCAAATCCCTGATAAGTTATGACACCCTTGATAAGTGAAGCTTGGGAGATGAAATATTTACAAGCTAAAGCCCGTGAGATTAACCATTTACAGGTTGACTGTGTCCATTAAAGACATAGGTGCCAAACCAGGGATGAATTTCCTGTTCCCCATCTAGTTGTCCAGTTTGCACTTCAGTTGCGTTAGGGAGGTACCCTGCTTAACAAGGATGGGGAGCCTGTCCTGGGCATTAAGACCATTAAATCACTGCCTAGCTTACCACATCAAGGTTTAGCTCCTCCATAATTTTTGCTTGTTTGATTTACTTAACATTTGCTAATTAGGTATGTGGTCTGGTCCATAGACGCAATGCAGCCATGACCTAAGCCACAACAGTAAGTGTAAATACAATCTGTATGTGTGTGTCGACTAGTTAGTATACCCAATAAAACCAATAAAATAGCTTATTTTTTCAATGTACAAGGAGACTGTAATACCTAGAAAGAACATACACAATCATGAATAAACTTCCCTAAAATAAGAATTAAATAATTCTGGGTGACTTTTACTATCAATCAGTTGACTGGAGCACCTACACCTCCAACTTAGGATAAGTGTACACGTTTTTAAATCAAATATATAAAAACTCAATGGCCCAGATTGTTACTAACCCAACTAAAGGGCAAAATATTTGGCTCTTGTGCTTACAAATATAGCATCATCATGCATAATCCCACTAATAAGTCTTTCTGATTTAGCCAGACCATCAGCCAGTAACCTTTTTCCTCTAGCTATCTAAATCCCTCGGAACCCCTGAAACCAATTTATCAAAACTCAAATATTTCAAGTACACTAGTCTCAAATTGTTTGATGAGGTTTTGAAATTTACTTAAAATAACATCACCTCAGACATTGCCTCAGCAGATAGATTCACAAATGAGTTTTATAGACATATAAGTAAACAGCAACCCGACTCAGATCCAAATACAATGGGAAATTTAAAAGCAAGTTGTCTTGGTGGTCCACTAAAATAAATAAAATCTGATATAAAAAGAGCACTTGTTAAAGTATACATCAAATCTAAGGACCTCAAAGTCAAGGAAAATGTTAGGAATTTCTCTAAAATTTAAAAAAACTATTAGCTCTGTTATGGCAGTCATGAACTTAGATCGGTATCTGAAGCAAAGCACAATTACAAATCCTTCTTAAGTTATGTTAGAAATCAAACAAACAAACAAAAAAAAAAATCACACATCAATTTACGGAACTATTTCTAAATGCCAAAACCTGCTTGGACATGGTGGCCATTGCCAACATACTAGTAAATACATTTAGTGAAAATTTCACCCCTTAGATGATTATTCAAAGCCCTGTAATTCCCACATTTCTCAAACCCAGTCATTATCACCACTGAAGTACTTCCCTGAACACTTCCACCATCGGACTAAATAACATACCAGGCTGTTTTTTAAATGGTACTAAAAAGGCCCTGGTGGAACCTCTCCATAAGCTAGGCTTAGTCCCAAATCAGTCCCAAAAGTATGGAACACAACATGGATAATGCCACCATCTGCCTTGCAAGTCTCATTTATAAGGCCAAGGAACACATTATAATGGACTTGATTGACAATGACATTAAAAATCTCATCAGAGTCCATGAGTAGTGATTTGTTTTTTCAGAAGCTAGATCCTGTTTAATGAGCTTGGTAAACGTCTTTGATAAGGTCCCGCAAGCTGTTGACAAAGGTCACGCTGTACACACAGCCTATTTTGATTTCTATAAGACACATAACACTGTTCCTCATGCTAGTATAATTAATTAACTAAATATATTAGAAATAGACCCCTATGTGGTAAGAGGGATAGCAAACTAGCTAAAAGATGGAACTCAAATGGTGTGGGTGACAGTGACAGCTTCAGAGAACATGAAAGTGACCAGTAATATCCTAAAGACCTCAGTGCTGAAACCAATATTTACTTCTCTTACTTACAGAATAAAAAACATGACCTATGATGAACCAAGTTTGTGGATGACTGGAAACTGGGAGTCATTGCCAAATCTCTCACTGACACAGAATCCATCCAGTAGGAAATTACACTTATAAATGCATGATGTATTGAAAATGGGCATAAATTAAATGCTATATAATACAACATTGTATCATTTGCCAGACAAACCATACACTTTGCTTATAGCATTGACAATCTCCCACTTCAAAATGAAAATGTAGTTAGAGAACTGAAAATCTGGGTTGATAATTCCCTTTACTATCATCACCATGTAGCAATGGTTGTCAGGAAATCCTTCTACTTGGTGTAGCTGATCACCAAGGGGAATATCATCCAGATCTAAAGAGATGATTGTCTCCTTATATTTGGCACAGATGAAACCAGTTATAGAATCCAGATCCACCTTTGGCATGTACTTTTCCAAATATATCAAATAGATGGTAAAAACTGGATTCTTAGTGAAAAGGATCACAGAATTAAAATCCATAAGCTACCAGAAAAGACTACAAGCACTATTCATATTTTGTATATCTTATAGGCTCCTCAGAGAAGCCTTGTCTTCTAAGCATTAAATGACCCAGTAATCCAGGATCTCTTGCAACTACTCAAATCAAAGTCACATAAATACCAGAACAAGGGATCAATACATGCTTCAGTAGTTCAATGAAACAAGGTGGGGAGACATAGTTGTAACTCAGTGTCTCCCTCATCTCTGGAATAAACCCTCTGCAGATAAAGTAGTGTGATACACAACTTTCCTTCAAACAGGACCTGGACGGTTGGATGGGTATTCATAAATTAACCCCAGGAATGACTGGCCTAGCCTTTCTTTATGTGGAGGTACAGTCTAGAGTAGGAACTGGCAAGGCTTTTTGGTCACAAGCCCCAGTAGTCTTGAACATCCCATGAGTCCTTTGGGGAGAACTGGTAAATACCATAAAGACAATGATCATAATCAAGATTGAATCCCAGACCCTGCAGCTATAAGCCTGAGGTCTTACCATTGAACAGTCATACTATCACTATGAGCTCCTTTCTCTAGGATTAGTTAGGATCAGTGAGACCATCTCCATCAAGAGACTGGTCACCGGCAGAGTACCCCGAGGCTCTGTTTTAGGTCCACTCTTGTTTGGCATCTACTTCTCAAATATCAAAGTTAATGTCAAAGGCCTCTTGCTCACCAGGTTAGCTCATGGCTGTAAATTGGGAGCTATCATAGATCCCCCCCCATGACACCAATGTTCTACAAGATGGTCTTAATATAAACAGATGACTGGTGTGAAAGCCATGGATTTAAACTCAGTGTAAAGAAATGTATTATAATGTCCTTTTGAAAAGCATCCACTCAAGATTATTACTTCATTGATAAAACATTCCTAAGAGTTGACCCAATAGTTAGTGATCTTGGAACATATGCAGACTGTAATCTGGCATTCAAGCAACATGTAGCCAAGACAGTAAGAAAATCATTCTATGTTGCCCAACACATAAACAAGGATATGGCATCTAGGGCCAAGGAAGTAATAGTACCCCTCTACCCAGCCCTTATCAGACTCATCATTGAGTACAATGCCCCCTTTTGCATGTACTTAGCCTGGCACTTGCAACAGTTGGAATGCCTTCAAAGGTTCCTCACCAGGAGAATTCAGGTTATGAATATCCTGTCCTACACAGATCACCTTAAGGTCTTATATCTGTACTCCATTTCCTAGAGGTTACTGAGAGGTGATATATGCCTAGCATATAAGGTGTTCTTAGATCCAGCTCTGATGGATCTCTTGCACATCCACAAGACAGACAGCACCAGAAAAACTAGATCCAAGGAAATTAACTTTGTCTGCAACATAAATAGAACCTGCTGGAGGGACCAGTATTTGTCTCAAGAGTTCCCCACGCTATGGAATAAGCTCCCCATCTATGTGAAGGAGAGCTCATTCCTGACCCTGTTCAAATGAAACCTTGATTACTGGATGGGAAATTGCAAATTTACCCCCAGTCTGGCTCCCATGTCTCTGATGGATACAGGTCAACAGTAAGCAAATTAATCCCCAACTAATACTCCCCCCACACACACATGACCCTTAGCTACTTCTTTACTAATATACCCCATCTTATAAGCATTCAAAGAACTCTGGGACAAAACTGGGTTGGGTTTTATGGCTAGGCTTACAAGGCCCTAGTGGTCATTAGCCTATCATGAACCTATCAATTGATAAACCAAATGCATTACAGCAATTGCTCTGGCTACATATCCACCATGCCAAGTCATACTGAACAACCCAGACAATGGCATCTCCTGCACACTACAAACACTATATCCTTGTTGACAGCCACTTTTTTTCCTCTATTTAATGTAACCTTTATGGAATTCACAACCATCTATCATATGCTCTAGGAGCACTAAGTCTTCAGCACATCCCATCTTTTCTGCAGGTGGCAAAGAAAATATTGAAACAGCAACTATCTTATTCTATTTTTGTTCTAACTACCCAATATTCCATGCTACTTCTGAGTGTGGCTAGGATGAACCTGAGTTTTTCCTTACCCTGTCAGACATCGACATGTAATCTCACTTCAGTTTCCAATTGCCTCTTGGCTGATTGTTACTGGTACATTGGCATGTTGCTACAGAGTTCTGTTAGTCTCCTTTCAGCATACAAGTCTTGTGTTGTTTATCCCAAGAGCTCATAATTTTAGCAATGAGAACCTGATTTTAAACAAAGATCAAGAGACTAATCTGAAAAGTTCCCCTGTGGACAAAGTTATCCTTTAAATACAATTTGCAGATACCTCAGCTCCACTATCCCCTGTTATGGGACACAGCATCAAACATTAAATGTAGTTGCATGAAAAATCATTCCAACAAGCTAATTAAGTGGCTGCTATGCAATCCATCTAATTAGACAACCTGGGAACTTCATGCTTATAACAAGTTCCCTCTCTCAGCTTTCTTATACCTCAAGGAAACCGTAGAATTGAAACTGTAAGAAACCTGCATAATAAAAAAACCTGAGAAAAAAATGTCACCAGTCTAGTACAGCAGAATGCTATGTTACCAGTTTCAGGAGATTTTTAACTAATAAAATAGCTGTGGATACTGACAGAGGACAGTCCATGTTCCTTCTGTGACACAAGCTAAACTTGAAACAACATTTTTAACCTTGGCAAATGCTCACTTCCCTCAGTGTCAGTGAAACTTTCTAGTTTATTTGCATTTAGCTGGATACACTTTTCATTCTCCAAAATAAATCTTTTCGCACATCTGCTGATATCTTATTAAAATCAGTTTATAGTGTTATTAGCTATCAGAAAATTTAAAAAAAAAGTCTATCTTCTTTTCCTCTTTGCTATTTGTGTTATATTTAGAACCATTGGCAAAGAAAATAAGGGACTCAGAAATTAAAAGGCATAATTGGTATGGTAATCGAGAAACGTAGGATTTATTGGAAATTATATTATTTTGTACCTGATAAAACTAGAAAAGGACATTTCAGAATTGTGGACCATTCTGAGATAGTCTCAAGTCTTTTTTTGATACAAAATTAGTTAAGACAAAATAAAGGCAGTAGCTGTTTACTATGTACCTACACACAAATTGGTAAAGCAAAACCAATATTGATGGTGACATGATAAAATGAAGTACTTAGGAGCATGGGTTAAAATGGATTCTGTTATGGCAGCTAAAGATATGTAGGAAGAGGAGAAACACAAAATAATACAAAAACTGAGAAACTGAAAGCTCTGCTTTATGGATATGGATAGCAAGATACAAGCAGTGAAAATGGTTTGAGTCCCTTTAGTTTTATACACTGGTCAGGCATAATGTTATCAACTAGGAGAGAAGCTGTGGATAGCAATTTGTAAAGAGTTGAAGGATTTTATCTGGGAGGAGAAAAGGGCAAGAGTCAAACAGGATATGTTTAACCTTCTAATAGAACAAGGTGGTTTGGAATTACCTGATTTGAAGTGGTATTTCAGAGCTGCACAGTTAAGGATCTTATCTGTAGCACAAGCAGAAATCTATAATTCAGAGTGGAAAGGGATAATGATGAAGTGGGAGAAGCTCAATAAATAAGGAGACACTGGAATTTTGGATGCACATCCTTAAGGAGAATAACAATAGTCATACAGTGTATTATATTCATAAAGTAGCAGAAAGTATTCTAAGAACTAATCCAACACAGGAGCAGAGAAAGGAGATTCTGCTGATAGGGACTATTGTAATTAGGGGTACAGAGAATAGGTAAGAGGGGACTTGAATTTACTGGAGAAAACTGGCAAAGGAAGTAAGGTGTTGGAAGCAACTATTAGTTAGAGAGGGAAAGGTAAGAGAATGGGAAGAGGCCAAAAATATATTTGGACAGCAGACTAGAAACTTCCTTACCTATTAAGGATTAATATCAGAGTATAGGCAAAGATAAAGGAATAGGGACATTCTAAATGAAAGGCCAACACTGGTAGAGGTTTTAGTTCAATCTATAACATACACTGCTGTTAAAAAGGGATACTTATTAGGGAATTTAAAATATTGCATGATAACTATAGAAATCAATCATAAGAGGTTAGAAAGGATTGGAAGGAGAGACTAGATAAGCAATTCACTAAGAAACAATATGAGGATATGGCTCCAAAATATGCAACAAAGTCTAGAAGATTTAGGACTTTTGCTTAGAAGTGTTTGCATAGACATTTTTGTACCGCAAACAAATGTCAAATAATTTTTCCCTCAGATAGTTTATAAATGGTGGTGGTATGAGGAAGAAATTGGTACTTAAAAACATTTTTTTGGGAGAGTAATGAGTTGGCAGACTAATAATGCCCTTCAGACTACTGTGTCAGAAATACAGGGTGAGAAAATTGGTGTAACTAAGGAAATGAGTTTTTGAGCTGTGATACAGGATCTCAGTGGCCTAGACATAGTAAGACATTGATGAGTTTAATTCTGGTGGCTGGTAAATAGAAAACAGAAAGCAAAGTCTAAACCAACCATATTAGAAGTAGTGACTATAGTAACAGAGATAAAGAACTGCTATGTAAGCATTAGAAAACAGATATGAATGTGGAAATTTAATGAGACTATCTCAAGAAAATGATGTGGAATATGATCTCAACATAGAGGACTCCAATGTTGTACAGAGATTGGAAAATCTTTAGGAGGGAAATATTATAGAATCATGTAAAGAGGGAAATGGAACTATACTGATTATATGAGAGTATAAGTTAAGAGGCAAGAAAAACTATTTTCCTAAAATTGGCAAGCAAAGGATTGTTGTTACATCATTTCATGAAGCAAAGATAGCGAATGTAAAAATGGAATTATAAGGCTGGTTAAAAACAAATGAGGATATTCAATTATTATGGTTTGTGGCAGAAATAATTAAGACTAAAAAATGATATACAGCAGGTTTTAAAGGGTTTGCTTAAATATTTGAATATTGTTTTAAATGGATCAAGGATTTTTTTCATGGGCATGTTCCAGTAGTCAAAGAATGCTGATGTTAGGGCAGTAGTAGTAAAGTTAGAAGCTGCATCAGGAAGTGTATGTTTGAATATACTTTTCTTATCTGTATATGATAATATATTGTGAATGATCACAATCAACAGGTAAACCGGTTTAATTATTTTGCAAGTGATGGGCAGCATCTCGTCATTAAGCCAATAACATTTTGAGCAATAAATATTTGAAGTAGAACTGATTGCTGCATAAGCAATGATAAGTGCACTCTGAAGGAAAGATTGGTACTTATGTTATCAAATGATAGAAATTTAAACAGTAAGTATAATGAATGGAAATAGTTGTTAGCATAGGGCAATGTGGATGCTGGAAAGGTAAGTGAAGAATGGTTTAATGTTGGTTCACCTGCACTTTAGTTCTCTAGATATCAAGGATTCCACAGTTTTAGAATGATTATATCAGAGAGGTAAATAAGCAGTACATATGAAGGATATTTAAGCACTCAGCATATATTTAATAGTGGCCTTTGTGAAATTATACCTGCAAGATTTTATCATAAAGGCATGCATTTCAATATTGCATGGTTGTTTTATAGACCCTCTACTCTAAATAAGGTAGAACATAATATATGTGTTAAAGAGCTGAAAAGATCTGTGCCAGGATGTAATTTTGTACATCCCCTAGAAATTAACTGGAAAATGATGGGTGGAGGTGGTAGTAGGCTGGATAATAAAAGTCTATCAGTTCTGCATGAGTTGGGGAAAACCAGCACGTATGCCAGCCAACTAGGTAAAACAGTATTCTTTGAGTTGCTCCAGCCTCCCAAGAGATTGACATTATGAATGTTATGATCTAGAATTGTGTGGGGTCTTCATACTATTGTAATGTTTGTTGAAGTAGTCATTCAAGGAAATGTAGCACAATTTGGGGTAAGGACTTTTATACAGCTGATGTATCATATATCAATGATTTTATATATAACTGTAATTGGGAAGATGAGTGTAGTGATTTTGCAATAGATGAAATGTGGGACTTTTCTATGGTAGACTATACTTCTCAATAGAAAGGTGTTGGTATTATACATTGCAGTCTGTTGCTTTTTTTTTGTTTGTTTGTTTTTTTTTTACCGAATTTTACTGCAAAGTTTTTTTCTTGGAGTCTTAAAAGTTCTTGGCTAGAGTCAAAAGGGAAACATTACATTTTCATTCATTGACTGAAAACGAATTAGATCTAGCTAATTAGTGAGAGAAGCTAAGAAACAATTTTTTAATTTATGGTGTTCACCTTAATTGCTTTCCAGCCACAAGAGCTCTGAGTTTACAATTGTTATTTAACTGCATCAATGATTGGATTTTTTTCCCACCGACATACTCAGGTCTTGTTGTGCTTTTAAACTTGGTGGCTTTTTTAGCTGCTCATTGCTACTGTAAATTAGAAATTGGAAGTCACTCCCAGTACTAATTGTATTTGACAATGATACCTCAAACTGAAGATGCTCTCCAATTGGACTCTTAAAACTCACATTAGCCTCTGATTCATATCATCCCATTTCAATTAGTGCGCACTACAATATTCAGAGTGCTAATCTTAATCATGCATTCTTTTTTCCTAAATTTTTCCTTGTTTTAATCAAGTCATCTGTTTACATTCTAGGTTGGTCTTGGACCTTAGTCTTGTAGTATCCCTCACATTGTGAGTTGATGCAGGATCTGATCTTCATTTAATTCATTTGTACTGCATTTTTACTGTTTGCATCTTACTTGGTTCGGGGGCCTTAGTCTTGTAGTATCACTCAAAATTAGTGAGAGAATTGTGCATTGTTGCAGGATCAGAGCCCCAGTTATAATAGCTCTACTGCATTTTTACTGTTTTCATTTTACTTGGTGTGGGGACCTTAGTCTTTTTGTAACACTCACAATAGTGAGGAAATTGTGAATTGTTGCTGGATCTGAGCCACACACACCCATATATATATATATATATATATATATATATATATATATATAAATACACACAGCATTTTTTGTTTACTGATTGTATTTCTTTCTACCTCATCTACTTTCTCCTATAGCCTGTGCTGAGCTGTACTGAAGTGTTTTGTAGTGCCTTGCATAGACACAGACAACTAAAGTTGTCATTTTCCATATAAAACTTTCCATGCTAGTTTCTCAATTATCTAGCTGAGTGTAGAGCAGAGAGTTTGCCCACTAAGAAGAATTACCCCGAGTGTTGATTTAGATCCATCCTAGATCTCTCCCTTCAGCCCAACAACTCAAATTTAGTTAGTTAGTTAGTTTATTAGTTAGTCAGTTAGTTAGTTACAAACCCTCTTGCACCACCTCTTTTAGATCACAAAAAAGAGATCCACAGGCAAGGATGTGCACTTACCTGCTGTCTCTGTAGCTAACCTGGTGGAAATGGACATTCTTAGACAATGTAGAAATTGTCTCATGTTTACTCACAGCCTTCTTATTCTTAAAGAGATTGACACAATATATGAGAGATGTAATTCTCCAAAAAAGACAGCACAAAATCAAGCAAACCAAGAAAATGATGCAGAAAATAACAGTTCAGCACAGGTACCACTCCACAGATATTTATTAAGTGCTTCCATCTAAAATAAAAGTCAGATTTCTTTAGAATTAAATTACAAAGAAATCACTGACTTCAAATACACAATTCTCCCCAATCATTGGTCAAACACTCACATAGGGACACTCCCTTAATGAGCTCTTAAACAAAACTCAGTTATGCAAAACCAAGATTATATAAAACAATACAACATAAAAATATGTAAAATATGAAATGCAAAAGACAAGTAATAAATTATAAAAAAAACACAGATTTTAACTTTAAAACAAAACAACAAATCAAAACCAATGAAACAAGTATTTTGGTTGCAGAAAATGCCACACAGTTCTCCCTTCACCAAAATAAAGATAAAATGAGAACCACGACTTTTAATACTTTTTAATAAAACAAATAAAACACCATCAAAAGGTTAATGCTTTAATTTGCCAATATGGTAAACTTCATCAGACAAATTTACAATTACATATTTTCATTTAAATATCAGCAGCTTGGCCATGATTGGCTCATTGACCACCCATATTCTAATGACATCACACCAGGAAATATATTCATAAAAATGTATATATTCGTTTAAAAAATCATTCTACTTGTTCATTAAATAGTCACATTAATTCGATTATCCCCATGTTCATAATCTGACATCACACCAGGAAATATATTCATAAAAATGTATATATTCGTTTAAAAAAATAATTCTACTTGTTCAATAAATAGTCACATTAATTCGATTATCCCCATGTTCATAATCTGTTCTTTTCTAATGCTTTCAGTTTTAACAAAGGAGTTATGGAGCTGCATTCATTTAAGCCCGGACAACTATCTGCCTGCAACTTTATCTGCCAAATCAGCTCTTTTTTATTCCAACAAGACTGTCCATAAAGTTCTATCATCTATTACTTCATTATCTATCACTGCATATTTAAAACAGTGTCCAGGGTTATCATTGACATGCTTTGCCAGAGCGGTCCCTAAGTTGAACTTTTTTATGGCATATTCATGCTCATATATTCTATGGGTTAATCTTCTCTCTGTCTTGCCTATATAAAAGCTAGAACAGAGTTCACATGTTGCAAGATACACTATCACTTTAAATTACAATTAAAATTCCCTTTGATACTATATGTTGTGTTATTCAATGAAAAATAATTACCTGTTCTTATTTTTGCACACCATTTTCATGCTTCACATTGAGTCATGCCCTTATTTGTATTAAACTTATGTTTTTTACTACTTTCAACGAATGTTTTAAAACATAAGCCCTTCCGATATACTACCCTTGGCTGTGAACCAATTTTTTTCCCGATGTGTGCATCATCTGCTAATAAAGACCATTTTTTATTTAAAATCCATTTAACTAGACTAATATCCTTGTTGTAAGTCATAAAAAAAGCCTTGGTGTAATATGTACTAGTTAAATAATCATTATTATTATACCTGATAATTAAACCATGCAGTGTGTTGTCCTCCAAAATTACATTTTCAATGCTTTTATTTTCTTGTTGTTGATTAAAATGATCTCTTCAATTACCTCTATCTCTTTTTCTCAAAATAGGAAGGAAATGTCCTGTTTCTCTTTTTGTTGTAACCTCCCTTATTAAATTGTTGACTAGTTCTTCAGGATATGCCCTTTCACAGAACAAAGATTTCAAATGTTCACATTCTTCCAAGAAATCATCCTGTGTGGTGATCATGATTTCTTTTGATGCCTCAGATGTGAACTTGTATAATGGAGAAAACTGTTACAATAAGTGTCTTTCCTGTGAATATGTGCAATATATTGCTTGTTTTCCTTGTCTTTGATTAATTGGACATCTAAATATACCATATAATCAGCATTATAACTACTTGTAAAACAAACAAAAAAATTCCATAGTGGCATTGATATAAGTAATAAATTCTTCCAAAGACTCACAAGATCCTCTCCAAATTATACTTATATCATCATCCTGAAATTTGAAATACAATCTTATGCTATGCTGGTAATGGATATCAAATATATGCTTCCTTTCCCAATATGCCATAACAATGTTAGCAAAAGCCCCTCTGCATCGTGATACCATCGCTATCCCCTTCTTTTGTAAGTAATATTGCCCATTGAACTGGATATAGTCATTATTTAGGACTAATTCCAGAAGTTCCATAAGCAAATTTACTTTTTCATGGGGGATATGATGTTTGATCAGCATTACATTAAGCCATTCTAAACCCACACCTTGGGAGATCACTGTATATAGATCTCTTGCATCTATAGTTAGCAATATATCATCTGTACCATATTCAATTTCATTGATGTACTCCAAAAAAGTCCACGAATCCTTACAAATTTGCGTTTCTTTATTTAATATGTTTTAAAACTCATAATCTAAATATTTGGCACAAGCCGATGTAATAGAATCCCTACTGTCCACAATGGGGCAGATAGGTGGACTATCTACCCCTTTGTGGATCTGGGGTACACCAAATAAAGTAGGAACCTTAGGTACAGTGATATTTAAATAATTGTATAGGTTTAAATCTATTTGTCTTTCTAAAAATATATCTTGTAATTGTATTACAATCTTTCTATATGCCCCATTCACCTCATTCAAAGAAACACTTTGATAGGTGTTAGTCTTTAATATCTTTTCCATTCTCTTATTATAATCATGGAGGTCCATCAACATCACTCCTCCCCCTTTGTCTGGCTTCATTATTGTTACTTGTTGCCCTCTTAAAAAATTAACTATTGCTTGTTCTTCGTCATTTAAATTGTGACTTATTTTTTTCTTTTTACTATCAAAACAAATTTTTCTAAAATCTAATTCACATGTTTTCTCATATATTGCCAGTAGGGGGTACAATGGTGGATTGTAAGTACTACTAATACTATACAAATTGGATGACTGATTATTACATCCTCCATCAAACAGTAAGGAAAGGTTAACTTTTCTTAAATATGTTTTCAAATCAATGATAATGTTAGTAACATTCAGTTGATTGGTACAAAAGACATGCTCTTAGCCAGTAAGTTACCCATATTCCAATCACAGTCAAGTTCAGAGAAATTATAAATGTCTTTTTTGTCATTTTGAATAATGCCACAACCACCTTTAGATATTTTATTATGAACCCTCCATTGTTGTTAGTTTAGTTTCCCATAAGTAAAAAACTTGTATCATTATTCGATGGGTTCAATAAATTTGTAGGAAGAAGTTCATAAATTAAGTCCTCCACTGGTTGTTCCTTGGTCTCGCTAGTCTCTGCCAATTTCAATCAGGGGGTGGGGTTTTGCTCAGCCAAGCTGCTGATATTTAAATGAAAACATGAAATTGTAAATTTGTCTGACGAAGTTTACCATATTGGCAAACAAAAGTGCTAACATTTTGAAGGTGTTTTATTTGTTTTATTTAAAAGTATTACAAATTTTGGCTCTCATTTTATCTTTATTTTGGTGAACAGAGAACTTTGTGGCATTTTCTACAAACAAAATACTTGTTTCATAGATTTTAACGTTAGCAACGGACCCATGGACATTCTGTCATTAAGCCCAGTTGCTTCACAGGCATTGGTTTTAAGTTGCCATGGCAGATTAAAACCAATGCCTGTGAAGCACCTGGGCTTAATGACAGAATGTCTGTGGGACCTTTGCTGAAGATAAAATGTGTGTATTTTTTATAATTTTTTACTTGTTTTTTGCATTTCATATTTTACATAATTTTATGTTGTATTGTTTTATATAATATTGGTTTTAATTAACTGAGTTTTGTTTAAGAGCTCATTAAGGGAATGCCCCTATGTCAGTGTTTGACCAATGAAGGGGGAGAATTGTGTATTTGAAGTCAGTGATTTATTTGTAATTTGATTCTGAAGAAGTCTAACATTTATTTTAGATGAAAAGTGCTTAATAAATATCTGTGGAGTGGTACCTGTGCTGAACTGTTGTTTTCTGCATCATTTTCCTGGTTTGCTAAATTTTGTGCTGTCCTTTTTGGTTGTTTGTGGTGGATGGAGAAGAACAACATGTTTCTGCTTCAGGTACTGACTTGGATTACATACTGCAGTCAATTTCTGCCTTATTTACTACAGTTGCACAATTAGCACAAAAAGTTGATGGACTTTATAACAAGCACAACGTGGAGACTTGGTTAGCAAAGGACATTATAATTGTTCTCAGTCCTCTGAACAGTCTTTTATTACCCCTGGTCAAAGACAAAATAGCTTGGAGTCTAGTAACTTAAAAGCAACTGTTTCTTTAAATTCTCATGTTGTGCAGGCTGCTTCCTGTTTGCATGATAATGCTGGAAGCTTCAATGAGGGAAACAGTGTTGTGTCAGTTGAGCAATGGTTAAGTAAAGAAATTGCGTGGAGAAACCATAATGCTAACGTGAATGTTGTCAATGGGACTTTGGACCAACAAATAAATAATTTAAAAAAACTGGTGCTCAAGTACAAAAATACTGCAGCTTGAAAACTGTTATCTTTATGAATGCCTGAAACATGAACATGTTCCCAAAGGTCTGCGCATGTGGAAGTATCCCACAGGACTAGTCAAGAACTCACAATTACACCAGGACTTGTTAAAACTATTTAACGGGCAAGGTTGTGAACTTTTGAATTTATTAATTACTGATAACAACAGAAAGATGGTGTTGCTTAATAATGATATTAACAAACTTGATGTTAGCTTTAAGAATGATGTGTTGTTTGAACAAAAAGTTAGAGACTACAATTGTATTTTTCTGATGTCGACAATAACTTAATTGAATTGAAAAGTAGAAAGGATAGAAAGTTTCCAGGGACAAACTTGATTATGACAATGGGGAGGCCTACCCCGACCTCCCCATGGGACAACAAAGTCAGTTTTATGATAGACTAGAAAGGCCTCAGGATGGTGAAGTGAATGATAATTTTAACATTTCTCAACAAGTTGCCCCTTTAGGCTCACCTCCTTTGAGGAGATCGCAATGAATAATAAATCAAAGGGGTGGGCGACAGAGGAATTGGAACTATGGACAGGCATCATATCAAGATTAACAGAGAGGGAGGGGCAGAAGAGGGGGGAGACAGGGACCCTACTATTACAGATAGAGCCAAATATTGTGGATGGGGGATCTCACATCCCTGATTTAAATCTAATGCATGACCTGAGTTCTAACAATTTGGACCAAGTCATGGTCAGTGCCGAATGGGTAAACCTGACTGGAACAGGTATTTGACATTAGCCTTGATAACATGGTATCCACCAATTTTAACAGTTATAGTTTGAGTCATACTATGGTCAGTGCCAAATGGGCAGTCCTTTTTGATAAAGAGCTTAACTTTGTTCCTGCCAGAAGGGCTAGCTTGGATGAAACAATTTTGCAGGTCAAAACATTCACTTGAAAACTGAATATTGCTTTACATTTTCAGCAAAGACAGAATGTGAGACACCCATCTACAATTCTAAAAAGGCCCAGTACTTTTATTCCACCCTCACACCCTATGGTACATATGTTTGAGATGCTCTGTGAGAGTGAGATCAGGACTTCAAGGTCCAGTAAAAATCAGACAACAAATATGGTGGCACATGAAACTAGCCTATTACAGAATATTTTAGATAATAAGAGCATCAGAATCATGAAACTGGATAAGGGTGGGGGTTTAGTTATTATGGATGTAGAGGACTATAATAGTAAAATGGGTCTATATTAAAAGGTCAAACTCACAGCAGTCCGAACATTGTAATATCGAACCCATATATTTGAAATGTGAAAATAGCAAAGCCACGGAAAGCTGATTTTTTTTTCCCAGGGAAAAAAATTGGTGGGCCATTTTCATGACTTTGCTATTTCCTCCACTGTGGTGTGATCTCGGAGTTGGTATATTTAAGTATGGGGGGGTGGGGGCACAGCCCCCCCACATTAGTTTAAGTTTAAAGTGTACATGTTTTTTTTTTGTACCGGAACAGCAATTTTTTTTCCATGGGAAAAAAATTGCTATTCTGTGTTTTTGTACTTTTTGGTTTCGAACGTCCTGGTTCGATATTACATCGCTTGAACTCCTGTGAGTTTGACAATGTAATGTAGACCCTAGTAGAGTGTATAGTATGTTATACAGTGACACGTATGTCGAGATTTCTCAAAATGAACTTTATATAGCCCATAGAAATATTGATCTGACTTTAGAAGAACTATTGCTTAATGGGCAAATTAGTTTGGAAGAACATGTTTTTTTTTTGGAAATAAGTTACCCACGAACTCCTAATGTTTTTGGAATCCATAAAATCCATAAGTCCATTTCCAACCTCCCTATTCATCCCATTGTGGACACTAAGGCATCCAAGACTTTTGGAATGGATAAGTTCATCAATTCAAAAGTCAAACATGTACTTGATCAATGGGCCACCATTTTTAAGGATTCCTGGGATTTCCTGAGTAAGATCAGCAAGGACATATGCATGACAATCTGCTAATGGTAACCATTGACATTTGTGATCTTTTCTCTGTCATACCCCATGATCAAGGAATAGAATGGTTCTATGAGTTTTTATGTAGTAACACTACTATGGGGCACAATACTATATTGACAATAAGAACTTGTATGGAACTGGTGTTAGAAAATAACTTCTTGATTTTTGACGGCCAGCTGTATAGACAAAGATGGGGGTGGTCATGGGTGTTTGTTGTGCACCTGTTTTTGCCAATATAGTTTTGGCACACTGGGAAGACCTTTTTGCTTTAAATTCACCATTTAATGATTGCTGGACCTTATATGACTGTTACCTGGATGACATAGTGTTGTTTTGGAAAGGTGGTGTCGATAGATTACAGTTTTTTTCACTATACTCATGAGACTATATCTTTTCTGAAGTTTACCATGTCTGTTGACAAAGATAAACTTAATTACTTGGATGTGTCTATTAAGAAAAACTGTCATAAAAAAAATTCACCACACATTTGTACAGGAAACCCACATACTCTAACTATTTTGCATTTCTGTAGCTGGCATCCTATACATCAGAAAAGAGCCCTAGTAAATGGGCAGTTTGTTAGGCTAGCCAAAATGGTATTGGGTAGTGATGTTTTTTTTAGAGGAATGTAGGGTCTTGACAGTCATGTTAAAGTGACGAGGTTACCAAGACTCATTTGTGGGCAACATAGCTAGTGAGGTTAAGAGAAAAAGGAATGATGGGGTATTGAGGGCATTGTTGTACTTTGAAATTGATGGTACTCATAGGAGGGCAACCAGTGCAACTGATGGATTTCATAAAGTTTTAATTTTGCCCTTTAATGTAGATGTCTATGATATTAAACAGATTATTATGAAATATTAGAGAATTTTTAGAATGGATCCCACAGTTGCTGGTCTATTGGGCAACAAGCCAGCTATTGTTTACAAAAAGGACATTTCTTTTAAGGGGCTGTTGAAGAAAAATTCTGTTATGTCAATAAATGGTGGGAGTTTTAAATGTGGGAGATGCCCAGAGTGCCCATTTGTAGTTTATAAGGAGAAAATTAAAACCAAGAATTTTGGTTTTATTAAACCATCTAAAATACTATCGATACTCCAAGGGTGTGGTATATGTGGCTCTGTGCCAGTCCTGTTTCAGTATTTATGTGGGGAAGACCAGCAGGGCTTTCAGGCAAAGGATTTATCAGCACATGTATGACATAGGGTATAAAAATGATAATAATGCCCTTTATAGACATATTAAAATCTATTCTACTCACAAGTTTATGTTTTGTGCTGCTGACCATGTGGACTTGGGCCTTCGAGGGGACACACTGATGATTTCCTGGAGTATCAGGAGTTGAAGTGGCAGATTAAAACCAATGCCTGTGAACCACCTGGGCTTAATGACAAAATGTCCGTGAGACCTTTGCTAAAGTTAAAATCTGTGTATTTTTTATAATTTATTACTTGTTTTTTGCATTTTATATTTTACATATTTTTTTATGTTGTTTTATTGTTTTATATAATCTTGGTTTTAAATAACTGAGTTTTGTTTAAGAGTTCATTAAGGGAGTGTCCCTATGTGAGTGTTTGACCAATGAGTGGGGAGAACTGTGCATTTGAAGTCAATGATTTCTTTGTAATTTTATTCTGAAGAAGTCTGATATTTATTTTAGATGAAAGTGCTTAATAAATATCTATGGAGTGGTACCTGTGCTGAACTGTTGTTTTCTGCATCATTTTCCAGAGATGTAATTAGAGTGTTTCTTTAGAGGCAAAGCTTTCATATACAGACACTGATACCTCCAAACAGGTTACCAGTAAGACACACTCTATGCCAACTATGAATCAGACACACTAACACATGTATGTCAAGGCTCTAAAATGCAATATACCCAAACCACAAAGACATCCCATATGCTGCCCTTAGCAACATTTTACTCTACAAAGACAACACTCCCCAGGACACATACAACCACATCTCACAATGTCTCAGCCTCTAAGCTCTTAAGGCTAACTACCACACAACTCAATATGTTGGTCATTGGAGACTCTCTTGTAAGACACTCTGATGCTCTGCTCATCAGTATAAGCAAGGGGACAGTCATGGTTAATTGCCTATCAGGAGCAAGAATCTGCCAGATCACAAGCATACACAGGACATTAAAATACAAGTCCCAGGATGACTCTGTCAAAGTCCATGTTGGTGTTACTTACCTAAGACATACTTCCCTAGACTATATAAAGAGAGGCATGACAGAGCTTTCAGATTATGTGCACCAGACAGATATGAATATTAAAGAAGCATTGTCTACTTCAAGGATGATACCACAATATAAACAAAAGATGATTAACTTTAACAATTGGCTTACGTACTGGTTTCATTCTAAGATGGTCCAATATTTGTCAGCTTGGAAGGACATGATCAGCAGATCAGAGGTGCTCTGCACCAATCCCTACTAGGCATTTGGGTATTAGCTAAAACATTATCTACCATTATAGTGCCCTATTTAGACAATGGCAACCTGATACACCTTCAGATATTGTAAAGTCTACTCAAAACACACTTAAAGGTGTTACTGCTCAATGTACCAGTAATAGACCCAGGGCACTACAGACCCATAAATGTGACTAATCTTATGTGCAAGGCCATGAAAAGAATTATCATGGACCTAATAAACAAAGACATAAGAAATCTTCAAACACTGGACCCATGCCAATTAAATTTTGTCAAGGACAGCTAATGTCTACCTAATCTGGTGGACTTTGAGAAGGTCACTGGAGCCAGAGAAAAAGGCAAAAAGGGTGCACACTGCCTACCTCAACCTTGTAAAAGCGTTTGACACAATACCTTACTCAGGTATTACAGACAAACTCACAAATGTAGGCATCTCTATCTCACCCAATGAATAGCCAAATGGCTCACAGATAGGACACATGAAGATAGGGTAGAGGAATCCACCTCCACCAAGAGGCTTGTTACTAGTGTATTCCACAGGGCTTGGTACTAGAATCTCTCTTGTTTGGAATCTGCTTCTCTGAATTCAAGGCAGATGTGAAGGAACTAAGTTGACCAAATTTGCTGATGACTGCAACACCCGTACAAATAACAACATTGATAACACTCCTTTAGTAGTAGACCAAGTGGTAAGGGACTTGAGAACTCAGGTTGACAATAACCTGAACTTTGATCAGCATGTGTCCATGGTGGTGAGAAAATCCTTCTGCTTGGCATAGCTTATAAGTAAAGGCATGACATACAGATCTAAGGATATTATAGTATCATTATATTCAGCTCTCATTAGACTAATAATTGAGCACATCGAACCCATCAGCATACGCGTTTATATCACGTTATTGAAAGATGAAAATACAAATGCTATTTCATCAGACCTAAAATATCTAAACCACATATCGAACATTCAGAACAGCCAATTTTTTCCTTGTGAAAATATTTGCTATTCTGAAACACATACACAAAACACAAGCACACCTAAAAAACATCAATACACACACATACACTTATAATACTACAACTAACCCTACACTAAACTATACAGACACTACTATCTATCCACTTACCTTAACCCAAACCCTAACCCTAAGGTCAGTTACTATCACACACTCACCTAACCCGCGCCCTAACCCTAACTCACTTAAACTGGCCCTAACCCTAACTCATCTAACCTGTGCCCTAATCCTAACAACCACACAATCACACAGTTACCTGAACCCGACCCGTAAATTTCCACCACAGTTCTGAAAATAGCAAAGCCACAGAACCGGCCAACTGAATTCTTTCCCTAGGAAAGAATTTGGTGTTCTGCAGCTCCGCTATTTTTAGCGTTCGCTCAAAACAGGTCGATATTAGAACATTCGAAGTTTTAAAAACTTCGATGTTCTGATATAGACCCTCAGCATACACATGACAAATTTATTCAATCCAAAGACTTTGGATTGAATAAATCATTATCCTGCTTTGGTTCCTGTTGTTGGGATACACATGACAAGTTATGTGAAACAGCTGGAACAGCCAAAGAGGTTCCTCACTAAAAGAATACAGGGTGAGAATACCATGTCCTATGAGGACTGCCTCAAAGCTCTGTCCCTGTAAAGTCTCCAACAAACTACTGATGGGTCATCTTTGCCTAACCTTCAAGGCATTCTCATATCCAGCTCTGATGGATCTGCTACATATTCACAAAACAAACAACACTAGAATTACCTGATCTAAAGATCTAAACCTCCCCTGTGGCATAAACAAAACATGTTGGAGGGGCAGGTGTGTGTTTCAGAGATTATTCTATCTCTGGAACAGACTCCCCATATGTGTGAAGCAGACCTCTTCCCTAAGACCATTTAAATGAAATTTGGACCAATGGGTGGGGAAATGCATACTCATTGTTGTCTTGTTGTGGGTGTCCCTTATGGGCAGGGGCAACTTGTGGATGTTCTAAGGCACAGACATATACCAATGGTGTTCTAGTCCATGGTCAATGATAATTGGGAATATTGGTGCATGAATGGCTAGGCTTAAAAATACTCTAGGGCTTAGCCTAGTAACCTCTTAGGATCCTATATTCCAAGAGGAAAAATGACTTGCATCTAAATTCAGCGCACCCTTCCCCTTTAATTAAGACATTGGCGATTGTTTAAAGAGGAAAAGGAGGTGTTGGGAAATGTTAAGACAAATTCCTTCCGAGTTAAACAGGACATTATACATAGGGAAAAAAAACTTCAGCTGTTAGGCAGATTATTAGGAACGGTAAGTGCAATTATGAGTTGAATTTAGGTAGAAACATGGTCAATGATAAAAAAATGCAACTGTGTTAGACAATGCAACAAAGCTGTGAATTCTAAGACATATTTGATTCACAAAGATAGAATGGAAACTGATCTAAGTGGGCTATGGGATTGTTTTTCTAATTATTATGTGGAATATGTTAGAGAAGTAGATCTCTGAAAATCATCAACTTAGTAACTATACCTGTTGATTGTGAATGTATCTAATATCAATGAAGATAGTGGAGAAGGCACTGGACAAAATAAGAGCAGATACAGACAGCATCATTGCCAGAGTTGATAAATGGTGTATATCTATCTGGCATTAAAGAGAATTTTAAAGAAGTTTTACAATGCATGTTTCAACGATATTTGATTTTTTGGAGTTCCTCTCTAATGGAAATGCGCTTACATCATTCCAATAAATAAGAGTGGGAGATCTTTTGGAATTGAACATTTTAGGCTTATAAGTTTAATCAGCATTTTAAGCATTTTGTGAGAATTCTGATAAACGTAATGGAAAGATCAGTGGGTAAAATATATTATGATTTACATCAGCATGGGTTTTCTTAAGGAAGAACTGTTACAAATGTAATAAGTTTGTACTTTGATTTAGTTGTATAATTTGATATGGAATAGGGAGTTGAGGAGATCTAGATGGATTTATTAAAGGCTTTTGATACATTTCATCTTTGGCAAATCATTAAAGCCATAGAGAACTAGAAGTTTAATAATTATGTTGTTAATTGGATAACAATTTGTTTAAATAATAGAAAAGATTACGTATTCAATAGCATAAGTCAAAGGAAAATAAAATTTTCAAGTGTTTCCCACAATGTTCAGTTTTTAGTGCTTTTCTGTTCTTTAGGATTCATGTTCTCTTTTCCAACAGTAGATAAGTGCTGTGTTAGAAACTTTGCTAGTGATGAAAGTATTTATGTGGCTGTCACTTCAATTAGTGATCAATATGAGACACAACTCTGTTTAGATACTTTCTTTGAACGGGCTCAGTCTAACCAAATGCACATTAATAGGACTATATGCAGGTTGCTGCATATGGTAAACATAATTTAGGCTACCTGTACAGCATGTATGGCACAAGTGTTAAGGAAAGTTTTGACTATAAAGATCTATGCATTATTATTACTAACAAGGGTAGATGAATAAAATTTCCATGAACATGTATTCAGTATTTAGAACATTATTAAAAACAGTTTCATCGAGGGATAAATTGGTTATGCTTCATATTTAAAAAGCAGCTATTAGATCACTGATGGAATATGGTCTGGTTTCTGTATATATTCAAGGTCTAACATTGGTAGTGTGGAAAAGTGAAGAGAATGTTTACAAAAAGGATAGAAGAACTATCAGATCTTTATATGAAGCTAAATGTATGAGGCTTAAATTATTCTCTGTATATGCTCAGCCAGTTAAGTGGTGACCTAATTTAGATACACAAATGCTTAAAAATCCAAATAGTGGATGTTTAAAGGAAATTATTTCTTGAACATTTGTCATTTTAGAAAAGATTAATCAATTGTAGTAATTTCAGTGATTAATGCGACTTTTGTCTTGTTTTCATGGACTAGTATATCTTGTCTACTCCCATCTCTTTTATTGAATTGCTTGGTAGGAGTGATCCCATACAATATACAATTCACCATTCTCTACAATGCATGTTTCCAGTGCTTATCAGCTACTTCTATATTGTAGTGTTTGTACAATCCCCAGTGCAACAATCTTGTCACATTATTATGCCTTTCAATGTACAGACCCTCTGCCATGAGTGAATCAAACCCAGCTACAAGATGTGCAACTGTTTCCAATTATCTTTCACAGAACCTACATTTGTCTGTTTCTCCCACATATTCAATGGACTTTGTAAGCCAACATGTATGTAGTCTACAGTCCTGGGCAGCCATTATTAATCTTTCATTCTTTGGTTTCATCTCACTACTCCTTAACCATGCCTGCATCAAATCCTGATCAACACGAATTTGCTAGTGAGGATCTCTAAAAATGCTACTATAGATATGGATTTCTCAAATTCTTTTCCATTTTATCTGAGGGGAATTAGCTCAAATAGTAGAGTGCTCACTTAGTATCCAAAAAGTAGTGGGATTAATGCCCACATTCTCCATGCTTTTAGTGTAGAGTGAAATTCACAATTGAGTAATAGAGCCAGTAAAAACATAGCAAATGGTTGTCTCAAGCAGAATGCAATCCAAAACATGAATGAGCATAGCATATTTTACTAGAAAAACTCATCTAGACTCCAGCACAGCTTGCTGTGAGGGGAAGGTTAGTTTGTTTTACTTTCCTGCAATGTGTGTTGCTTCATTGCCATATTCTCTTTTGCATATTGTGATTCATTTTCTATACACTGTATTTTACTTGTAATCAGCTTTTAATTGCATATATAAACCAGGAAAAAGACCACATCTGTGTTTCATGTGAGTCACATAGAAATTAGAATGTATCAATTAAGGATAATTATCTGTGAATTGAGGGCAGAGCTAGGATCTAAACCTATTTAAGGGGTACAATAAAACATTCCAAGGCTTTACTAGAAAAGCTCACCCAGACTCTGACACAACTTTCTCTGAGGGAAAGGTTAGTTTGTTTTTAAGTTCTTGTATTTTGTGTTGCTTTATTACCTTGTTTTATTTTGCACATTGTGATCAATTTCCATACACCGTGTTTTACTTGTATTCTGTTTTTAATTGCATATTTAAAGCAGGAAGGAGACCACAGCTCTGTCTCTTGTGAGTCACATACAAATCAGAACAGATCAATTAAGGTTCATTACCTGTGAACTGAGGGTGGAACAAGAAACTAAACATTGTATTTACAAGGTACAATAAAACATCCCAAGGCTTTACTAGAAAAGCACAGCCAGGCTCTACCACAACTTGCTGTGAGGGAAATGTTTGTTTCTTTTTACTTTCTTCTATTTTGTGGTGCTTTATTACCTTCTTCTAATTTGGATATTGTGATTCATTTTTTTACACTGTGTTTTACTTGCATTCTCCTTTTAACTGCATATTTAAAGCAGTAACGAGATCACAGCTGTTTCTCTTGTGAGTCACACACAAATTAAAGCAGCTCAATTAAGGATAAGTTACCTGTGAACTGAGGATAGATCTAGGAACTCAACCTTCTATTTAAGGGGTACAATAAAACATGCCAAGGCATTACAAGAAAAGCTCATCCAGGCTCTGTCACAACCTGCTGTGAGGGAAAGATTAGTTTGTTTTTACTTTCTTGTATTTTGTGTTGCTTTATTGCCTTATTCAGATTTGTATATTGTGATTAATTTTCTTTACACTGTGTTTTACTTGTATACTGCTTTTAATTGCATATTAAAATCAGGAAAGAGACCACAGCTGTGTCTGTTGTGAGTCACACAGAAATTAGAACAGGTAAAGTAAGGTTGATTACTTATGAACTGAGGGTGGAGCTATGAACTAAACCTTCTATTTAAGGGGACAATACAGCATTCCAATTCTTTACTAGAAAAGCTCACCCAGACTATGCTACAACTTGCTGTGAGGGAAAGGTTAGCTTGTTTTTATGTTCTTGTATTTTGTGTTGATTTATCACCTTCTCCTATTTTCTATATTGTGATTAATTTTCTTTGCACTGTGTTTTACTTAAATTCTGCTTTTAGTTGCATATTTAAACCAGGAACATGACCACAGTTGTGCATCTTGTGAGTTACACAGAAATTAGAAGGGATCAGCCTTGAGGAGCATACTACCCTCACCTAGAATGAAGCCACAGTATAAACAAAAAAAAATATTGATTTAAATAATTGTCTTGCTTTTTGGTGTAATTCAAAGGGGATCCAATTTCATTCAGCCTGGGAAGCCATGGTTGGCAAACCTCATTGCTTTGCCAGAGATAGTTTGCACCAGGCAGCATTAGGCTTTCAGCTGCTGTCAAAGGCTCTTGCATTCTCTATAGTGCTTTTTTAGGCAAGGTCTTGAAAGGAAACTTACTGATGTAAAATTGGCCAGTCAAAAGAAAATAAGGGTCATGCTGCTAAATACTAGGAGCTTAAACCAAACACTGCATACCCTGGAAGCACTTCTATCACTGGAAGGTATAGATGTCTGTGCAGTCACAGAAAACTGGTTGAAGGCCTCAGAGATTACCCAGGTCTTGCAAGGCTATAATGCCTTCCACACCTTCAGACCACAGCATGGAAATGTGAGTACCAAAGGAAGCAGTGTTTCTATCTCTATTAGAGATAAATTTGCATCCCATCTAATTAGACTGGACAACTCCATGGAGTTACTCCAAGTATATGTTACTATGTGTAAGACCCCCATTCAAGCCATAGCCAGTTACAGATCCCCCTCCATGGGTCCTGGTGCACATGAAGCCTACTTGACCAAACTGGAGACAATCCAAATGTTTCTGAACACTCTAGTTATGGGGGATTTCAATTATCCCACCATCAACTGGAAAACCTATGCTACCCCTAACTCACTAGCTCAAAAGTTCCTTGACTTTGTTAACTTTAATGCCCTAGAACAAATTGCTCAAACCTTGACAATAGGAACAAATGTACTAGATCTGGTCCTCACTAATATGTCAAACAGATGCACAGCTGCAGCTGTCTGACCATCATTAGTTAAATCTGACCACGCATCAATCACCTTTGAGATAGCACTTACACCAGAAATCACAAAGGGTGAAATCAGACTAAAAAACTTCACCAATGGAAACTATACTCTCCAAGGTGAAGGTATAAATGGCCCCCCAGCTGGAAGTGGTAATGACACCAAAGCTTACAGTAAAACCCTGTATCATCACTTGCCAAGCAAAAAGAAACTGCCATGGTAGGTATCCAGCATCAACAATCTTTACAATAAATGCAAAGGTTTGTTGCCAAAGAAAACAAAGGTGAGGACCCAATAATGGAAAGGTACCCTTCCCAGCCTCAACTGGCAAATAAGACAACATATCAAGTCATCTAATGGCTCCTTAGAGAACCATATAGCAAGAACAGCCACAGATAAACCATAAGGCCTTTTACAGTTATTTATGTATCATTTATATAGCTAGGAACTAAACCTCCTGTTTAAGGGGTAAAATAAAACAGTTTAAGGCTTTACTAGAAAAGCACACCCAAACTCTGCCACAACTTGCTGAGGAAAAGGTTAGTTTGTTTTTACTTTCTTGTATTTTGTGTTGCTTTATTACCTTCTTCTATTTTGTATATGATGATTAATTTTCTTTATACTGTGTTTTCATTGTATCCTGCTTTTAATTCCATATTTATAGCAGGAAAGACACCACAACTGTGTCTCTTGAGAGTTACACAGAAATTAGAACAGATCAAGTGATCAAGTAAAGTTAATTAACTTTGAACTCAGAGAGGAGTTAGGAACTAAACCTACTATTTAAGTGATGCAACAGAACATTCCAAGGCTTTACTAGAAAATCTCACCCAGACTCTGCCAGAACTTACTATGAGGGAAAGATTAGTTTGTTTTTACGTTTTGTATTTTGTGTTACTTTATTGCCTTTTTTCTATTTTCTAAGTTGTGATTCATTTTCTTTACAGTGTCTTTACCTGCATTCTGCTTTTAATTGCATATTTCAAACAGGAAAGAGACCACAACTGTGCCTTTTGTGAGCTGCAAAAGACATTAGAACAGATTGAGTAAGGCTAATTACGTCTGAACTGAGGGTTGAGCTAGGAACTAAACCTTCTATTTAAGTGGTATAATAAAGCATTCCAAGGCTTTACTGGAAAGCTGACCAAGACTCTACCACAACTTGCAATGAGGGAAAGGTTAGTTTGTTTTTATGTTCTTGTATTTTGTGTTGCTTTACTGACTTCTTCTATTTTTTTATATTATGACTCATTTTCTTTACACTGTATTTTACTTGTATTTTGCTTTTAATTGCATAATTAAACAAGGAATGAGTCCATAGTTGTGCCTTGTGTGTGTCACACAGAAATTAGAAGGGATCAGCATTGAACAGCTTGCTACCCTCAGCTAGAATGATGCCACAGTATAAACAAAAATGATTGATTTAAACAATTGGCTTAGTTTCTGGTGCATTTCAAAGAGGATCCAGTTTCTGTCATCCTGGGAAGCCATGGTCTACAAACCTCACTGCTTTGCCAGAAATGGTTTTCACCTGACACCATTAGGATTTTGACTGCTGTCAAATGCTCTTCCCTCTCCAATAGTGCCTTTTTAGGCAAAGTCTTAAAAACAAACCTATAGAAATGAAATTTGCCACTCAAAACAAAAATAAGGGTCATGCTGCAAAACACTGGGAGCTTAAACCAAAAACTGCATACCCTGGAAGCACTTCTTTCATCTTTACTCAGATGTTTGTGCAGTCACAGCAACCTGGTTCAAGGCCTCAGAGAGTACCCCAGTCTTGCAATATTACAATGCCTTCCTCAGCTTCAGACTGCAAAATGAACATGTGTAAACCAAAGGTGGTGGTGTTTCTATCTATTAGAGATAAATTCACCTCCTATCCAGTTAGACTGGACAACTCTATGGACTTACTCCAAGTAAAGGTTACTGTGGGCAAGACTCCCATTCAAGTCATAACAAGTTATAGAGCCCCTTCCATGGATCATAACATGCATGAAGCCTACATGACCAAACTGGAGTCAATCCAAATATTCCCAACCACTCTGTTTATGGGGGATTTCAATTATCCCACCATCAATTGGGAAACCTGTGCTAGCCCTAACTTGCTAGTGGAAAAGTTCCTTGACTTTAACTCAAATGTGCTGGAACAACTTGTCCATACCCTGACAAGAGGAACAAACATACTAGATCTGGTTCTAACATGTCAAACAGATGCAGTGCCACAACTGTCATACCCTCATTAGTTAAATCTGACAGCAAATCAGTCACCTTCGAGCTAGCACAAACACTAGAAATCACAAAGGGCAAAATCAGAATAAAAACTTTACCAAGGCAAACTATACTCTCCTAGGTGAAGGCATAAATGGATTCCAAGCCTCACCCCCAGCTTGAAGTGGTGACTTCACTGAAGTTTACACTAAAGCCCTATACAATCACTTGCATAGGTGTATAGTCTAAGCTGTACCAGAAAGAAAAAAGCCAGAGCCCCAAGTAAAAACAAGCCACAATGGTGGACATCTAGCTTCAACAAACTTTGCAATAAATGCAGAAGTTTGCTGTCCAAGAAAACAAAGTTGAGGCCCCAACAATGGAAAAGTACACTCCTCAGCCTCAACAGGCAAATAAGACAATATAGCAAATCCTCTAAGGACTCCTTTGAGAAAAACCTAGTAAGCACAGCCAAGGGTAACCATAAGGCCTTTTACAGCTATGTACATAGCCTAAAAGGTAGGACCCAAGCATGTGCAAAACTAGTTACTAATGGTATCACACGCACTGGCCCCACAGAGATAGCAAACCTGCTAGTGGATAGGTTTGGTGAAAATTTCACTCCATTACCCTTCCAAACTTATCACAAACCTTACCCCGAAAGCTCATTGCAACTCTACATATCTCAAGAACAGGTGATTTAAACCTTGTTCAAGGCAAAAAACACAGATCTATGGGACCAGACAGCATCCCATGTTGTCTTCTAAACAGGTTAAAACATGAACTAGCATCACCATTAGCTATCCTTTTCAACCATAGCCTAACCACAGGCTTTGTTCCTGTACAATGGAGGACAAGAACAGTAACAGTTATTCTCCTCCACAGAGGTGACCTAGTAACAGACCCAAGGAATTACAGACCCATAAGCCTGACCCTCCTCATCTATAAGACTATGGAATGTATCATTATGGACATCATAAATAAAGGCATAGATGACCTCCAAACCCTGGATCCAACCCAATTCAGTTTCATCTAGGGCATATCCTGCCTGTTAAATCTGGTGCATTTCTTCAAATACATGACCGAGGCCATTGCTCTGGGCAAATCTGTGTAAGCAGCATACCTCGACTAGGCAAAGGCATTCCACACAATCCCACACTCAGGCATTACCAATAAACTTACCAAACTGAATGCAAACCCCTTTGATGTAATATGAGTTCCAAACTGGCTGACAAACTGGACACACACACTATCAAAGTGGGTGACTCTACATTAACCAGCAGATTTGTCACCAGCGGGGTGTCACAGGGGTCAGTTCTGGGCCCCCTAATATGTGGTATATACTTCTCAGAAGTTCTAGCCAAAACGAAGGGGCTGTGGCTGTCCAAGTCTGTGGATGACTGCACTCTGGGTAAAATTATCAAATCCCCAATTATGTCAGTATACTCCAGGAGGTTCTTATGCAGACTAACAACTGCTGTCTTAGTCATGGTGTCATACTCAATGCAAAGAAATGCATCATTATTCCCTGCAGCAAAAACAATGTCCCTTCACACTAAAAAATCAACAACAATACCCTAAGTACCCACAAAGTGGTAAGGGATCTGGGATCACAAGTAAACTGTGCCCTTAACGACAACCAACATGTGTCTACTCTAGTAAGGAAGGCTTTCTACGTAGTACATTTCATTAGTAAAGGCATCACCTTGAGAGCAAAAGAGAATATAATCCGTCTATACGAGGCACTAATCTGATTTATAATTGAGTATAACTCCCCATATGGCATGTACTGCACAAAGCACCTGCAGCAATTGGAGGGACTTCAGAGGTTTTTAACAAAGAAGATCAAGGGACTCCGGCATGCGCCATACACAGACTGTCTAAAGTCCCTGTCACTATATTGTGTATCGTATAGACTTCTTAGGAGAGATTATGCCTGGCTTACAGAACTATCTCAGACAAACCTCATGAACTTGCTGCATATCTGTAAATAAGACAGGACTACAGCTACTCATTCCAGGGACCTAAATATGGCCTGTGACTTAAATAGGACATGCTGGAGGGACATATTTGTCTCCTAGCAACAGCCGCATTTTTGGAATAGGGTGCCTATTCATGTGAATCAGAGCACTACTATGACAAAGTTCAAGAAGTACCTGGATGAGTGGATGGGGCATCATAAATTCTTAATGAGGATAGCCTCCACAACCCTCCTGGATATGGGCATTCATTACTAAATGCAAACATTGGTATTGACTAGCATATCTATTGTATTACATTGAGAAAAATTGGGTAGGTTTGAAATGATATCTGGGTCAATAGCCTAGTAAACTCTTATGATCCTATGATCCTACATTAATTACCTGTGAACTGAGAGTAGAGCAAGAGGTACAATAAAACATTCCAAGGCTTTACTATAAAATCTCACCCAGGCTGTGTCATCACTTGCTGTGAGTGAAAGGTTAGCTTGTTTTTAGTTTCTTGTATTTTGTATGTTTTGTGGATTTCTTCAATCATGTGACCAAGGCCCTTGATAAGGGCAAGTTTGTGCATGCAGCATACTTTGACTTGGCAAACATTTTCCACACAATCCCACACTCAGGTGTTACCGATAAATTTTGCAAACTGAATGTAAACCTCTTTGCTGTAAGTTGGGTTGCCAATTGGCTCACAAACTGGACATACACTATCAAAGTGGGTGACTCCACATCAGCCATCAGTGCTGTCACCAAAGGGGTGTCACTAGGGTCAGTTCTGGGCTCACTACAGTGTGGTAAATACTTCTCTGAAGTTCAGGCCAAAACTAAGGGGTTGTGGCTGACCAAGTTTGTGGATAACTGCAAATTGGGTGCAATTAATGAATCCTCCAATGATGTCAGTATACCCCCGGATTGTCTTACAGACTAACGACTGGTGTCGTCATGGTCTCATACTGAATGCAATAAAATGCAATGAACTCTTTTTTCTAGAGGCTCCTTTAGCTGTTTAAAACTTTCATTTAAAGGTTCACTGCTGCTTTTCAGCTGTGAGAAACATTTCTTCAGTTTGTTTCTAAGTAGTGGGGATATTTGTAGCATTTTCATATTCAGGCTTGTATTTGGGCCTAGTGTTTGCGGAAGCTGTGTGCCTGAGTACATATTCAGGGACATCTTGGTTTAGCCAAAGCCATCAGGCATTTCAGTGAGAGAGAATTGTTTGAGGTCATTGGCTGACTGAGGTCACCTGGACTACAGCTTAGACTAAGCACCTCATTGGTTCTTTTGAGATTTCTTTCTTAAAAGCTGTCTCATGTTACAACTTTCTGTTACCTAAGAAGCTCAGTTGTGAGTGTTCTGCCATTTTACACTGAGCTAATCGAAGGAAGGACACTCAGCAAAATCGGAGCTATAATATATAACATTAAGTAGCCTTGGTTTTGTTTATTTTGTTCTTTATTTCTTTGTTTTTTATAGCACTTGGTGTACTGTGTATTTTTCTAGCTAGTTTCACTGTGTGTGAGGTATTAACTGGAAATTGTCCACTTTTATTAAGCATCTGTTGGGTTGTTTGTTTCTGATAACTTGTTGCAGTTAAACTCTTTTTTCTAGAGGCTCCTTTAGCTGTATAAAACTTTCATTTAAAGGCTCACTGCTGCTTTTCAGCTCAAGAAACATTTCTGCAGTTTGTTTCCCACCCTCCCTTCTTGTTGGTACAGTGTTTTTATAGTTGTTGGCTTTGCAGTTGCCCGCCCCTAGTGTAAATTTGATCTGGGACCCTCCTCCCAGTCTAGTGTCATTACCTCATTCTAGCCAGTACAGGGAGAACATTTGAGAAGACCAATAAGCTTAGTTTCTGCTACTCCTTTCTCTCTTTCCACTAAAGAAAAAAAAACTTTTTCTAAGCTTGTTTCCTGCCTTTCCTGTGGTTAGTTTAGCCTGGATATAGATTTGCTGTGTCCAGGACTATTTGTAGGCTTCTAGGGCCCAAGCCTTTCTGTGTTGAAAGGAAGCCTTCTAGCTTAATTTTGTTTCTTAGAACTAGACAGTTTTTGTTTCAGCACTTGTTCAGAACTTATTGTAAGCACTAAATAAGTTACAAATTACTACAGTACTCAACATTCCTCACTGTCTAGAGGAAAACAGTTTCTAGTACTTAACAATAAGCACCTATCCAGGCATGTCTATGGGTCAGCCCCCAGTGTTTTCTCCTGTCTACCTGATGAATCTGGGCATCTTGGGACAATGCAGTAATTGCCTCATGTACACAGACAACCCTCTCCTCCTACCACCCAACACTACAACCTGTGAGAGATGCACTTATATAGCCAAACTGGAAGCAAAACTCTCTTCACCCAAGACTGGACTAGACAATCAAGAGGAGAAGGTAAACACTTGCACTACACCACACTCAGCACATAGTCCCTCAAAAATTATACCACCAAAACACACACATAGAAACACAAAACACACACCTACATTCATGGAGGCTCTCAGTAAAAACCTGCCCAAGCAACAGGGACCTCCAAAGCAGAAACACAAGCAACCTCCACCCCCCAACACAACCCAAATGACACATAGCCCACAAACTCAGTGTGCCACTCAACCACAGCCCATAAGGCATAACAACGTACCCAACACTATATTCATAGGTGACTCTATAGTCAGGCACACTGATGTTCCACTCACCAGGCTAAACAAGGAGAAAGTTACTGTCAGCTGCCTGTCGGTTGCCAGGATCCGCCACATAACACATGCACTCAGATCACTCCACAACAAGTACAAATATGACTCTGTCATTGTCCATGTTGGTGTGAATGACCTGAGATGTACCTCCTTGGACTACATGAAAAGGGACATGGAGGAGCTGTCCAATCTTGTAGCCCTAGCAGGTATGACCCTAGCCCTGAGTAGCATCCTGCCATCACCCAGAATGATATCACAGTACAAGGACAGAATGATTGACTTCAACAATTGGCTAAGCTTCTGGTGTCATTCTAAGGGGATCCAGTATCTGTCTGCCTGGGATGACATGATTGACAAACCACGATGCTTTGCCAGAGATGGCCTACACCTGTTGCCCCTGGGATTCTGGATACTGGCTAAGGCTCTAGCCACCCCTATAGTGCCTTTTTTAGGCAACGTTCAAATGACAAATTCACCACCCTATTAGGTACAGGCAAGAATAATCTGAGGGTATTGCTACTCAATGCTAGAAGTCTAAACCTCAAAATGCACTCTCTCGAGGCACTCCTTAAAATGGAGAACATCGACATCTGTGCAGTGACAGAGACCTGGTTCAAGGCTCCAGAGAGTACCCCTGCATTACCAGGCTATAATTCAGACCACACCTTTTGGCCCCCTAACCTGGACCGAAACACTAAAGGCAGAGGCGTGTCCATATTCATTAAGGATATCCACACCTCCAGGCTAGTTGCTCAGCATAATGCATCCGAGATTATCCAAGTGCAACTAAATCTGGGCAAGACCACAATCCAAATTGTAGCTTGCTACAGATCCCCCACCATGCCCCATGATTCCCACTCCTCATTTCTTAATACACTGGAAAATATTAGGGTACAATCTAACACCCTAATAAAAGGCGATTTCAATTACCCTACCATTAACTGGGGAAATTACTCGTGTATCAACTCTTGTACTCAACATTTTCTGGAATTCATAAATTCCAATGCCATGGATCAACTTATCCACACCCCCACCAGGGGCAGCAATATCCTAGACCTGGTTATTACCAACATGAGCAACTGGTGCTGAACACCAGAGGTCAGTTCCTCATTGGTCAGATCCGACCATAAGCTAATCACCCTAGACATCCACATCCCTCCCCCACCCCCCATTAGGGAAACCACAGTAAATATTTCTCCAAAGCCAACTTCACGCTTCTTAAGAAAGAAGTGGAAAACTTCACGACACCCATGCTGACGGACAATAGAGGTATGACTGCTGAATCCTACACAAATGCACTTTATAAGCAGTTACATGAGTGCATGGATTGTGCAATCCCTAACAGAACCAAGATGCTATCCTCCAAAAAAGGAAGCCAATCTGGTGGTCCCCTGCCATAAACAAACTCTACAACCGAAGAAAGAAACTGTTGCAAAAAAGAGTAAAATCCCATGATTGGAGAAACTCCCTGGTCAGCTTCAGTAAGAAGCTGAGATCCCTCATAAAATCCTCCAAAGCTAGTTATGAAAACAAAATCACCACTGACTAAAGACAACCACAAAGCATTCTATAGCTATGTCAAGAATCTCAATGGCAACACTCAGATCTGCTCTGAGTTACAGCACAATGGCACTAAACATACAGAACCAACGGATATTGCCAACATCCTGGCAGATAGGTTCAGTGCTAACTTTACCCCTCTGTCATCCCCTAAAGGGCCCATCTCTATACCAGAAGAATGCAAATTTCCTGTAATCATGGCTGCACAGGTAAAAAACACACTATCCAAAACCAAGAACACAGCATCCATGGGACCTGACGACATCCCAGGCTGTGTTCTACATGAACTACAGAACAAACTGGCACCCCACCTAAGTACCATGTTCAATATTAGCCTCACCTCAGGCTATGTGCCCACTGAATGTCACACAGCGACAGTTATCCCACTCCACAAAGGGGGAGCCACCACAGACCCCGGAAACTACTGCACAATTAGCCTAATGAGCCTGATCTGCAAGGCTATGGAGCGTATCATCATGGAACTTATAAACAATGACATTGGTAATCTCCAAATTCAGGACCCCACCCAGTTCGGGTTTGTAAAAGGCAGATCATGTCTCCTAAACCTGATAGACTTCTTTGAAGCAGTCACCAAAGCCGTAGATGAGGGTAAGGTGGTTCACACAGCCTATCTAGATCTTGCCAAGGCTTTTGATACCATCCCCCACTCTGGAATTATAAATAAACTCACTAAACTAGGTATAAATCCCTATGTCACAAGATGGGTTGCCAACTGGCTCACTGACAGAACCCACACTGTGAAAGTAGCAGACTCCAAATCCAGCTACAGACCAGTGACAAGTGGAGTACCACAGGGTTCAATCCTGGGTCCTCTCCTGTTTGGTATCTACTTCTCTGAAGTACAGGCCAACACAGAAGGTCTTTGGCTAACAAAGTTCGCAGATGACTGCAAACTAGGAGCCATAATCAAAACTCCAAAAGATGTGGACATCCTGCAAAAGGGGCTTGCTGAGACAGATGCCTGGTGTCAAAGCCATGGCCTCAAGCTCAATGCCAAAAAGTGCATTGTCATTCCTTTTGGTAAAAACTCAGTACCCATGAACTACCATATAGGTGGTAGTCTACTTAACACCAAAAGTGTGATAAGAGACCTTGGGACACAGGTGGACAGTAGTCTCTTCTTTGATACTCACATCGCCACAGTAGTCAGGAAATCCTTCTATGTGACACACCTCATTACAAAAGGTTTCTCATCCAGGAAAAAAGAGGTCATTGTTCCCCATTACTCGTCACTCATTAGACCCATTATAGAGTACAATGCTCCTTTTGGTATGTACCTCACAAGACATCTACAACAACTGGAAAGGCCACAGAAATACCTCACAAAGAGGATTACCGGCCTCAAAGAGATGCCCTATGCAGACCGTCTCAAAAAACTGCAGCTTTACTCCGTTGCATATCGCCTACTAAGAGGCGATCTGTGCTTAACACACAAAGCTATGTCAAACCCAGAGCTTTTAGACATGCTCCACTTAAAGAAATCCCAATCCCTCTGAGCTACATGCTCTAGGGACCTAAACCTCATCACCACAATAAACAGAACATGCTGGAGGGATAGATTCCTGTCCCAGAGACTTCCCATACTCTGGAACAAACTACCTATCTATATCAAACAAAGCTCCTCATTAGCACTGCAAGAAAAATCTTGATGATTGGATGGGAGATAGGAAATTCACCCCGGGGATCACTTCTATGGCTCTGCTTGACAGTGGCACAGGAAGATAATTTTCTTGGGTGGCGAAAGCCAGGATACCTTAGGCTAGGCTTATATAGACGCTAGGGCCAATAGCTTAGTACCTACCTATGAACCTATAAACCTATGAAATGCATCATTATTCCCGTCAGCAAAAACAATGTCCCTTCACACTATTAAATCAACAACAATACTCTCAGTACCCACAAAGTGGTAAGGGATCTGGGATCACAAGTAGACTGCGTCCTTAACAACAGCTATCATGTGTCTACTGTAGTAAGCAAGGCTTTCTACATAGCACACTTGATTAGTCAAGGCATCACCTTGAGAGAAAAGGAGGTTATAATCCCACTACAGTAGGCACTAATCTGACTCATAAATCATTGAGTATAAAGCCCCATTTGGCATGTAGTGTACAAAGCACCAGCAGCAATTGGGTGGACCTCAAAGGTTTTGAACAAAAAAGATCAAGGGTCTCCGGCATGCACCATACACAGACCAACTAAAGTCCCTGACATTATCCTCTGTATCATGTATCATGTAGGCTTCTTAGGGGAGACTTAGTCCTGGCTTACAGAGCAATCACAGACCCAAACCTAATGAACTTGCTGCATATCTGTAAATCAGACTGGACTAGAGCTACCCACTCCAGGAACCTAAATATGGCCTACGACTTAAATAAGACAAGCTGGAGGTATAGATTTGTCACCCAGCAACTGCCACATTTTTGGAATAAGCTGTCAATTCATGTGTAGCAGAGAACCTCAATGACACTGTTCAAAAGGAAACTGGAGGAGTGGATGGGCATCATTAATTCTTACTGAGGATAGCATCCACAACCCTCCTAGACATGGGCAGTCTTTACTAAATGCAAAACTTGGCATTGACTAACATATATATGGTATTACATTGAGAAAAGTTGGATAGTCTTGAAATGATCTCTGGGTCGATAGCCTAGTAAATTCCTATGATCCTATGTTAATTACCTGTGAACTGCTAGGAACTAAACCTTCTATTTAAGGGGTACAATAAAACTTTCTAATGCATTATTAGAAAGCTAACCCAGACTCTGTCACAGTTTACTTAGTTGTATTTTGTGTTGCTTTGTTGCCTGATTCTAATTTGCATAGGTGTGATTAATTTACTTTACAGTGTGTTTTATTTGTATTCTGCTTTTAATTGCATATTTAAACTAGTAACAAGACCACAGTTGTATCTCTTTTGGGTCACACAGAAATTAGAACAAATCAGTTAGGGTTAATTACCTGTGAACTGAGGGTGGGGTTAGGAATTAAACATTTTATTTAAGGCGTACAATACAACATTCCAGGCCTTTAGTAGAAAAGCTCACCCAGACTCTGCCAGAAATTGCTTTGAGGGGAAAGATTAGTTTGTCTTTACTTTTGTATATTTTATGTTGCTTTAGTGCCTTCTTTTTTGTATATTGTAATTCTTTTTCTTTACACTGCATTTTACTTGTGTTCTGCTTTTAATGTAATATTTTACCCAGGAAAGAGACCATAGTTGTGTCTCTTGTGATTCACGCAGAAATTAGAACAGATCATTTAAGATTAACTGAAGGTAAAGCTAGGAACTTATTAAATCATCATGAATCTGTCATTCTCTGTACCATACAGTTTCTGCCATAGGGAGAAATAATGGGTAGGAGAGTGCAACCAACATAAACGCATACTTTGGATAAGGTGGCTTAATAAGACTCACTGGTTGGGCCGCAATATTTTTGCAAATGATGCCTTGCTGCAATATTCAAATGACATGTTACTGAATTGTTGTATATAGATAGAAATACAGATATTTGCTGTTAAATATATGGTAACAATATGACATTTCATTAATTTATAGATCGACCTACAGCTGCAAATGAACCCGTAACTTTATACAAAAACATCAGTCTATGAACAGATAAAGATATCAACATGCAGCATAGAAACAAGCTAATATATTATTACATCCATATACCTAAAACTGTTGCATTTACTATATCATAGTACTGTCTTTAGCCTGTCTTTACTCTGTATTTCTATAGTGCAGCAGATTTAAGCACTTTTGTCTGAAAGTAACCTGACCACTGTGGATTAAATTGAAATCATCAGTTTTTGCAATAAGAACTTAAACAGTGTCAACCATCACTCATCATTGCTGCTCTATACCAACCTCAACACAAATGCCAGGAACATAAAATAAAACATTTTGCATGGGCCATTCCTGGCCATATGTGTTGTGTGTAAATATATTTTTTGAGCAGATTAAATTTGAAAATGGGGTGTATTGGACACTTGTGAAAATGGGACCGACAAGCAGATTGTAGGATATGGGGAAAAGATTACAGGAATTTTCAGGAGGATCATGGGAGAACAACATGGCTATCCACTTTTTCACAGCATTAAGTCACCACACTTGTGTTGGGTGATTAGACCAGAATGATATGGCTAACCGGACCAAATCAAGTGTGAAGATGACACTAAGTCAAAGTGCAGAGCTATGCATAAGGTGTAAATTTTTTTTTTGGGGGGGGGGGCTACTGCCCAGTTTTTTATTATTTTTTGGAAGACAGAGGGATGTTGGGAACAATGCTTAGGAATGAGAGGGTCAGGTAGGTAGAGTAGGCTAGGAAGTATGTGCAGACATTCAAAATGTACAAGGCAGTCAGGGATAGGGAACACCTTCATTCAGGATAGGTGTGGGACACATACCTCTCAACCTGGAAACATCAAAAATCTGAACAAAGCCCATGAAAAATAGGTACAATCTGTGCACTGATTGACATCTAATTTGCATACATAATTATGTAGCCCCACCCACTCCAATGGAATTGTGGGGTATCAATTTTCAAATGCAAACTGAAGAGCAGACAACCAAAATATGGCACCACTGACCCCCTGCAGCCATTCCAATGTCCCATTACCTGGTGATTTCACCACATTTACCATAAACACTAATGTGTGCATACTGCTTTACTTATACAATGATTATTTGGATTTATTCTTAAATTTTGTAGCACAATGCACAAAACACTAACAGATATCTGCTAAACAAAGCAATACTGTCTCACAAAGAAAATAGACTTGGCATTAAAACTTCACATTCATTGAAACCCACACCACATCCAAAGAAAATACATCTGGCCGGTGGTGGATAAAGATTCCATTTGGGCTGTTTTCGAATCATAGGCCCCTTGCACACAAAACAAGAAACATACATGTGTTCTTTGATACACCTTCCTGACTTTATTATATTCCTTGTATAATACAGCACACTTAAGACTTAGAGCGCATTTTAAATTATTTTTCCAGTATGCAATTAAACAAAATGCATGAAGCAATAATGACAAAACTGCCCAAGTCAGAAGATTTCCATCATAAAAGTTTACTTACACACACACACACACACACACACACACACACACACACACACACACACTGGCTGTCATCAATGAAAAGCAGTAGAACCCACAGCCTTCTGCATCAAAAGCAAGCATTCTACCTGTTGCGCTATGAACAACACAAAGTCACAAACCGATTTGGCATAAGCACCACTGCTTAGACCAAATAAATGAAAAACATATGCAGATAGTTCTAACACAAAATCTAAGTGCCTACTGTAAAGTAAGAAACACACACACACATATACACACACACACGCACACACACACACACACACACACACACACACACACACACACACACACACACACACACACACACACAGCTACTCTTGAAACAAAATTAATTTTTCCAAAATAACTAATTCCACAAAAGGTTAATATAAATCAATCAGGTGTTCCAGTCTCACATTCATTGCATACTTAAATACTCTACATTATATACTCACTACTGCATATATCTAGCATCCATATGCTAGCTTGTTTGCTGTGCACTTCCATTTCTGTTTAGCCAGTAATTAAATATAAGAACTGAGACTGCTGTTACTAGCCAGACAAATAAGCAATTTGTAAATGAAGCCCTAAAAAATAATGTCTTAGATGGATAGGCAGTGTGATAAGCCAAAGTGCCTTTCTGTTTACATGCCACAATAGTTTTAGAGGGCAGTCTGCTTGAGACATGGTATAATCATGGTGTAAGCCCATTCTGTCACAGCATGATGCCATCATGCAATCCATCTGGTATGGCATATTACAAATGGTCTACCTTAGAGTGTTGAGCCACAATTTTTGTATGCCACACGAGGTGTATATTTCTTACCAGTCTTGTCACTATTTGTCTCAGACATAGATTCATATCAGGGACACTTCAAACTTCTTGCTGCCCTTAAAAGCACTTAAAAGCATAAATCTCTCAAGTCAAGCAGGGCCAAACATGGATAAACCTACGTGTCTATATCTATGTCTTTATCTATATCAATCTGTCTATATAGAGAGAGATCTATGTATATATAGGCAAGATAAAGACTTGTATCAAATAGCACTTACACATGCATTAAGTTTAGCAGGTGACAAATACCAAACTCCAAGCCCTTGTATGGGACCTTTATCCTGAAAAAAGAATTTACTAAAATCGGGTAATACCACATGTCCAAACAGTATGCTTTCTCCCCAAATGACACCCCATAGGCAGAAACAAAAGAATTAAAACTTATCTACATTATTGTCCATAGTGCCTCCAGCAAAGTTCCGAAAGTACAAGCATTTGTTGTTCTTTGAAATACGGATAGTACCAAAAGTAAAAAAGGTTAATATACCAGACTTTGGTTTGTTCTACCAAGGACACGTATCACTGTGGTTCAGGCAGAGTTGTACTAGTAGCCTTATATCATCTCACTTGTACTGTGTATGAGAAGCTGTGTTGTTACCAGAAAAACAGGGAAGTCTTTACAATTGAAAATATTAAATCCTATAATCTCACTGAGATTCACTTTCCTGACAGACAACCAACAGTGTGTAAGATGACACTATATTTTTAATAAATAAAATGTCTCTAACACACAAAAACTTACCATATTTGCCGAAAAATCCATCCCAAGCAAGTTCTTTCATTCCGCGGCCACTCGCTCGCACTTGAAAAACAGTCCCAAACAAGCTCTCCATGCTGCTGCAGGCCAGCGGCTAGTCTCAAACTGTTCCCACTCGCATTTGAAACAGCCAGCCAGCCGGAAATGCGTGAGCTCCTTTAGCTCAATTCCGACAGGCTGGTAGAGGGTGCTGATGTCATCACACAGGCTGGAATCCCAGATGGAGCTGACGTCATTGCGTACGTGATGACGTCAGCTGCACAAGCCGTGAAAATTAAAAAACAAATAGAAAAAAATCGGAAATGAAGGGGTGCCACTCAGGAATCGTGGCACCCCTTCATTTGAACCCCAAAACTTGGTAAAAACCAAGCAATTTGGTACGGTTGAGAGGTATTGTGGGACATCAGAAGTGCACCCACATCCAGCTTGAGAACAAAGAGAATCTAATCCTCACCCTCAGAACTGTTATCACTGTCTCCTGCAGTAGCAGCTCCCTGGGCCAGTGATACACATTACATTATTAAACTTTAGACTGCTGGAACAGGGCTCAGTTCTGAGTTTTTACCAGTTAATTGGGTAATTTGTTCAAATCAGTTTGCTTGTTTTCTATTGTTATATAAAAAAATTTGCACTTTATCTGCTTTTACTGTATTTGTGTTTCTTCCTACTTTATTACCTTATTTTGCTTTTGCCTCTTCTTAAAAGTACTCAGTGGTGTTTATTATGCTGCATTTATTTCTGCTTGGTAATAGCCTGATTAAATTGTAACTGTTATTCTAAGTCTTTTGGTTTAAGCACTTGGGCTTCAGACCAGTTGTTTTACATTAAGGTTTGTGGTCTGCACTGTTGTGGCAAGACAATTGACTTACATCCTTCTAAGCTGAGAATTGCTGATTGAAGGCTCAGTGTCTGTTATTCTAAAAGTACATTATTTCTGGTTTAAGCACTTGGGCTCCAGGCCAGTTATTTTACATTAAGAACGTTTGTGGTCTGCACTCTTGTGGGAGGAGAGGCTAGATTCTACCCTTCTGAGCTGGGAATTTCTGGTTAAAGACTTACTGTGCCTGCTCATTTGAACTGTTTTTTGATATTGGTGCACCTTGTCTGCTGTAGTATAGAATATATTCAGGCCTGCTGAATCTAGCTTTGTTTGCATAACTTGAGCACTAATCCAGGCCATCTTTTTTGGAGAAGGTCCCCCTGCACCCTCATGGCAGGAGTGTGTGGTTAGAACTTGCCAGATTGAAGACTGCTGGAACAGGGCTCAGTTTTGAGTTTTTTTACTGGTTAATTGGGTAATTTATTTAAATCAGTTTGCTCATTTTCTATTGTTTATATATATATATATATATATATATATATATATATATATATATATATATATACATTTATACACTTTATTCATCTGCTTTTACTGTAATTGTGTTTCTTCCCACTTTATTACCTTATTTTGCTTGTGCTTCTTCTTAAAAGTACTCAGTTATATTATTTTGCTGCAGTTATTACTGCTTGTTAGTAGCCTGTTTAAATTGTAACTGTTATTCTAAGACTTTTGGTTTAAGCACTTGGGCTTCAAACCAGTTGTTTTACATTAAGAAGGTTTGTAGTCTGCACTCTTTTGGAAGGAGAGGCTAGATTCTGCCATTCTGAGCTGGGACTTTCTGGTTAAAGGCTTATTGTGCCTGCTTATTTGATCTGTTTCTTTCTGAAATTTGTGCACCTTGTTTGCTGTAGCCCAGAAGTTAGTAGTTTATTGGTGATTTTAGGCTAATTTCTATCTCTTTAATTTCTGATAAACTTTCAACTTAAGCACTCAAACCATTCATTTCACAGCCCAGCACTTGCTCAAAACTCATAGCAAGCACTAATTAATCCTAGCACTAGACCCCCTATACTGTCCAGAAGGACAAAGATCTCTATTCGTCCCTACCAGCTAATCAGTTAAACAGCTCACTTTACCTATTCAGGCATGTCCAAAGGGCAGTTTCAGGTGTACTCTCCAGTCCAACTAGTGAATCTGGGCATTTTGAGTTAATGTTACAACAGCCTCATGTACACAGACAGCCCTCTCCTCCTACCACCAAACACTAATATATAAAAGAGATGCAATTATACAGCTAAACTGGAGGCAAAGCTCTCTCAACCCACAACTGGAACTGACAGTCAAGAGGAGAAGGAAAATACTTGCAACACACCACCAGTCTCACATAGACCTACTAAACCAACACTGGCAAATAACACACATAAATACACAAAAACATACTCAGAGGCTCTAAATAAAAATCTGCAAAAACAACAGCCACCTCCAAAGCAGACACCCAAGCAACCTCCACACCCCATCACAAACCATGAAACGCATACTTCACATAATCAGTGTGCCACACAATCACAGCCCTTAAGGCAAAATAACATACCCAACACACTAGTAATAGGAGACTCTATAGTCAGGCTCACTGATGTCCCACTAACTAGACTGGACAAGGTGAAGGTTGCAGTTAGCTGCCTGTCAGGTGCCAGGATCTGCCACATAACACAAGCACTCAGGTCACTCCAGAACAAGTACAAATATGACTCTGTCATTGTCCATGTTGGTGTGAATGACCTGAGATGTACCTCCCTGGACTACATGAAAAGAGACATGGAAGAGCTCTCTGATCACATAGCCCAGGCTGGTATGACCCTGACCATGAGTAGCATCCTGCCCTCACCAAGAATGATGCCACAGTATAAAGAAAAAATGATCAATTTCAACAATTGGCTAAGTTTCTGGTGTCATTCAAAGGGGATCCGGTATCTGTCCACCTGGGATGACATGCTCGATAAGCCACGTTGCTTCGCAAGAGATGGCTTGCACCTGTCACCTTTAGGCTTTTGAATACTGGCCAAGGCTTTTACCATCCCCATAGTGCCTTTTTAGGCAAGGCTCAAAAGATAAACCCACCACCTAAAATAGCACAAGTAACCAAAAACTGAGGGTAATGCTACTCAACACCAGAAGTCTAAACCTCAAAATGCATGCACTCGAGGCACTCCTCAGTATGGAGAACATCGATATCTGTGCAGTCACAGAAACCTGGTTTAAGGCTCCTGAGAGCACCCCAGCACTACCAGGTTATAACTCATACCATACTTTTCGGCCACAGAACCTGGACCGAAACACAAAAGATGCGGGTGTATCCATATTCATCAAGGATACCCACACCTTTAGGTTAGTGGCACAGCACAATGCCTCAGAGATCATCCATGTGCAACTAACTATGAGCAAAACTGCAATTCAAATTGTAGATTGCTACAGATCACCCACCATGACCCAGGACCCCCATTACATGTTTCTGGAGACACTGGAAAATATGAAGGTCCTACCAAATGCCCTAATATTGGGTGATTTCAATTACCCAAACATTAACTGGGAGAACTACTCAAGTACTAACTCCCTTGCCCAATGCTTCCTAGAATTTATAAACTCGAACACCCTGCATCAACTGGTCAACACCCCCACCAGAGGTGACAACATATTGGACATGGTCATCACCAACATGGGCAACCGGTGTTCTGCACTGGAGGTCAAACCCTCGCTGGTTAGATCAGACCATAGACTAATCACTCTGGATATTGACATTCCGCCCCCACCCCAATCAAGGAAACCACCATGAAAAACTTTTCAAAAGCAAACTTCACATTACTTAAGACCGAGGTGGAAAGGTTCACAGCCCCCATGCTAAAGGACAATGCTGTCCAAGTTGTTGAATCCCTTACAAAGGCACATTATGACCACCTTCAAGAATCCATGAATCATGTTATCCCAAGAAAAATCAAGACTCACTCCTCCAAGAAAAGGAAAACAGTCTGGTGGACCCCTGCCATAAACAAGCTATACAACAGAAGGAGGAAACTAGAGCAGAAAAGAGTAAAATCCCAAGAAGGAAAGACATCCCTGATTAGTATCAGCAAGAAACTATGATCCCTCATGAAATCATCCAAGGCTAGCTTTGAAAGAAAAATTGCCAAGGACTCCAAAGATAACCACAAAGCGTTCTTTAGCTATGTCAAGAACTTAAGTGGAAGCTCTCAGATCTGCTCTGAGTTAGTACAGAATGGCACAAAATACACTGAACCAACTGATATTGCCAACATTCTGGCAGACAGGTTTAGTGAAAACTTCACCCCCCCCTCACCCCCTAAAGGGCCCATAACCATACCAGAAGAATGTAGTGCCATGGCAATCACTGACACACAGGGTAAAACAACCCTATCCAAAGCCAAAAATACAGCTTCAACGGGACCAGACGGTGTCCCAGGCTGTGTCTTACATGAGCTCCAAAATGAACTGACCCCTCACCTAAACACACTTTTCAAACTCAGCCTCTCTACAGGCTACATACCCATAGAGTGGTGTACAGCAACAGTTATCCCACTCCACAAAAGTGGAGCCACAATGGACCCCAGGAACTATTGCCCTATAAGCCTGACTAGCTTGGTCTGCAAGGCTATGGAGCGCATCACCATGGAATTCATTAACAGAGACATTGGGAACCTTCAAACATTTGACCCTACCCATTTTGGCTTTGTTAAGGCCTGATCATGCCTCCTAAACCTGGTGGACTTCTTTGAAACAGTTAACAAGGCTTTAGATGAGGGACAGGAGGTCCACACAGCCTACCTAGACCTCGCAAAGGCTTTCAGCACCATTCCCCATTTTTGTATTATAGACAGACTCACCAGCCTGAACATAAACCCCTACGTCATGAGATGGGTTGGCAACTGGCTCACGGATAGAACCCACACAGTGAGAGTTGCAGGCTCTAGGTCTGACTCTAAACCAGTTACAAGTTGAAGTGGTGTCCCCCAGCGCTCAGTCCTAGGACCCTTCCTGTTTGGTATATACTTCTCAGAGGTACAGGCAAGCACAGGAGGACTATGGCTGGCCAGGTTCACAGACGACTGCAAACTGGGGGCCATAACTGACTCTCCAGCTGATACAGACATCCTCCAGAAGGGTCTCACTGAGATAGATACCTGGTGTCAAAATCATGGCCTCAAGCTAAATGCCAAAAAGTGCATAGTCATCCCCTTTGGAAAAAGAACAAAGTACCAGTGAACTACCACATACGTGGTAGTCCCTTAAATCCAGAAAATGTAATAAGGGATCTGGGGACCCAAGTAGATAGTAATCTCTCCTTTGATAATCATATTGCCAAGGTGGTTAGAAAATCCTTCTATGTGGCCCACCTAATATAAAAAGGGTTTGCATCATGAACAAAAGAGGTTATTGTGCCCGTCTACTCATCACTCATTGGACCCATTATAGAGTACAATGCCCCATTTGGGATGTACCTTACAAGACACCTGCAACAGCTGGAAAGACAGCAGAAGTACCTCACCAAGAGGATTACTGGCCTCAAACATATGCCCTATGCAGCCCAACTGAAGAAACTCCAGCTGTACTCGGTTGCATACCACTTATTCAGAGGTGATCTCGGCCTGACATACAAGGCCATGTCCAACCCAGAATTGATGGACATGCTCCACCTAAAAAAAAAAAAAAATCCCCAAGAGCCACACGCTCTAGAGATCTAAACCTCACCACAACAATAAATAGGATGTGCTGGAGGGATAGATTCCTGTCCCAGAGACTCCCCATGCTTTGGAACAAGATTCCAATCTACATTAGGCAGAGCGCCTCACTTACACTCTTCAAGAGAAACATTGATGAGTGGATGGGAAACAGAAAGTTTACCCCTGGGATCACTGCAGTGGCTCTGCTGGACAGAGGCACAGGGAACTAATGGCTCTGCTGGACCGCGGCACAGGGAACTAATCTAAGGGGGCGGCGAAAGCCAACACATTCTAGCTAGGCTTATAGATGCCCTCAGGCAGATAGCCTAGCACTTACCTATGAACCTATGAACCTATTATCTTTGCAATACAATGCAGTAGCTTTTCATCTCTGGTGACATGTGCACATAGGCCCTTCTGCATGATATCCTCCACCAGCCCTGTTAGCTCCTGCCAGGTGACAAAATCACCACCTCCACTGGTACTGCTCCCAGCGGGTAACATTACACCAGCAGCTGGAGCAGAGCTACCTGATGCAGGTGGTGCAGGTAGAACATAAGTTGTGGATGCTACACTGGCAGGTTGTGAACCTAAATTGTTGGGTGTCTGTGCTGCCATCTGTGGAGGTATGGTGGGACAAGGCACAGTGGTCTGTGTATCTGTCTGTGCTATTGGCCATTTATTTTTCAGCAGCAAGGCTTGTAAACAGCAGAATGTTAATACATAATCACACCACCCCACAAAAAAGAGATAGGGTGGGAAGAAAAAAAAGAGATAATTAGATACATTACGTCACATTATTGCATTTTTTCAATAAACTTTGGCAATACATAAACAATTATGATAATTTACTGTTTTACACCTTTGCCACATCCATATATGATAAAAAGGTATTAATGTGTCATAAAATAAACAAATCTCACTGCAATGATATAACAAAGAACAGCCTTTATTTCCTTGTGATGGATAAGATGTATATATTCAAATGTAATAACTGCAGTTACCATAATTGAATTGTTCCTGACATATTATTGCTGTTAATATTTTAGAAGTACTTATTCAGTAATAAAAAGTAATTCCTGCTTCTGAATATTGAACATACACACATTTAATTTGGTGTTTTCTTTGCCTAATGCAAGCAGCGAGAGTTATTGGGGAAGGCAGACATGCTTGAGATCAAGGTTGAGATATGCCTGATCAAGATGCTAGTGCATGAGGGAATGAAATTAAATTTCTGGTTTGAATGTGGACTTGAGTCATACTTAACTCATTCCTCTTTGAGGCGAGTTAATCTCCCCAGTTTGTCTTGCAGTTTGTAGCTATCATGAAAGCATAATGAGTAACTGTGTTGTCTGACTAGATCATTAATGCCAGATCTTAGATAGGTTATGGGTTAGAATGCTTACACAATAGAAAGGGATTAGCACTCCTAATTTCAGCCTCCCATCAGTTTACAAGGTCCTACTTTTGCTTCCTAAGGTCACTACAGTGGTGATGACATTGTTCCCCAGTGTGTAGAGTGTCACTTGCACTGGAGACAGCCTAAGCTAAGCTAGTCCATGTTTCAGCCTTATACTGAGACCAGATAGAATTTCCCAGCAGCAGCCTATGGCTGTAGCACTTCAAGAGGAGTACCAAAAATATCCTGGACTTCTCAACAACACACCTTTGTGCTCAAAATTTAGCACCATTCTCTCCACTACCAGCCATGTCTACAAAATTCAAGCTAACAGAATATATCTGAATTAGTGCCCAGTTTAGATCCCATGGGTAACTGGTTGTGTGCAAAGATGCACAGCCTTGTCAACTGCATTTTTGCAACTGAAAGCAGATGGACTCCAAGGCAGACACATTGACACTACATACATCACAAATATGTAAAGGTGGTGTAAGACATGGCATTGAGCTTAGCCAAGTGTGATACTTAGCCTATTGACACAGGTTCTAATGTTCAACAATGGAATGCCTAAAGGTAAAGCTTTTGATCCTTGCAGGTTAGAAGGAGAAAGGGGATAAATTGTGGCATATTTTGATGGCGGGGCTTACACAATGTTAATATACTGTTGTACCAGCTGAGAGTCAAACCCATGGGATAAAGTATGCAAAAATTGAAAGTTAACATATGAATTGATATTGCCACAGGAGAGCTACCTTTTAACCATGGAAGTTATAGATATACTAATATTAGAATGATCACCAAAACACAGTATAAAGCAACAGCTACCATGCAGAGCTCAGTCCAGGAAATGTTGCAAAATTACATAAAATCCAAGGAATTACCAGTCCATAATAAAAATCAAAACTGTTGTTTATTAGTGCACTCAGTAGGTTAGTGCTTTCACAAGTAAGCTTCTTCAGACCATATAACTGAGTGAAGACCAAACATCCATTTTAAAACCATGTATCACCAATCAGATTCTTACACATCATGAATGGCTAATTAATTATTAAGTACATTATAAAATCACATATAAATTCCATTACATCATTTAAACATCAAACTATTCCTAGAAAATGAATAAACAATCTAAAAGTGCATTTAAATGAACACTCAAAAAACAACCTTTAGAAGTCAGAAACATTATCCTAATTACGATTATTGACTCCATGTACCTGACATATAAAAACTAATAACAAATAAATAATAAAATTATATATATATGAATAGAGATGTATATATATGAAAAAAGATGTAACTAGTAACATCTATCTAACCTTCAACCTTTTGGTCCGAAGAAAGGGCTTCAAAGAAACCCTTTCATTCAGACCTTTACCCACATCAGCATGTAGTCTGATAATCCAGTTGGCCTCTCTTTCTTCTGTCAAAGCACTAATATTGCCACCCCTATACCTAAATGACCACAAACTCAAATATGTGTTTGTGTCCCAAGGACATGACATGTTTCGCTAATGCATTAGTCACTGTACCTGTTCTGATATTGTATAAATGCTCTCTTATTCTGTGTCTGAATTGTCTGTCAATCTTTCCTACATAGAAAGACTGACATGCTCCACAGACAGCCAGATAGACCACATGTTCCGTTCCACAGGTGGCTACACAATTAAACCTAAATTCTCTCCCTGTATCAGGATGTATAAATGTGTTAATGCATCTAACATGTTGACAGAAGTTGCACTTACCACAAGGTGTGGTACCTACTGTGTCTCCTCTGGCTTTCCTAACATATTTATGGCATAATATCCTCTTTATATATCTCTTATTTTTAAACCTAAATTTTGGAGTGTCCCCTATATATTCTTTAATTTGTGGGTCAGTCATCAATACTCCCCAGTGTTTTTGAAAAATGTTTATAACATTATCCTTATCACTAGTAAAGTACATGTGAATTCTCACTGTATTATCTGCTTCTATTAACTGTTTCAAACTATTTAATTGGCTTGAAAAATAGGGCTTAGCTCTGTCCTCTCTCATTGCATCATTGCATCAATGGTGGACAAACCATCAAGATCAGCAGTGTTATAACCACGTTTTTCAAACCTCTCTCTAAGATCTGACATTCCCTTAACAAAACCTTCTTTAGTATTGTTCAGCCTCGAGACATGCATCCCCTGTCCCTTAACAACATTACGAAAAACGTAATTGGGATGCATGCTCCTTCTGTGAAGTAATGCATTTCTATGACAAACCTTTCTAAAGACACCTGTAGTGAAGGAATCATCCTCCAATCTCTCTACAAAAACATCCAAAAATGCAACTTTTGTATATGAAAAATTCATAGAAAACCTAAGGTAATTTGTAATTTGATTTGTAAAAATGCTAATCTAAATTTTTCTTCAGCGGTGAAAATACATTTTGCTCTGCCAAGTGGTTCACAAATGCACTAGGCAATATTTATTAGAAGCATTCACACATTTTTGGGGTAACAATTTGAAGTAACATGAAATGAATCACAATGTATATCTAGCAATGAGTGGTGCTATTACTCCATTACATGGATATATTCAGCCCTCTCACATCTCCTTGCCACATCAGTGCTATCATGTATGTGTCACAATATCAAGACTTTAGCTAATTCAATAGGGAAGGAGAAGGACATGGATAACAGCAGAAATGCTTTCCTTGCTCACACAACATACACAATTAATACTGACATAATTTCAAATGACTTCTCTGTCCATCACATTTAGTCAATACTGACCTTACTTGAGTTTCTCATAGGGTCATAGGATCATAGGAAGTTACTAGGCTATTGACCCTGAGACCCTTATAAGCCTAGCCAAGAGTTTAGCCCATACGTAAACAAATCAGCACCCAATGCCTCTGTCCAGCAGGGACACGGGTGGAATCCCAGGGAAGTATTTTCTATTTCCCATCCAGTTATCCAGATTGTGCTTAAAATGGATAAAAAGGTACTCTGCTTGACATGGAGAGGGAGTCTATTCCATAGATAGGGGAGTCTCTGGGACACAAATCTGTCCCAACAGCAATTTCTATTGATGTCACAGACCAGGTTGAGGCCATGTGTTTGGGTTACTTGAGTGTAGCTTGACTTATGGATATGCAGCAGTCCCATCATGGCGGGGTCCAAGATCACCTTGTATGTCAGACAAAGGTCATTTCTGAGGAGTCTGTATGAAACAGAGTTGAAGGATAGGACTTTTAGCCTATCTGTGTATGATAGATTTTTGAGTCCCTGGATTCTCCTGGTGAGGAAATTATGTGGTCTCTGTAGCTGCTGCATGTGCTTTGAGAGGTACATGCTGAATGGGACATTGTACTCAATAATAGGCTTTATAAGGAAAGAATACAGGGATGTTTTGATCTCCTCGTTCCTGAATGAGATACCCTTGCTTATGAGGTGGGCCATGTAGAAAGCTTCCTGTACAATGGAAGCAACATGGTGGTCAAAAGTCAGGCTGCTATCAATCTGGGTGCCCAAATCCCTCACGACTGACTACATGCTTAGAACGTTGTTATTAATGTGATAATTTGTGGGGACATCTCTCACTCCAAAGGGGATGATGATGCATTTTATTTATATTCAGCTTGAGGCCATGTTTCTGGCACCAGTCATTTGTTTGGGTGAGATCCTCTTGGAGGATGTCCACGTCACTAGGGGAATTGATGACAGCTCCCAACTTGCAGTCATCTGCAAACCTGGTCAACCATAACCCACTGGTTTTGGCCTGTAACTTAGAAAGGTATATCCCAAATAACAGAGGCCCCAAGATTGAACCCTTGGGTACACCGCTCGATACGGATCTACTGCTTGAGGTGACTTCCCCCATTTTGACTAGGTGGGTTCTATCAGTGAGCCAGTTGGCTACCAATCTGGTAACATATGGATTGATGCCTAGTTGAGAGAGTTTATCTATTATGCCTGAGTGGGGAATAGTGTCAAAGGCTTTGGCCAGGTCATCTTCCCCTCATCCATGGCTTTGGTGACTGTCTCAAAAAAGTCAACCAAATTTAACAGACATGACCTCCCCTTGACAAAGCCAAACTGTGTGGGATCGAGTTCTTGGAGCTTGCCAATGTCCATGTTAATGAGGTCCATGATAATCCTTTCCATGACCTTGCAGATCAGGCTAGTTAGGCTAATGGGTCTATAATTTCCCAGATCAGTGGATGCTACACCTTTGTGTAAAGGGATGACAGTGGGTGTCCTCCACTCAGCTGGGACAAAACTGATACTCAGGCTTTGGTTGAATAGGGCACCTAATGGTGCTGCAAGTTCCTACCTGAGTTCATGTAGGATGCAGCCTGGGATGTTATCCAGGTCCCATGGAGACTGTATTTTTTGCCTTTGAGAGAGCGGTGATGACCTGATCTCTAGATATAAGGGGAAGGGGGCACATACTAGGAATGTCCTGATTTACTGACTGGGGGGACAGAGGGGTGAAATTTTCACTAAATCTGTCAGCAAGCAAGTTTGCTATATCTACGGCATTTGTGCATGTGGTGTCCTTGACCACCAGCTCTGAACAGATCTGGGTGCTACCTTTGAAATTATGGGTATATTTGAAGAAGACCTTATGACTGTCTCTAGTAGATGTGGCCAATTTGGACTCGAAGTTTGCTTTGGAAGATTTCACTAGTGCTCTTATTTGCTTATTTAGGCTAAGGAAAGATTGCTTCCAATTGGCACCTATTCCTTCTTGGCCCTGGACAGCATTTTTATTCTTTTGTTATAGAGTTTATGTATTACAGATGTCCACCAGGCAGATTTACTCTTCTTTGCGGAGGATGATTTAGTCATGTCAGATATTCCTGATTCCATGCATCTATATATATATATATATATATATATATATATATATATATATATATATATATATATATATATGTGTGTGTGTGTGTGTATATATATATATATATATATATATATATATATATATACATATATACATATGTTGTAATTTGCTTTGGAGAAGTTTTTTGATTGACCCTAGCTAGAGGGGGTTGGGGGAGATGGCGACTTCGAATGTGACTGCTGTATGGTCAAATTTTACAAGATTCCCACATCAACACATTCATACAGCAAAATGATTGTCAAGATTTATTATGAAATCCCTCAGTAAAATAATCTGTGAACAGGTTTTGAACCCTGCATCACTTGCACTGTTGTTCTAAGCTGAATACATTTACACATTATGCTGCAGAGCTAGATGTCTGACAACTTAAATTTCTTCACTCAGTACTGTCTGGACTGCTGAGGAAAGCATAACAATGCCAGTCTTCATTGTGCTATATTGATAGCAGTCCAAATAGAATTTGTCAGTTTTTACCTTGGTCAGTGAAGAGCATGACAGCTGACAGACAACAGAGTGCAATGTCAAATGATGAAAAATGATAAAGGAAATATATATATATATATATATATATATATATATATATATATATTTTTATTTTTTTTTTTTATTTATAATGACTGTTTTTGATGTTTAATCAGCTTTGCTACCTTGTAACAGAACATGTATGGATTTGAACCCTCATATACAGTAAGGGTATTAAGAACAATCATTGAAGTGTATTTCCCATATTTGCCACAAACAAAAACATATATTTGCAAGGAAAAAATTAAGATGTACTGACAGTGTGACATTATATCAAGTCACACAAAGTGCAACAGACACAAGTTATGAAAATTGTCCATTCTCATTTGACAGTAAACATCTCTGTGATTGTGATATTGTCAACAGTTAGGATACCCATATACTCATGCAATATTAAACTTAGACTGCAAACACTGCAGTGCATTCCTCTCTTTCTTTATAGTGCCTCATTCACTTATCTATGCTTTCTTTGGAGTAATTCTATCCCCGTTTTATTGCGTATATTATATGTGTCAATCCTTAAAGTACTCCCTTGAGTATGAACAACATTTCTTAGTAAGAGGGAATGACTGTTGTCATTAAAGCCAATATTTGAATGTTAGGAATGATGGTCTCCTAAATCAGTCTATGTACTTTCAGAGTTTTTGGTAATCTTTTCTACCTGATGAACCCTCCGTAAGTGTTCATCAAAGAGGAGATACTGTGATTGTTCCTGCAGTCAGACTAATCACAGACAACTGCAAGCCATTAGCAGGTAACACTTCTCAATGTTTTTCTTTGCAGTGCTGGGGTATGTGCACATAATCATGTAGCTCCTTACACCATGTTTACACTCCTTAGACTGTGTGCAGATTGTGGTATTCAGGAATGCTAATGATTTAACATCTCATTTCCATACTCACAGTACTCACTGGGCTGACTCTGCAGTATATAATGGTAATTGTGTAGCTAATGCCCTTGTATCCTAGTAGAGGGACTGTTTGGCTCCAGAGAGCTTGTTACTGCTAAATAAACATGATGTTTGGAGAATTATCTACTTTCTATACTGCTTTGTTGTTAAGGTACGTTACTATTTCTTATATAATGCTTTTAGTGTAACATTAAATGGTGAATTGCAATGGCCACTCATAAACATTGTTTAAAACTTGATGTTTTTTCTTTATCCCTTTGCTTTGGTATAGTCCAGGTATATCAGTTATGTCTGCATTACAAAACATTTGCTACCATATGCTACCTGACCAATATTTTGCTGGTTGTATCTAATTGTTATTTGCACAGTTATTGCAGATGATTGTATTATATATTTGTAACAATGTCTGGCATTTTTATGTATGTTAGCACAAAGAAAAATGTGATAACTTTATAATTTCTACTTGACCACCCTCCACAGCAGTAGAGATTATGCTTATAAAATTTGTCTTACATTTCTACTGCTACACTGTGGTTTGTTATTGTTAATGCTGTAAATTATTGCACTGTTATGCAAACCTGTGTTATCTGCATTACAGAGCTGTTATAGATTGTTGTTTTCATTTTATTTACAATATTTTTGTAGGGGGAGAGAGGCTGTCCTGACGTGTAGTCATAGGAAACATTACCTTTTAAACTGTTGTGTGCATGATGAATGCATACATTGATACATAACTGAGTTCACAGCCATCCTGTATGTGTAGTATATAATTAATTATGTGTATCCCTGACGCACAATCTTCAACGAAGGTACGCCCATTCACGCATGTCTCCACACAGAAGATGCTCTAGCTGAGAATCGACCAGGACAACGTCTTTCTGTGAGGCAACAACGCTACCGCAGCAATACCATTGCAGCTAGGCATCAGATTTCCTATATGTATGTGAATAGGATCTTAGACTTTGGACTAGGTAGTGACTGTGTGTGCTATCCTTTGCCTCTTAGCCAGAGCCAAGCAATACTATACATGCCTCCAACTGCCAGCACCATCTGCAGCTGGTGGTTCTCACTCACACTCCTCATTTGTATCTGCTGCTGTTGGCCATGTATGTGGTCCCTTAAACTGTGATCATGTCCCTTGCTGGCCTTGTAAAAGCTGTTTTCTGAGAATTATATTTTGTAACGTGGCACAAGCTGTGAGTATTTCAGCAGATGTGCCTGGGTCATACAGTAGTGCACTTCCCGATTTGTCTCGATACCAGAACCTTGATTTAAGTAATTCAAATACATGTTCTATGATATTCTTAGTTTGAGTATGTGCCTCATTGTATCTTTGCTTAGTGGGGTTGTGTGAGTTTCTAATGGGTGTCATGAGCCAGGGCTTAAGCGCATAACCTGCATCTCCTACTAGATGCCCTTGAAGAATGTCACCCATAGCAAACCTGGTACACAGTGTGCAGATGGGCCATATGTGTGAGTTCTGGAAACTGACCAAATTACCTGCACAGGCATTGCAGATGATCCCTTGGGCATTACTGTCAACATGGCAGTTTATAGAATGGAAATCTTTTGTGTTGATGTACCTCCTTCCCTGTTTCCCAGGTAGGGCTTTTATTTCTGTGTGTGTGCAATCTATGGCCCCCAACACTTCAGGAAGATATGCTGCTTCATAGAACTCCTGCATGGTTCTTGCTTTCTCCTGTGGGATAAGTGGGAAACAAATGTGATCCCTTGCTTACAGTAGCATTGCATTTCAAAACTGATGTAATATTCTTGAGGTAGATGCCTGTGAAACCCCTAGTATATCCCCTGTGCATCTCTGAAAAGTACCATTTGCTAGTATACATAATGTCAAATATACCTTTGTTTCTACTGGGATGGGATCCCTATGATTTTCCTGGGGTCTGAGGTGGGGGCAGCAGATTTCATAGTATCATAGGTAGGTACTAGGCTATTGCCCCTAGGCCTATACAAACCTTGCCAAAAGGTACCCTTGCTTTCGCCACCCAAAAAAAATTATTTTCCTGTGACCCTGTCAAGCAGAACCACAGAAGTGATCCCTGGAGTGAATTTCTTATTACCCATCCAATCATCAAGATTTTTCTTGAAGAGAGCTAATGAGGAGCTCTGTTTGCATAGATAGCTAGTCTGTTCCAGAGTATGGGAAGTCTGTGGGACAGGAATTTATCCCTCCAGCATGTTCTGTTTATTGTGGTGACAAGGTTTAGGTCCCTAGAGCATGTAGCTCAGAGGGATTGGGATTTCTTTAAGTGGAGCATGTCAAACAGCTCTGGGTTTGACATAGCTTTGTATGTTAGGCAGAGATCACCTCTGAGTAGACGATATGCGACGGAGTAAAGCTGCAGTTTTTTGAGTCGGTCTGCATAGGGCATCTGTCTGAGGCCAGTAATCCTCTTTGTGAGGTATTTTTGCGGCCTTTCCAGTTGTTGTAGATGTCTTGTGAGGTACATACCAAAAGAGGCATTGTACTCTATAATGGGTCCAATGAGTAATGAGTAGAGGGGAACAATGACCTCTTTTTTTCTGGATGAGAAACCTTTTGTGATGAGGTGTGCCACGTAGAAGGATTTCCTGACCACTGTGGTGATGTGATTATCAAAGGAGAGACTACTGTCCACCTGTGTCCCAAGGTCTCTTATCACACTTTCAGTGTGAAGTAGACTACCACCTATGTGGTAGTTCATGGGTACAAAGTTTTTACCAAAGGGTATGACAATGCACTTTTTGGCATTGAGCTTGAGACCATGGCTTTGCCACCAGGCATCTGTCACAGTGAGGCCCTTTTGTAGGATGTCCACATCGTTAGGAGTTTTGATTATGGCTCCTAGTTTGCAGTCATCTGCAAATTTAGTTAGCCAAAGACCTTTGTTAGCCTGTACTTCAGAGAAGTAGATACCAAACAGGAGAGGACCCAGGACTGAACCCTGTGGTACTCCACTCGTCACTGGTCTGATGCCTGATTTGGAGTCTGCTACTTTCACAGTGTGGGTTCTGTCAGTAAGCCAGTTGGCAACCCATCTTGTGACATAGGGATATACCTAGTTTAGTGAGTTTATCTATAATTCCAGAGTGGGGGATGGTGTTGAATGCATTGGTGAGATCTAGATAGGCTGTGTGAACCACCTTACCCTCATCTATGGCTTTGATGACTGCTTCAAAGAAGTCTATCAGGTTTAGGAGACATGATCTGCCTTTTACAAACCCAAACTGTGTGGGGTCCAGAGTTTGGAGATCTCCAATGTCTTTGTTTATGAGTTTCATGATGATATGTTCCATGGCCTTGCAGACCAGGCTCATCAGGCTAATGGGGCCATAGTTCCCGAGGTCTGTTGTGGCCCCCCCCCCTTTGTGGACTGGGAATACCGTCGCGGTGCACCATTCAATGAGCACAAAGCCTGAGGAGAGGCTGTGATTGAACATGTTACTTAGGTGGGGTGCCAGTTCATTCTGTAGTTCATGTAGACGGCAGCCTGGGATGTTGTCAGGTCCCATGGATGCTGTGTTCTTGGCTTTGAAGAGTGAGGTTTTTACCTGTGCATCCATGATTACAGGAGCTTTGCATTCTTCCAGTATAAAGATGGGCCCTTTAGGGGGTGAGAGGGGGGTAAAGTTAGCACTGAACCGATCTGCTAGGATGTTGATAGCATTAGTTGGTTCTGTATATTTAGTGTCATTGTCCTGTAACTCAGATCTGAGTGTTGCCATTGAGATTCTTGACATAGATACAGAAAACTGTGTGGTTGTCTTTAGAATCAGTGGCGATTTTGTTTTCATAACTAGCTTTGGAGGATTTTATGAGGGATCTCAGCCTCTTACTGAGGCTGACCAGGGAGTTCCTCCAATCATGGGATTTTACTCTTTTTTGCAACAGTTTCTTTCTTCTGTTGTAGAGTTTGTTTTTGGCAGAAGACCACCAAATTGGCTTCCTTTTTTTGGAGGATAGCATCTTGGTTCTGTTAGGGATAGCACGATCCATGCACTCGTGTAAGTGCTGATAATGTGCATTTGTGTAGGATTCAGTAGTTGTACATTCATTGTCCATCTGCATGGGTGTCATGAAGTTGGCCACTTCTGTCTTAAGAAGCGTGAAGTTGGCTTTGGAGAAATTATTTACGGTTGTTTTCCTAATGGGGAGGTGGGAGCGGGATATGGATGTCTAGGGTGGTTAGCGTGTGGTCGGATCTGACCAAAGAGGAGCTAACCTCTGGTGTGGAACACTGGTCACCCATGTTGGTGATGACCAGGTCTAGGATACTGCTGCCCCTGGTGGGGGTGTGGATAAGTTGATCCAAGGTGTTGGAATTGATGAATTCCAGAAAACGTTGAGCAAAAGAGTTGGTACACGAGTAGTTTTCCCAGTTAATGGTGGGGTAGTTGAAATCACCCATGATTAGGGTGTTGGGTTGTACCTTAGTATTTTCCAGTGTATCAAGAAAAGAGGAGTGGGAATCCTGGGGCATGGTGGGGGGTCTGTAGCAAGCTACAATCTGGATTGCAGTTTTGCCCAGAGTTAGTTGAACTTGGATAATCTCGAATGCATTATGCTGAGCAACTTGCTTGGAGGTGTAGATATCCTTAATGAATATGGATATGCCTCTGCCTTTAGTGTTTCAGTCCAGGTTTGGTGGCCGAAAGGTGTGGTATGAATTATAGCCTGATAATGCGGGGGTGCTCTCTGGATCTTTGAACCAGGTCTCTGTCACTGCACAGATGTCGATGTTCTCCATTTTAAGGAGTGCCTCGAGTGAGTGCATTTTGAGGTTTAGACTTCTAGCATTGAGTAGCATTACCCTCAGGTTTTGCTTGCTTGTACCTGTTATGGTGGTGAATTTGTCATTTGAACCTTGCCAAAAAAAGGCAATATAGGGGTGGCAAGAGCCTTTACTGTATCCGGAATCCCAAGGGCGACAGGTGCATGCCATCTCTGGCAAGACAGCATTGTCTGTCGATCATGTCATCCCAGGCAGACAGATATTGGATTTCCTTAGAATTACAACAGAAGCTTAGCCAATTGTTGAAGTCAATCATTTTGTCCTTGTACTGTGGTATCATTCTGTATCATTCTGTGTAATGGCAGAATACTACTCAGGGCAACAAGATCAGAGAGCTCCTCCATGTCTCTTTTCATGTAGTCCAGGGAGGTACGTTTCAGGTCATTCACACCTACATAGACAATGACAGAATCATATTTGTACTTGTGGAGTAACCTTAGTGCATGCATTATGTGTCGGATCTTGGCACCCGACAGGCAGCTGACAGTAACTTTCTCCTTGTTTAGCCTGGTGAGTGGAACATCAGTGTGACCTATGACTAGAGTGTTGGGTACGTTATGCCTTATGGGCTGTAGTTGAGTGGCACACTGAGTATGTGGGCTATGTGTCATTTGGGTTGTGTTGGGGGGGTGGAGGTTGCTTGCATTTCTGCTTTGGAGGTCTCGGTTGTTTGGGCAGATTTTTACTGACAGCCTCCGCAAATGTAGGTGTGTGCTTTGTGCTTGTGTGTGTGTGTTTTGGTGGTGTAAGTTTTTCGGGACTCTGTGATGAGTGCAAGTGTTTACCTTCTCCTCTTGACTGTCTAGTCCAGTCTTCGGTGAAGAGAGTTTTGCTTCCAGTATGGCTATATAAGTGCATCTCTCACAGGTTGTAGTGTTGGGTGGTAGGAGGAGAGGGTTGTCTATGTACATGAGGCAATTGCTGCACTGGCCCAAGATGCCCAGCTTCATCAGGTAAACAGGAGAAAACACCAGGAGCTGACCTTTAGACATGCCTGGGTAGGTGCTTATTTATTAAGTACTAAAAACTGTTTTCCTCTAGACAAGTGAGGAAAGTTGCGTGCTGTAGTAATTTGTAGCTTATTTAGTGTTTACAATGAGTTCTGAACAAGTGCTATGCTCTAAGAAGCAGATTTGAGTGCTAAAACTAAAAAGCTGGCTAGTTGCAAGGGAAAATTTGAAGAGCAGATATTATGGCGCCAGGAATACTTTAACCCTAATTAAGTGTGGGGGGGGGGGCTCAGGAGCTTACAAACAGTCCTGGATACAGCAAATCTGTATCAGGACAAGACTTGTTACAGGAAAGAGGGAAAGCAAGCTTAGATTTTTTTTTCAGTAAAGTGGAAATGGAGAAAGCTGGAACAGAAGTTAATTCAAGGTTAAGAATTTGAGTGGGTTGGCCTTCACAAATGTTATCTATTAAATTTAATGAACTAATGATACTAGACTGGGAGGAGTGTCACAGATCAAATATACAGTATGTGTGGGCAACAGCAAAGCCACCAAGTATAAGAACACCACAACACTAGGGAGGATGGGTGGGGAAACTATTACAGTTCCTAGCTGTAGTTATTAAATGAAAGTTTTAAAACAGATCAAGGAGCAAGCAGACTCTAGAGAATGCTTTTAATTTTAAACAGACTAGATTAGAACACAGAAACCTTAAAAAATCAAAAATGCACAGACTAGATTAGAGCACAGAAACCTCAAAAAATCAAAAATGCACAGAAAAGCTCAGACAGAGCACTCACAAACAGAAAATACAACTCTCAGTATGAAAAAAGCAGTTTACAGTTAAGTAATTCAGTAAACATGCAATTTGACCAGGCAGAGAACATTTTTATTGTATTAATAAGAAAGACAGTAGCAATTAGTTGTATAAATAAAAAATGACAAACTGTATTTAAATAAAAAAATATTTTTATGGTTTTAATTGCATAATTATATTATTAGGTAATTGTTACTTAGGATAGGTATAAATATGTGCTTAGTTTATAATGATTTTTAATGAGTTCTGAAGAAGTCTTAGGATGAAAGTGGTCAAATAAGTTGTGTATGCTAAATACATGTTTTGTTGTTTTATTCGTAAGTCCTCAGTGCCTGTGGATCAGTACTTTCTTGGTTTTGGTCTTTTAGCTCATACTGGTTGAAGTTTCACTTTTGCTTGGTCATTTGTTGCTTCTTCCATGGCCGAGACAGCTTTTTATTCATTAATGGAAACCACTATTCATTCAACACCAAACAAATGGAGAATCAGATTTGCTTCAGCTGTTATTGAATACAATGATGGATATTCAGAAAACCTTACAAAGAATAGTGCCTGAAGAGAAGAAAGTCAAGGAATTCTTAACTAGTTCTGAAGATGATAGAGAGATGGTAGTAGAATTTATCAGAATAAGTAAGCCCTTACATCAAAAGTAAAAAAAATGACTTTAATGCAACTGGCAATTTTCTATATACCGATGCAAATCCAGTTTAAATAGTGGTCATGATCCTTTTTCCAACTCTAATTACAGTAGTATGTCCAGAATTGATGTAGAATATAAAGAGTCCTGTGACAAACTCATTAAATTGTTAAAAAAATACAAGAGTTTGTATTTGGAGAATAAATATTTAGAATGATGTATTGAATTAAAATTATGCCCAAGGGGCTAAGATTTTTAAATGCCCTAATGGAATAAATTAAGTGACCCATTCTTTTCAACCCTAGTAGAATTTTTTAATGATCCAGGCTTGAAACTGCTTGGCTTGTTAATCAATAATAATAATAAGGCAATGAATACCTTAAATATGAGATTTTGGGGTTGGAAAATGTGCTTAAAAGTTGGACTAATAAGAATGCTTATTATACTACCTCATTTTGTGAGGTGGAACAACATAATAAGCTGTTAAGGGACATAGCAGCTTATGAAAATAATTCAGCATATTTCAAGTTTGTCACCAGCTTTGACAAAAAAAATTTTAAACAAAATCTTAATTTAGTTGCAAACTCTAATGCGAAGCTGATAGACAACTCAGTGGGCCAATCAGTGGGTCCGATTCCATGGGAATGTAACTTCTGGAATACTAACAGCAGTAAATCTTCAAATATGACCACTAAAACTGTTGGAGCAAGCAATTCTATGGTGGAACTAATAATGGATGGTACTAACAGTTTTGGGAATGGCGGGGCATTTCAGAATGGAGTCGATGGAGCGAGACCAAAAACTTTTTTTACCAGCGAAGGAAATAAGAGGTGTAAGGACAAGGGCAATGAGAACCAGAGAAAAGACCACATCGGGATCAACAGGCACGTGAATCAGTATGCAGATATTGATTTCAATATAATAAACTTATCCAATTTAGTTTTGACTTCATACATAAATGTGTTTTGTATTTGGGACTTAAGTTTGTGCCGACTAAGAGAGTTGAGATTGTTAAAACAGTGATTGAGTTAAAGCAATATACCTGAAAGCTTAATTTGAATTTTATATTAAAAAATGTACAAAAAAGTGTTTCCAAACATGGTAGACCTTCTTATTATAATCCATTGTTGTCCAACACCTTAAGAGTGTTTGAAAAAAATTGTGAAAGTGAAATTGAAGATGTTTCAAAGAATAACAAACATTTCAGATATTATAATTTAAGTAACAAAGAGATGAAATGTTTGATGGAGATGAAAAATAATAGCAATGTAAGAATTATGAAAAGTGACAAGTGTGGGTGTTTAGTAATTATGAATGCTGAACAATATAAGAAATGTATGTTGGAATTATTGAACAATGTTAATGAATATAGAGAAGTCAGTCTTTCAGACATACAAAAATGTTTTAAACATATACATAGTTTTCTTTATGACAATTCAATGAATGGACTTATTGATTTAGAAGTTTGTAATTTGTATTTAATAGATATACCTAAGATAGTAACAGTATTCAGAATTCCTAAGGTCCATAAGGACTGCAATAATCCCCCATTTAGGCCTATCATTTCGTCTCCTAATTACATTACAGAAGAAATTTCACTGTTGATTGATTCTATTTTAAATCCTTTAACTTAGAAGTTGAAATCATATATTGAAGATTTGTGGGACTTTTTAGATAAAATGAGAGAATTTTTGAGTAGATCTAGTTATGATAATAATAAACATATTGTCTTTACTGTTCATTAAGCAGCTCTATATGTCACGTCTAGCAGCAAAACAAGGTTAAGAGGCAGAATATGTAAATGAAGGAATAAGCAGGAGAATTACATGCGAATGACGCAATTCAACATAGATGAGTGATTCAGGAGTGTATAAAACCTATGCATCCATGCCTTGCTCCATTTTGGCCTCAATTCCAATACTCAGAAAAAAATGTTATTGGTTGCTATGGCTATCATTAAACTATATGTGTAACAGGTTTAATACAAAGTGCTGCTGCTGCCAGACTATCTACCTTGAAGGAGAAGAGTGTTCAGACCCTGCTTGACATATCATGGAATTCATGATATTGACATATTAGAGCACTACTGTGTCTACAAGGATACCCAAGAAGATATAGCAAACCTCTGTCGCTCCCACGTAAGAACCCTGTGAAATTGTGAAAAACCCATTCCAATGGAAATCATGGTATGTGTAGCATTATGTCTACTAGCTACAGGCTCTTTTCAGATATCCAAAAGGGATGGCGCAGTGTTGCAGTGGTGCAGCGGTAGCGTTGTCGCCTCACAGCAAGAGGTTCTTCGGTTCAATTCTCGGCTGGGGTGCCTTCTGTGTGGAGTCTGCATGTCCTCCCTGCATTCATGTGGGTTTCCTCCGGGTGCTCCGGTTTCCTCCCACATTACAAAGACATGCATCTGGAGGCTTTCTCCCCAGGCCTCCGCTGAAAATTAGCTTCATTCCAAGTCGGACTTTCCTGGTTAACAAATGATAAATAAATATATTAGGGGTATCACTGGCCTCAGCCTCGAGTATATTAAATCAATTTCTCGATGCAATGCTGCAACATGTGAGAGAGTATATCTGGTTTCCCCATACCCAAGAGGAGAAATCTGCCACCATGCAACTTTTCTATATTATAGATCATTCCCTTGAGAATCTGGGGACTATAGGCTGCATACAGGTTGAAATAAAACCCAACTTGGAGAACAGAGAAAAAGATACATTAACAGAAGACGATCTCACATTACCAACTGTCAGATGGTGTATAATGCCAAAGGATCATCTACAAGTGTGCTCAAGTGACCCTGGCATTTTTCAAAACTCATACTTGTACACCTGTGACCCACTTATAAGGTTTTCTAAAGATGACTTTTCACAAGGGCAACTAGTTGGGCATGCAAGTCATGCACTGGAACCTTGGCTCATGACACCTATGAGAAACCAACACAACCTCACTGAGTAAGGTTATAATGATACACATGCTCAGACTTGAAAAATTCAAAACACACAAGGCTCATGTAGTGTCAACCAGGTAAACCTGGCTACAAAAACAACTCAGTATTGCCAATAAAAACACCAGCTGGTAATACATTTCCAAATAAATATATTGTAAGACCAATATAAACAGCAAACTGGTTGAGATCTTTCATCCTTCTAAACATGGGTGCTTCATCAGAATCATTACACTTCAATCAGTAAAACAATTGCATCATTTATTTAAGCAATCATGTGATACCATTAAGTAAGAACTTAAAGAAACAATGCCTAAAAAGTACATGCAAATCAAGGTTCTGATGTCTTGATACATCTGGAGGTGCCCTGCAGTATGATACCGTCACTTTGGCCAAAATCCTCAGAGTCTGTGCCATGTTTCACAATATAATTGTCGGGAAATAGTTGCAACATGTGAAACAAGTACAAGGACCACATTTCCTAACACCACAGGCAGGATCAGCAAGGCCAGCAGACACAGATGAGGACTCTGATCAAGAACCAACAGCTGTGGATGATCCTGCCAGACGGGGTGTGCGCAATATGCTATGGCCCTGGCTAAGAGGCAGAAAATTGCACACACATTCATTAACTAAGTGAAAAAAGAAACTAAGTACATTCAAGCAGTAACAATGATGCATGAAAAATGAATAGCCATTACTTACCCATGTAATAACTGTGTTCTATGACCATCAGGCAGTTAGTCCCCGAAGATATAACTTGTAGTGGCAGTAGCATTAACAGAGGAAAGTAATGAATGTGTAAAGAATGAAAACAAATGAATACTCTCATGTGCAAGTATTGTACATCGGTAAGATAAACCATGGCTCAACTGTACAGGAATGTCAGCAGTAACTCATGAGCAATGTATGCAGTAGAAATAGGAATCTGTTTAAATGTATATAAAAGTGGCTTTTCATGGCATGCTGTACAGCCTGTACATCAAGCCAAAGCAGACCCATGTCAAAATAACACTCACGAAATACTGCATCCAACTACACAATCATCCACACAGGTACATGAGCAAGCATAATTAAACATCCCTAATAAATAATATATAACATTAATACACAAGACACAAATTAGAGAATACATATATTTAGTAAACACATATGCTTGGCCTGCCTAGTACTGTTCATTACAGATAAAAGTTTCTCAACTTAAGACACCCCATCAGTGATCAGAGCAATCATCATTTGCACAAGATGATAAGCAAGCAGTAATTCCTAACCACTAGAACTGTATTACTAATACGACCACTAGAAATATAATGAGGATCACAAACTACATAATCATTTGAACTTCAGCAGAAAAAAAATTCAGTACAAAACTTTTGGTTAAAGCAAGCATCTGAGTAAGCAAACATCAGCTATGTCTACTGTATGCATTAGGCAAAGGGAACCCTAAGTCACAAATTGATATGCAAATGGCAGGTCATAGTCATTATAACTTGCACACTTGCACATGGTGGGTTTGGCGGGTTAGTAGAGGGCAAGCCCGGCACTAAAGAAGTGTGTGTGTGTGTGTGTGTGTGTGTGTGTGTGTGTGTGTGTGTGTGTGTGTGTGTGTGTGTGTGTGTGTGTGTGTGTGTGTGGTATGTGTGCACTCACACTTGAGTCAGAAATCAGGTAAACAACAAGTATCCATTATCAAGGCGAGTAGCAACAGATGTAAATAATTCACCATTAATGCTTATATACACGTGTGTGAGGTGGTATGTCCTAGATGCTTTGTACTATGTGTGAGTCTGCAGGAACAAAGTCAAAGAACTTGTGCTAGCACTATACCCTGGCATGCTGTACAGGTGTAAGTAGAGGATTCAGTTTCCGCTGTCACCTCCAACCATATGTTGAATATGTTCACTCTTTCTCCCCTTCTCACTGATTGATTGTTTTTCTACTGGCTTCTTCCTTGCTGGTGTTGAGACCCGCAATATTGATCCCTACCTCTCCCCCTGCTCAACCTAACTATCTCTGATGCTTTCTATCCTTCACTGTTTCTGCTCCTATATCCTACACAGTCAGTTCTTCCACTATAACAACTCTACTACTCCCAGTCTTTTATCTCTACTTTCTTTGACACTATCTATCCTCCACTACATCTGCTCCTATATACCCTTATTCCCCCTGCAACCTATTTCTTCCTTCTTCCTATGTAAGCCTGTCTACCTACAGATCTCATCATATTCATCCCCTTCCTTCCCAGCACCCCCCCAGGTATGACTACTGCTGCTAGCGTCCCATACACCATTGTGCCATTTCAACCTAGGTGCGGATTTCCTTAGCGCCATTTTCTACTGTCTCTCCTCCTCCTACAAGCGGTCCTAAGGTGTCGCCTAGCCAGCCACAGGTAAGCCTATTTGTGATTCCATTACTATATTGCAATTATTTTCATTGATAATGGATGAGCTCAACGAAAACTGATACACCTACTACATTTTGCCTCTCGTGTTTTTTATGCAACGTTTATACTCTTGTGAATGTATGCGTTTTGTTGCAAACAAGACTTCAGTCAGTGGATTTGTGTCCATTTTTAGTTGTATATTGCTGTGTATGCCACATATTTGTGTGTAACATCTGTGCTAGTAACACTGGCTGCTGTCGCTAATGTATTCACTTAGTTGAAAGAGCTATCCAGCATTGTACTGTCTTTTAAACTAAACTATTGTGTCTGCATTTATCATCTTGCTTAATCGCAGTTGCTACTGTTGTATCTAAGTCATTGAGTCAGTTGTTAGCGCTATCCAACGTTGTACTGTCCCTTTTAACTAAACTACTGTAACCGCCTTATGTTTTATGCTTAATCGCATTTTGCTATTGCTAACCATTATTGTGATTTGGGATTCATAACAAGCCTTTCTGGTGCATTCTTTCACCACGTGCTGATCTGCTATTCTTTGCCCTTCCTTCTCCCACACTGATCCTTCTACCTATAGACTAGCGACTCCTATTCTTATCTCCTCTCTACCTCCCCTGTACCTTGTAACTGAAACTTTTGTGCCCGCTTTATATTCAATACCTAATCGCTGATGCTAACTGTTATTACTAGGACCTGGGATCTGTAACGGGCCTTTTGGTGCGTCTTTCACCACACACTGGTCTGTCATACCCTGTCCTTCCCACTAATCCTTCTTCCACACTGACCCTTCCATCTATAGCCTACGACTCTTATTGGATTGGACTTGGGATCTATAATGGGCCTCTTGGTGCGTCTTTCACCTCGTGCAGGTCTATTATACCCTGCCCTTCCCACTAATCCTTTTTCCATACTGACCTTTCTATCTACAGCCTATCGACTCTTTTTTGAATTTTCTCTCTACTCTCCCCTTCTACAACTGCTTCAACTGGTTAGCCGTTGTACATGTTAACATTTCTACTTATTGAGTGTGTCTCTCACCACGCACTGTCTGCCTACCCCTGTCTCTTGTCTCCTGGAGCCTCCCAGACTCTGTTCTTTCCTTTCCTTTCCTTTATCTAGTGACCATCATTTCTTCTACCTTGAACATAGAAGAATAATAATACACTCGATGTGATATCTGCCCATACTGAACTAAATGCTCACTCTTGTATATAACTTTATATGTATTTTACCTTAATTATCTTTTGTTATATGTGCTGCTTTAAGTCATCGACTATCCATGGTGCATTTACTAGGTATAATATCTGCTGTTTAGGTGATTAATTACCTGTTTACCCTAAGTGTACTAACTGTTACAGACTGGCACCATATTCTGCTGTCTAAAGGGATTGAATCTCTTATGTTATTTGACTTGGACCACCTCTTACAATGTCTAGATAGATTGTTTTAATTGTAATTGAATCCCACCACTCTCTTGCACCCACCACACTAATCCCTCACCACAGCCCCCCACCCCCACTTGTATCTTACCCTATTCTACCTTACAATCACTTCAGTTGTTCCCCATATCACTCATTCACTCAGCCACTGTTATAGCTCCTATTTATCTTAGTCCCTTGCAACTCACTTGTCTTTACATTTCTAATTTTTGTTTTGCAGGTTACTTAACGCTACCTGTTCTACCTTGCATCTTCTCCTGGCCCTAACTGCCTGGATTTGCCACCTCCTGCCAAACTTCTGTGGACTGTGTCCTCTCCTAGTGAACTCAATCAAAGTATGTACTACTCACCTGGAACATTGTTATGCTGCCTGTAATCTCAGGGCTACCCCTGTGCTGGCTCTAGCTTACCTGCTGACCGCCCCCTCTCCACTACCTCATTCTCCTACTTTAACCTGCTAATCCCTCAGTCCTCCTACCCACCACTCAGCCCTACTCCTCCCCACTGTTAAGCACCCCCCATAATCGATATCTCTCTTCCCTATAACCATTCCTCCTTCTATCTGCTTGTGTCCTCCCTAACACAGCAAGTGATCCAAGACTCCCCCTTACTCCTTGCCCTACCTTGCTCTCCCTTTAGCTTCTATAGTTGTGCCTTGCTTCTAACCCCCTGCTACCTTATCTCTCTGGCCCATTACCTCTGATTATAAGTTAATCGCTGCACTCTTTTCTCACTCTTTCTCCCCTTCTCACTGGTTGATTGTTTTTCTACTGGGTTTTTCCTTGCTGGTGCAGCCCCCCCCCTCCGTTTGCCCTCGCTGTGCTTGGGCTCACTTTGCACCCCTACCCTACCCCCATTCCCAACCACCCCCAGTACAGCTTCCTTTATACTTAACCATCCCCCCTTCCTGCCAATCCACCCACTGCAATTCCACTTCCTGCCTATCTCCACTCCCACATTCCATTCCTAACTCCCTTTCCCCACACCCAATCCAAAATAACTACCTTTCCTAACTTCCTCTCCCTACTCCCAATCCAAACTACTAAACCTATTGCATCCACTTATATCTGCAACACTACTCACTCTACTCTGTATATCCACCTCCTATCACTACCACCTCACATATCCATTCCTCCGTTCTCCAACTTCTCACTCAGTCTACATCTTTCCTACTGCTTCTTCCTTCACCATTTCTCCAAACCTGTTTAACACTCCTATCTCAACTCTATATAAAAGACACATACTTCACATTCTCAAACTATCTAATAAAACTAAACCCAAACCACCCAAATACTATCAACCTTTCACATTAATTGCTCTTCTCTCAAAAGACCTACTCTCCTCTGGGGACATCCACCCCAACCCAGGCCCCTCTACACCTCCCCTTGCCCCATCCCCCACATCTACCTTATCTACCTCCTTCTCAGAACTCTCTACTAACAACTTACCAAACACACTACCCCTATATCATAACTCACCTCCATGTAAACACCTAACTTTCTACTCATTGAATATTCAAAACTTAGTTAATAAAACCACTGAGCTACACTCATGGATTGCTTACAAAATCCCTGACATCCTATCCCTATCTGAAACTTGGCTCAAGCCACATATCTGTAATAGTGAAATTCTCCCTCCTGGCTATAACATCTACCACTCTGACAGACCTTCAAAGAAAGGTGGTGGTGTAGCCGTCCTCTACTCTAACACCCTCAACCTATCACCTTACCCCACATATATTCCCAACTTCCACCCTGCTGAACTTCTCATTCTAAATATTCATCTGAGTGCCCACAGAAAACTAGCTGTAGTTTCCATTTATATTCCTCCGGGCAACAATATACCCATACTGGAAAACATCCTATCCTGGTTCACCCTCAACATACCTTATGAAACACTCATTCTTGGAGATGTCAATATAGACTGGGCAAAACTATCTACTGACTCTCCCTTACATAGTATTCATCTTCATGGTTTCCACCAACTCATTTCTACACCAACTCGCTTCCACAAATCCTCAGCCTCCAGCTCCATAATAGACTGGATTCTCACAAACACCCCCCATCACTACCACCAGCCCTCAACCTTATCAGACTTCCTTAGCGACCATCTCCCTACCTCCATTCTAATATACAACTTTCACACACTTAAACCTCACCTTTTCAAATTTTGTAGAAAACTATCTACATTTAATCCTTCACAGTTTAACTCCTTACTACAAAACAAAGACTGGTCCATCCTTAAACAACTCCCTCTAAATGAGTCTGCTAACACTTTTAACAGCATTTTCCTAAATACTCTGGACTCCCTAGCTCTCTCTAGGAAGATTTGAGTGAAATCCAATCATGCTCCCTGGCTTTCTAAAGGAACTAAGTCTATCATGAAACAAAGAGACAGTGTCTGAAAAGCCTGGAGCAAATCTAAATAAACACTTCTATTCAAATACAAACAACTACATAATCTTGCTAGAAAACAGGCAATAATTGACAAGAAGTCATTCTATAGCTCTGGCCAAAACAATCATAATCTAAACCCTCGTAAATTTTGGACAACACTCAACAGCATCCTCTACCCCGGTAGTCCCTCTAACCCCTCACCCTACCCAAACACAACTCCTGAGGAAACAGCTACCCTACTTAATTCACATTTTATCTCCTCCATCCAAAATCTCCTACCCTCTCAACCTACCTCTTCCTCTTTTCCTGACCCTCACCCACCCCCAACACTACACCCTTTTACTTCAAGCCTGTTCCTATCTCCTACATCAAATCTCTACTGCTCAAACTCAAACCCTGCTCCCCCTCTACTGACAAACTACCCTCTACCTACCTCAAACTTGCTGCTGACTCCATCGCCTACCCAGTTACAATATTAATAAATAGATCTATACTAGAATCTACTGTTCCTACCCTTTGGAAATCCTTCTACACTATCCCTCTCCACAAAGGAGGTAACTCCACTGACCCTTCAAACTACCGACCTATTGCCATGCTGTCCCCATTATCTAAGATACTAGAAAAATGTATCCACACCCAGCTTATGGATCACCTTCTCAATCAAAACTTACTCACCCCTACTCAACATGGCTTTCGTCCCTCTCACAGCAAAACTACTGCTTTACTCTCCTTCACTCACACCATTGCTGAATCTCTGGACAACAATAAACTTACTTCCTGTCTCTTTCTAGACCTCTCCAAAGCTTTTGATACAGTGTCTCACCCACTACTACTATCTAAACTTACAAACTTTCACCTCTCCACCTCCACCCTCAACTGGTTTGCTAGCTATCTATCTGAACACAAACAATCAGTTAAATGGCTCTCTTCCACTTCTCCTTTCTTACCTATCTCCACTGGTGTTCCACAAGGTTCCATCTTGGTTCCCCTCTTATTCAACATCTTCACCAATGATCTCTTCACCTCATGTCATCAGTCATCACTCATACAATATGCAGATGACTCCACA
>NC_056731.1:1481987443-1482024943 GCF_019279795.1 Protopterus annectens | reverse complement strand
TATATATATATAGATAGATAGATATAGGCACCAAAATGTTTACCTAATGTGTTACTAGCATAAAGACTGTCTGGATATGCCAGAGCTTGCCATACATATGTATATTGGTTATATTTTCAACTATTAAAATTACATGTAATTGATGTCATTAAATATGTTTTCTCCCTCAACCAGCACTGACCCAGGGATCTGCAACAAATGACAATGATAACAGTTCTGAAGATGATGACTAGATTTTTCACTGTGCTCATGCTGGATACAGACACACCTGTGTTGCTCCCTACCTAGCCCCAGTGATGGCACCCCTCAACTATCTGTGTCCATCCCTATGTCTGTCTATTTTGTATGTCCTATATATCTGTACCTACTACCTAACCTACTCTACCTACCTAATTTTCTTATTCCAAACCACCTATAGTTCTCTCTCTACAAAAAAAGAAAAAAATGGGCATCTAGCCCACAGAATAAAATTAATTCTCATGCATAGCTCTCGACTTCACCTATGTGTCTGTTTGATACACTTAATTTGGTCCAGTTCACCATACAACATTGTTTAGTTGTTGTCAACCTGCCCAGATGTGGAGACTATCCAAATTCATGAAATTATTGTTACAAGTATATATCTATCTTTTGAAGAAGTGGATAACTATGGTGCTCTCTTGCCACTGTTTTGAATATTGCTCTGTTCTTCCACCTGCATCCTACCCACTGCTTGCCCCCTGTTTTCACTACTGCCCTATCAACCCCATTTTTGCATATTTAATCTAATCAAAATAGAATCACATAAAATACACATGGCCAGAGATGGCCCATAAAAAAGAAACACTTTAATGTTTGTCCTCTGCATTTGCATCACACTTAACTTCTTGCACCAGTGGTAAATAATAGTAAATTGTGTTTGATGTACTATGGCAGAAACTGAATATTTTAATTTGGACCACACAGGTATGGTTATCTTCACAAAAAATTGCTTAATTTGATTGTGCTATAGAAATACAAACTGATAGCACTATTTTGAGACAGTTACTCTTACATATTTATTAGGCTGTTGGATGCAATGTACCCCTTATGGAATGTTAACAATTGCTATTACTGTGATGAAGACTGATGTCTATTTTTTCCTACAGTCTCCCTTCCTTCTATCTGCTGCCAGTGTCTCTTCAATTGTTAGATGTTTACTATGTGAAAGATGAGTTCCTATGTTTTCTGCTGAGATAGTGCTCAGGTCTGCATACTGCTTTTGCATAGCGTTGATGGTTCAAATCCAGAAATATGTCAAACATCATTTATTGTCTTTTTTCACATTAATATTATGTACGGAACTGTTGGCTACATATGTTATTATCACACCATCATCTTGCTCTTGATTTCATTATTGTTCCACTATCCTTCTCCTGCTTGCTCCCTATTTCAGAACACTCTCTTGTACGCAACATTAAAAATTATTATAATGACAATCCTCGGATTAACACACAACAAAGATGCCCAGAAGTGGCCCATAAACAACATTATTTTTATCTATCTGTCCCTGTCTCCCTGTCTGTCTCTCTCTACCTCTTCCCTCTTTTGTTTTATCACTTTTTGTCATCAGCATTTATGAGATGCTTGGCAACTCTAAATGGTAAATGACAGGTTACTTCTTATGGCAAAAACTGGTGACTTTTTGCCTTCCTTCAGCCACATTCGTCTGCTGCCCTTTTCTTTGCTATGCTTAGTGACACTGTGCTATGGAAAGAAAACTGGTAGTAGTATGAGCAGACACTTATCATATGTCACAAAAGCTGCAGACATAAATATATAACAAAATAGAGTGTTTCAGTTGTAACCATTGTTAGGAAATATGTTGCACACAAACTAATGTGCTTCGTATTTTTTTCGTAGCCCTTTCAACGGTATGTGTGTCTTAGCACCTAACATTTGCCATTTTTTTGTGGTGTGGTATGCTAAAGATCATGTCTATAGATTGCCGTTGCAAAATTACATGTGTATGAATCCAGCATCAGGTCTAATATTATGAACATTATTATCTGTCATTAAATTTTGCCATGTTAATTTTTGGAAACATATGCTCTGATACCCTGCTTTAACTTTTATGTGGTTCACAATCATCACAAACCTGTTCATACTTTACCAGCAATATTTGCAAGACATTTGGTCAGATCAAAGGTTTATGTGGTAACAATTATACAACCTTAGCTACAATATAAAAGTATTGCTGCTATGTACACCAAATATGTTAGGATTCATTCTTTAGCATCACCATGCATGTTATGAAGTATTTGAAGTGATATGTAGATGTACATTTTAATCAGGTGATTAAATTGATTGATGTTATAAAGTATCTGAAGTGAAATGTAGATGTACATTTTAAGCTGGTGATTATAGTACTCATTTATGTAATACACAGATATGCAATCATATAGAGCGCCATGACTTCAATATGTGGACTGCCACCCTATATGAGGACCGTGTAACAATGCACTTGTATTATCTGTATAATGAATACTTTACTGCAGTGGTCCTAAAGTGTAAATGATAACACAGGAAACCTTAACAGGATATACATGTTTGTAAAGGAATCAGAAGTGAAAGAAAATGTTCATTTTGTGCCTACATTCAAGAGTGAGACTCTTTTTACTGCCCAAATTTAAACAAACTTATTAAGACTAATGCAGGCAGAGACTGCAACTTTACACAAGTTGTTTACAGGGCACTTTGAAATGGATGTGATGTATTTGATGTGGAAAAGACTATTAATAAACTGAAATGAAGGATTTGTGGTCATCTATCTGAGATCTAGTCTAAAGCAGAAACAATGTCCTGACCATACACCTTCAACTTTACAGAAAACATTATGGATTTAAATTTAACATACTTGATCACATATACCTTAATAAATTTGAAGGAGACATCCCAGATACTTTAGAAAAAAACAAGAACTTATGTATCCATCTAAGGCTGAACTCTTTTAGAAAGCCTGGACTAAACTATTCTTGCTCACTGAAAAGTGTACTCTTGCTAAGAAAGTTGCCCCATTGTTTACAAGACTGAAGGTGTGAACTTTATTTATTTATTTGCAATTATAAACATTTTTTTAATTATTAACTTTGTAAATGTAATTTTAAAATTTAAAATTTAATATTAAGATAGTGTCTTAAATATAAATTTTGTTTTAGCAGATGCATTTGTATATAAATATTTATTTTTTTTAAAACAACCATTTTTTAAATATTTAAATGCTTATTCTAATTATATATTCCTTTTTTACTATTATTAGTATCAGGGCACAATAATGAGACATTTTCTCACATTTTTATAACTAACCCTCAGATATACTAATCTTCCGTGCAGGACTAATCTAGTCCTGCATGGAAGAGGCTGCTTAGGAGCAGGATGGCAGCATGCCATGCATATTAATGAAGGCACGCTGCCCAACCTCCTAGGCATACACAGAGCGTGTATGAGTGCAGGGGCCGTGTCTGAGAGCAGATCTCTCAGAATAAACATGCCCCTGCAAATTTGAACAGCAGAAAGTGGAAATAAATGAGTGAGACCACGCATAGGCATCCGCATATCCCCACCAACAGTCCCCCATGTGTACAACAGCAACAGTACATATAAATAAACCTACGGTCAAAGCAGCTTAAAAGGCTAAAGAGGATAATAAGGAAGATATATGCAAATGAAACAACACAGCAATAGTGTAGTCTGCAGGGCGTCCTCCTAACAAGCCTGCATTCCCGGTTCAAGTCCCCCTGCAGCACATACCATTCTCCATGTGAAATCTGTATATGAACATTTTTTCTCATATATTTGCAGTATAACCTACTAAATAACATTTATATGTGAACTGGACTACTGTATTAATAAGGCACTAGTAAGCAGGTCTAAGCACAAATAAGCAGTAGTAAGCATATATAAGCAGTAGTAAGCAGGTTTAAGTGCGTTTGCACCGGAGGAAGCATTACCTACACAGATTAAGCAAAGTAGAAGCTAACTGATTGTTAGAAACTGTAACCAGAGGTTAGCAGTGCTTAGCTCTGCGCAAACCCGCGCACACCCACGTACAACTACTGTAAAGTGCCGTCATCACTTTGTACTCAATGATCCATGTTCTGCCCAGCAACAAAACAAACAGCTTCGGCAAGTCTTGAACTCTGGACCCTGTGCATTATAGTCACAGTAGTTAACCACTAAGCTATCATAGCAACACATATGAAAAAGGTATCAGCAAACTAACCCTCACCACAGGAAAATCAAACCAAGCATGTGAACTGAATCTGTGTACAGTGATGTTGTATAACCTGCTACATAACATAAATATGTGAACTGGCATAGATGTGATGTGTTGTTGCAATAAAGTGTAGAAGTCCCCACGACCCCATACAGTGTATGTACACATGAATCATGGATACCAGACACATATATAACCTGTAATGACTAGTAAATCAATGCAAAAAGCCAAATTAAATGCTAATCAATTATTAAGCAATGCAAACCACTGCACAGCTCAACCTAGTAAGTGTAAGCAATGTGTAGGGCAGCCAATTCAATCTGCCTAGTGGTATACCTCTTTAAGCAGTGCCAACCATAGGTAAGCAGGTGTGTACATAGCTTAGCCTAGTCAAAACCAGCCAATCATGGAAAAGTGTGGGAAATTGGTTGTATTTAAACCCCACAGGTGGGAATACTACCCATGAATGGTTGTCGCTTCCTACTGCAGGCAGAATGGCTGGAGTGGGTGAAGGCACTCAATTTAGAGTGCAGTGCCGGGCATCCAGGAGTCAAAAATCATGGCATGGCTCCTGGTAAAACACCATGAGGAGAGACTACTACAGAGTCAGTACCAGGGCTTGCAGTATAAAATGGAGGCCTGGGACAGTCTTGCCCATGACCTTACCAGTGCCACAGGTATCCCCCGCACTGGTGAGCAGGTCGGGTACCACTATGCTGACCTGAAGTGGCGGAGGGGGATGTACTGGAACAGTGGATCCAGGAATCTCGTAAGATGACTAATGCCCCAGTACTAAGTACTCATTCTACTAAGTAGGCAATAATTGCCCAGCTTGTGTATACTATGGATAGGTATGACTAAATATCACTGTATTTCTCTGACAGCTGCAGATGAGCGGGCTGCGAACCAGCAAGCCCATGATGCTAGGTTGCAAAGGCTGCATCACAAGGCAGGTTAGTAATTATTCTGCATATACTGTCATAACAAATAAACATAAGAGCCTGAGAAAGTGTCATACCAGTAGAAATAAAGGTGCACTATTCTGGGAATAAAGGTATAACCCCTGGAGTGCTTCTGTTTACTCTTCATTCATATGTTGTTGAACTGTTGCATACTATAAATAGTACTGTTGTATTAAGCAGTGTTACCCACACTGTGGTATGCAGATAAAATGGGTATGAAGGTCTGTATAACAATGTTGGAATTGCCAAGAGGTCAGTCATATTGTGTCAGGGAGACGTAGACAGAAAATATTAGAAAGCTTCACATGAATTATCTGATAGCACAGTGTACTGTGGTGTTAACTTTAAGTTTTTTGTCACACACAGCAGGGGTTTGAATCCCAGGAGTACTAGTAAGTTGTATGCATAATCATAACCTATAACTGTACAGATTTTGTTACAATGTTCAGATAGAAAGCTGTATGCATAATTACACCCAACAACAGTATAGAATTTGCTAGAATGTTCATATAGAAAGTTGTATGCATATTTATACCTCTCAACTGTTCCAATCTGTCCAGCATATCAGATAAATGGCCCACATCACCAGCCTGGTACCCCGTTCCACTGAAAAATCAGTGTGATGATCCAAGAAATGTAGTCAGCCATTAATGTCATATAACTGATAGTCAGACGTGTACATAGAAAATGTATATGAAATCAAACTTGTCATTCCAGCATCTCACCCAAAGTATATGAGTGCAATTTTCAACATATGTTGCATTAACACCTGCATCTTGTCACTCTTGTATTTAAGACACAGATCATGTATATAATAATCTATAAACATACTATTGTACAATATAAGGTCATAAGGTAGTGTAATAATACATGTAAGGGACAGATCACTGCAGTGACTATGAATGTAGTGAAAACTACAAGGATATATTAATTGTTAATTGAACTCTCTCTCTCACCCCTACCATATATGCAAAAATAACCTAATGACACATCTCAGTCGGTATGTGTACACTCCAAACTTTGTTGGGACATATGTCCTATAGGTTTATACATATTCACATTTGTTACTATGCATGTGCCATGTTAACATACCCCCATATTGGTGGCCTGTTGCCATCAATGAAACCTGCATGCTGTTGTAATGGCCACTGTTGTTCCATATATGCATGTGTTCTGCTTTCTCTGCAACCGTGTTACATCTGGTGTGTTGGGTTAATGGGTATACCTATGCATGCTGTTATAACCAATCCTGAATGCTGTAGACTATTACTAACCCATATCTGTCTGTAAACTGCAACACCATAGCTCGTAAGGGAAAGCCAGTTCCAGTGGACCCACCTGTCCCACCTCAGCTGGCAATGGCACTGGGCACCAGCACATCTGGGGCCCAGCCTGGGACCTTCTCCTCTGTAGGCCCTGCACCACCTTCGGGTGGAACTGCCACAGGGGATGGGGCTTGTCCCCCTCTGGGAATGGGGCAGAGAGGAACCAGTCACCCGTCATCAGATCCAGGCTGTGGTGCGTAGGGAGATTGGTAGGGCTGTTCAAGACCAGCTACGCCAGCTTGAGGGCCGAGTGGTGCAATTAGAGGGTGAGCCTGCCCCTCTTACACAGCCCCCAGCACAGCCACCTTTCAGGCCGTGAAGGTGCTGTGGTGATTGCCCATGGGTGGGGACCTCAATTCCACTATTTCCATTTGGGGGCTCATAGGCTTGCAGCTTCCAAACACCCCTCCCCGTCCAAGGTGTTTACCCCCCACATGTGTCATATACCAGCCCTGTAAGCATCTTGTTTGTCTTGTTTGTTAACCTACTCTACCTACCTCCCCAAATATACCTACTGCCCCTCCCCAACATCCCACTCTCATCTGAAAAAAAAGGGGCAATCTGTTCCCACAAAAAAAACTCGCCCCATACATAGCTGTCCATTTCACACACATGTCCACTGGACACATTTAATCTGGTCTAATTGGCATCACAACAAATTTATGTTGTCCTCACCCCTCTCCCAGGGTTTTGAGTGTCTACCTACAAATTCAGTGTATATGCGCAGCTGTTGCTGTAGAAAAATGGGAAGCTATGGACCTTCCCTACACTCTTCCTGCACATGCCTAGCTATTTTCCCTACTGTCTTTCCCTCTTTGTGCCCCTTTTTCACCATTTTCCTATCAACCCTTTTTTTCTTTTCTTTTAAAGAAATGAGCATGGGGTTAAGCAGCAGTACACACTTTTAAGCAGCAGTAAGCAGGTTTGCACCTGTTTGTGCAGGGTAAGCACTGCCTACACAGGTTAAGCAATATCACAGCTAACTGAGTGTAAGACACTGTAACTGGAAGTTGGCAGTACTTACCCCTGTGCAAACCCACATAAACCCATTACAACCGCTTTAAAGTGCCTTACTCACTCAGTATCCAACCGCTGGTGTTCTGCACCACCAACAAAATAAGCAGCTCCTGCAAGGCTCAAACCAAGAACCCTGTATACCATAGACAAAGGGATTTACCACTAAGATATGACAGATACAAATAAATTTGATGTTTTTAGAAACATATCATCCAGTCCAGTCATGAACAGCACAGAAAATGTATACCTACAGCTAGATGGACGTGTGTGTGCAAATATATTACCATCTAAATGGATACAACATATCTATAGATGTAGTCACACACACACATATATATATATATATAAATGGGTCTACCTGAAAACGTAGACATCTCAAAACTCCGACGACGAGAACACCGACACCAGAAGATCGACAACAGAGAAGACTGACAGTTGAGAATCCCAATGCTGAGAACACTGACATGTAAAGGTAAGTGTGCGATAGGGAAGGATGTTAGGGTCAGGGTGTGGGTAAGGTAAGCGTGCGATAGTGACGGTCTGTAGGGTTAGGGGTGGGTTAAGTGAGTTAGGGTTAGGGCACGGGTCAGGTGAGTGTGCGATAGTGACGAACCTTAGGGTTAGGGTTTGGGTTAAGGTTAGTGCATAGATAGTTGTGTATGTAAGGTTCAGTGTAGGTTTGTAAGGTTTTTGGTGTGCTTGTGTTGTGTGTGTGCTTTTTGGACAGGGGATTTGTTTTGTTTGTTGAGTGTCGGGATTGTGGTTTGTCGGGTATGTAACGTTTTGTGTTTCTGAACTGTCGGTTTTGTGGTGTCAGTGATTTCGTTGTTGGTGTTTTAGCACGTCGGTGTTATCAGGTATACCCATAGATATATATATATATATATATATATATATATATATATATATATATATATATATATATACAAATGTATGAACAGAGATACATGCAAATGCCGACAATTACACATATATATGTCAACATCCATACATCCACATATACACAGCAAGTTACACATATGTATGCAGATAAATGTCCCCATAGGTATATACGGACATAGTTAGAAATATGTAAGTAAATATATACACCCATAGAGGTATATGTGGCCAAACATCTGTAGATAACAATGGTAGATTAATAGACACATATATGTCCACATGCACTGTGAAAGGCCTTGACAGGCCCCAAACAAAATACGTCACATACAAATTGGCATACCCTCTGCCCAGACAAATATGTCCGCCCTGCAGAACACTATCAAGCTCAATGTAATGTACGTGTGTCCTTGAAATAGGGATTTAAATTAGCCCTCGGTCACGTTCCACATGTTGACATCACATCCCCCTCTCCCCACCCACTAGGCGGCCCGGGCAGTACAGGCCCATCCAACCAAGGCCACCCCCGACCCATACATTCATTATCCACAGTTCTGCTTTCCCCAGCCACTGCACACACGCAGCCACCATCTCAACCCTGGTTACCGGCCCATAGCTACTACACCATCATACATTGCCTCCCCTCCACACAACCCCCCCCGGACCTATCCCTTATGTTGTCTCGACCCAAGTATCCTAGGTTTGGCACCGGCCGTCGTCTATGCACATAGCCATGTGTACCTATGTAACTCTGGGCGTAGATGAAGGTTGTACACCCAATGTTCTTGCTGTCCCACAAAGGACGAATGATTACCTGGTACAAACAATAGATTTCATGTGTGACTCTATGTACACTAACGGAGTTAGTTGTAGGTAATGCAAAGCATATGTGGCACCTAAGGTTGGTCGGTATGCACGTGAAACAGTACCCAGCAATAACAGGCAACATGACAGGATAAGTAGCTAAATATGTAGAGGTATCTGTGTGTGTGTGTGTATATATATATATATATATATATATATATATATATATATATATATATACCCATAACTACATGGAGATATACCTCTCCCTCTCTGTAGTACAAATGTATACACACATAGACAGACATTTATATGTATATATATATATATATATATATATATATATATATATATATATATATATATATATATATATACACATATAAATACCCACATATAGATATATACATATGCAGACACCCATACATCCACATGTCATTTTATATATATATATATCTATATATATATATATATATATCTATGTATATATGTATATATATATATATATATATATATATATATATATATATATATATATATATATATATATATATATATATATATATATATATATATATATATATCTGTATATATATATATATATATACACGTGTGTGTGTGTGTGTGTGTGTGTGTGTGTGTGTGTGTAAATATACACAGCTATATAGCTAGGATATGATACAGCAGTTAAGAATTACATACATTCACAGGCCGTACAAATGGGGGTGAAGGGCCCAATCAACAAACGTGTAACACGTAGCATCAAACCCCCCCCCCCCCAGCTAGACAGGTGAAACATACAAACACACAATAAAAGTAAACAAACCACTGCTTCCCAGACTGCAGACAGGATACTACCAGTGGGAGAGACCCACCAAGTCTAATCTTGAAACAAAGACAAGAATGTCCCTTGCGGGACAACCCACAAATTCTATGCATATTCGGGTTTCCAGCCATTACACAGATAATCTACAGCAGGGCACGCATGTTCCCAGGCGACAAGGCTGGGGAAGCCTGATGACCCATGGGGAGAGACAATGTACATGATGGGTCCCGAGAAGTGGAGAGTGGGCAGTGTGTAGTGGTGTGTTTAAACCCGACCTGCACCAGGAGTAAAGTAGATTGCTGAAGAGGAGGTACGGGGGGGTGGGGACTATGGGTATGAAATTATGGGCCTAGGCATGCAGGTGTTGGCTGGAGAAGTTCTATGTGGACCGCACCCCCTGTGCAAACAGCTATGCCAATATAGTCCTAGCTGAATGGGAAAGACAGTGGGAAATGGATACGAAAAATGAATGGAAGGAATGCATCATCTTTTACAATAGATTTGTGGATGATGTTTTATTCCTATGGAAGGGCAGTATGCAACACCTAAATGATTTTGTCAACTATTTAACAAGTATGACTAGCTTTCTAAGATTCAAAGTGAAAATATCAGCAAATGAGATTGAGTTCTTAGACGTGAGAATTTCAGTGAATAAAAGCAAAGGAATCGGCACCACTATATTCAGGAAACCAAACTGGAGGAACCATAATGCTATACTACAATAGCATGCACCCGAGACATGTTTTTCAGAATATTGTTGAAAATCAAGTGACCAGGATATCCAAGCTCTGTACTGATGATGATGATTTTCTGCAGGAACAAGACAAACTATTACAGAATTTTTCTTCAAGAGGTTATAATGAAAAACAATTATTCATGAGTGAAGACAAAGTAATGTCCATTCGATACAACAAAGGGCAACCGTACTACTCAAAACGGAAGCAGAGTGATGTGAAGAAAGGTGGGAACAGCAACAGTCTCAGATGCATGATGACCTACAGCACTGACTCCTTTGATGTCCGTGAAACCATCAAGAAATTCTGGCCCGTCTTTACTGCTGACAATAAAATTAAGAGAATTGTAGGGGAAACACCTAAGTCTGGTTATAAAAACAAGAAGAACTTAAAGGATTTATTGTGCAACTATGATGGAATACCTAACAAGCAGAGTACAGAAGGAAGAAATAGGTTAGGAACTTGGAAATGTGGCTTTTGCAAAGCTTGCAGCCACATTAAATGTTCCAACAGTTTTGTTCATCCGGTAACTAACAAATGCTATAAGTACTCTAGTTTTGCTAACTGCAACACCAAGAATGTTATATACGTTGGCACTTGTAATTTCTGCCACGCCTATTATGTAGGAAAGACCAATAGAAAGTTTAAGGAATGGATACTTCGCCATCTGTTAGACATCAAGAATAAAGTGGTAACCAATGCCCTATATGGACATGTGTATGAAAATCCAGGGCATTCATTTAGCTTTATGGTTATCTCAAATGTGACTACTAACCTTCGTGGAGGAGACATTGTCAACAAAACTGAAAAGGAAGAAAGCAAATAGATCATGAACCTCAGAGCTAATTTATTTCCAGGGCTCAACAGAGTAGTTCCTATTAAACCTGTTTTGAAAGAGAGAAGCCTAATTAAGAAATGAAATGGAGGCTTAAGGAAGGCGTGCATCTGATTGCTGTATGTGATTGGTTGAGCAATTAAGGATCTTTATTTAACAACAGTAAGTCAGGTCTACACACTAGGATCCAAAGAAGTTTTTTTAACTGAAAGTACTTATCCTGTTTGACCTGCAACCTGAATAGCACAATTTGTGCTTTTTATGTCTTCGTTTTATTAAAGCCTGCATTTTAACAGAATTTCTCAGTGAACTTTTCGTTGTGGTGGAAGCCTTTTTTTTCATTTTACTATTTTTGCCTATTAAGGCTTCCTGTGGAGGTGGTTTTTGGTTTGGTTGTGTGGGATGTAAGCAATGGTATGCATTGGGCAGAGCCGATGCCTAATGAGCAGCCACACCAGGTACGAGTCCCACTGCAGCAAAGTCCAGTTTACATGGCAAAGGATGGTATAACCAGATGTGTTGTTGCAAACCCACTAAATGACACCAAAGAACACATGGTGGCAACACCCCACTGTAGGCATGTAAGCCGAACAAGTAGCATCACAAGGTATTATTGCTGTCCTTACCCCCACCCAGGGGTGTGAGTGTCCAGACCTACCCCCAAATGCAGAGTATATTCACAGCTGTCGCTGTAAAAGAAATGACCAGCTGTGGACCTTCCTGTCAGCCTTCCTGCACATCCCTGGACATGACCCTACTATCAGCCCCTCTGTGTGGCCCAATAACACCACTTACCTGTCAACCCCTGTTTCATTACTAATAATGTTCACAGTCACAAGAAGGTAACACCCTCCTCACAGCTATATTGGCAGAATTTGGAACCCCAACCCATGTGTATTACCGCAGCTGTCCCACACGACACATGTAAATAACACATGAAGGGAAACCTCAAGCAGACTTGGATCACCACCTGCTCACCACCTGGCGAAGTTCATCCCCCCCCAACTAACAGTTCTCACCCCTACACCAACTAGTGACACCGACACTTCCTGTCCTGCCTCGCATACAAATCCCAACATCTTGCAATCCTGCACTACTGCTCCCCCACCAATCAGTCCAGCAGCCTACTATACAGTTAAAATGTCCCCCCTTCCACCTACCTACCTACACCTTCACTATTAACATCTACTCTACAATGCAGGTATGGCATAACTAAACCTAACCCGAATACCTGACCGTAACCTATCCAGGACTGCTAAACTGGAATCCCACTTCACCTTACACTGACCATCGTCAACAGTTATATCTGACATGTACACCTGACGTAAGCATGTATCATACCGACATGTTAATGAAGTAGCATGGGAGTATGCGGCAACAAGTGGGAATACACCTGTTTGGGTGGTGGTAAGCAATGCCCACACTGGTTAAGCAATGTGGAGGCCAACCCAGTGTAAGACGCTGTAACCAGAGGTCATCAAGTCTGAGCCTCATGCATACCAGCGCATACCCACCTACACTTCTCCCACATTTCCTTAGGCACTCTGTAGCCAACAGCTTTCGTCGTGCCCAGTAATAAAATAATCAGCACTCCCAGCCCCCCCCCACCCTGCACACTATAGTCCAAGTGAGTTACCATGAAGGCATGGCAAATATACAATCAGGTGCTGTTATCACAAACATATCCAACACAGTCAGTCAACAATATAGGAAATGTATGTAAGTATGCAGATTAATACCAGCAAACATGTGCACATTGCTCAATCACAGTATTCCGAGCAGTCTAAGAGGATCAATGAACAGTGCCTGTCCACACATACTGTGAGAACAGTAGTCTTGTGCAATACTGAAGAGAGGAATGGAAAACAGGGCATGCCGTGGGGGCGTGCTTCATCCGAGGAAGTGGGAGATAAGTCTGGTCTGGTGTGTGAGCAAACTGCTGCTTCTCAAACCCCTGGTAGGATGCTACCAGTGGGAGAAACTGTGTAGACCAGCAAAGTCTACTCGTGACACAATAAAAGGTCCATCCCTGGCAGGACGAACCAGACTTTGTGGGTCACAATGATGTTTCCACCAGTATCGGAGGAGGATCAAGGGAAGGCTTGAACATATGTGGACTAAACAGATGAAGAGCCTGCAGAAGGTTGCGTTGAGTTAGTAAAATGGAGGAGTACCGAGACGTGCAGAGCGGGAAATGTGTGGAGGTGTGTTATGGCAGGGCTAGCAACTGGAGAATGGATGGATACTGTGTATGTGGAGCTCTGGGGCTGGAGAAAGGGAGCATGGGTATGGCATTAAGGTAGAAATATGGAGATTACACAGAACTGCAGTAGTGTAGTGAGCAGAACATCCACCTAATATGCAAGCATTCCCGTTTCGAGTCCCACTACAGCACATTCTATTTACAATGTGAAATCAGTATATCAACATAATTTTGCTGTATAACCTACTAAATGACATTCATACTTGAACAGGAGTACTGCATTACACATAGACCCACTCACAATTCAAAGGACATGAAACGACACACAGGTATGTATATGCAGACAACCTTTAATGGTGTATTTTACAATAATGTATGCCATTACTTACAGCACATAGATTTAGACTTATTTAATCAGTGAGGAATAAAAGGCCCACACAAAACAGTAGATGCAGACAGTGCGGATATATAACATACTATGCTGTCCAGTCCAATCCCATCAATTCATACAACTATAGACAAAGGATTTGCCATCAGGATAGTTAATAATAAACAATAACAGATGTAGTACAGCAGCCGCCAGTTACACCCTGTAGTCAAGGCCTAGTGGGACATTTATTACCTGTGCTACTGTCTATGTATCTGTCACATGTATTGACCCTGACCAACAAATATTGTGGGAATCCACGATATGACTGGGATGATAGCAGGAATGTTAGCAGTAAATAATGATAGGCCAATACCAAACAACCGCTAACCGTATCACAGCAGGGCAAAACCAGCCATATATGTGGAGGACAGAGGCAGGAACACAGGGCCATACACGTAATATTGCTGTTACACACCCTGCAAATTGCTGGTGTGACAGGATTTGTTGCAACATGCCCTTATGCAGGAATAACACATCAGGAACACAGATGGAAGTAACCATGTACTGATAGCATGCAACAAACAGATTGCTGGGGATACATCTAGGACAAGACCTGTGTGGTGCACAGGCAAAAGCAAACAGACAATCCACTCACCATCATGTGGATAGGCCCACTGTTGAGAGCTATGCAGACAGACTGCATTCCATCCTAAACTACTATGTGCATGCAAACACTGTAAGACCAGCAATATACAATGCACATAACAACACTACTCACTCTGTCTGTAGGTCTAGAACTTTTTATGACTGTGTAGTTTCTCTGTGTCTGCAAGCCCTGCTGTAATAGGTACTACAACCTGCCATCTGTAACACTGCTGCCCACATACAGGAAGGATGTCCTCCATACTGGAAAGGTGAAGGGACAACACCCAAATGAGTAAGCAATTTATATTACTGGGTTGCCATAACAATGGTTAACTGAATCACTACACAGCAGGCTACACACAGTCAGCAACTGTTGCACACTGATTGGTGCAGTGCCCATCACCTGATCTTGTGCATCACCTACAAAAGCCATGCTGCTGCAATCCATTCAAAAAAGCTCAATCGGTCTACTGGAGAGAGAGAGAGAGAGAGAGAGAGAGAGAAAGATACAAAGAAACTCACACACAGTGGGAAACTAAACCCTACAAGCCAAAACTTGGAAGGCATCACACCCGTCCAAAAAATGGTATGTAAAACATAACTGTTTGTAATTTAATGTAGTATGTGGTATAGATTAATAGGATGTATGATGCTGAATGTTTGATATGTGCCATCTGTAGCTGTCCCTGTAATAATGTTCTGCTGAACAACTGCTCTGGTCAATACTGTCTGTTTCTGTAAGCAGTGGGACATACCCGGCAACTGTGCAGATCAGCAATAAATGACAAAGATGTCAGCCATAATATCTGTGTATTTTATGATAGTGTGGACAATAGCTGGTGGTGGAAGTACTGCCATCATGATAGACACATGGATGTCAGACCACACCACTTGCAGGACAGTCATGTTAATGTGTAATGTAGCATGTACAAATGCCATAGGTGTGTAATAGGAGTACCAGCAATCTCAGAGCATATTTACCACCCTAATGTTAGTCTGTGTTCACATGTGGCACCTGTCTGTGTTGCAGCAAGGCAGAACAGTGCAGCTGTGAATGAAAGACAGTTACAGAATGTGGACCAGATGTCTGTATGCACTCCACATATCTGTGTGATACAGAATGTGATGTGTATGTGTACAGATACACAGACACTCATATAGACATAGGTATATCAACAACATGCAACATGTGTCTACACATATATGTACATAGATGTATATTTATACACACATATATAGTGGCACTGGCAATGGCATGCAGGTGAAATAGTCTGTAACAGGCTAGCAAAGTTAAGTGTCCCCACAGGGAGCATGGCTACAAACACATAGCACAAAGCATGGCATATACACATAGCACAAAGCTTGGTACAATACAACATATGTCCCAATGGTAGGTAAGAAGCTGACATAACAATTGCAGTCTGTGAAGGGTTTGTTGCAGCTGATATGGTGGGGGAAGACAAATATGTGTATTAAGAACTACGATAACCCTGCTGTATGGGTGGCTTAGACCTGTTTCCACTTTATGTCTTCCAGGAAACATGTCACATAGTCGTCTTCCCACATAGAGCGCAGCTGAGACAGAGATCATTATCGACCACCTGGTACAGCACTACGAACTGCTATTTGGGCAAACAGCCCACGACCAGTAGTAGATGACTGCCCTGTGGACCGAGCTAGTCCACAGGGTCAATGATGTTGGACTGCATAACTGCAGCTATGAGCAGGTCTGGCATCATTGCATCAACCTGCTTCACTATGTACATTGGAGTGCAGCTCCCATAAGGGGGGACCACCTTACAACAGGGGGGGTGCAACCCACCCATCCACCTCTCACCCATGTGGAGGTGCTTCTCAGCAGCCTTGTGGCACCTGGCTGGCTGCAGCATCAACACCTAGCAGGTCACATCTTGGAGTTGGGTGCCAACGACACACCAGCTGTGGAGCATGCTGTTAAAGCCTCAGAGCACATCAGTACCCACTCTTGTATATGCATCTGCATCTGTACAGGTACATCATGCAAATCTGAGATTTCATATTCATAGTCTGCTGCTGTGTAGTAGTAATAAACAGCTGTGTATAAGCTATAATATTGTGTAATTCTACTGTTGATGTAACATAATGCTGCACTCACCTTTTATGAATGCCACAGCTGTGGCCACTGACATCAGCTTTCTCACACTTCTATGTAGGTCCCTCCAGGATACCACCATGGCAGCAACCCATAGCCGGTGAGTATGGTTCGTGTTCATGCATGATGATAAACTGGGCATGTAATAGCTATGAGATATCCCATGCACATGTCTAACACACCTACCCATACTGCATGCTGTACACATTCACGTTTAGTAGCTGTGAAATGCACTGCATCACAGTAGAGAACATGCTGGGGTATCAGAAGGGTACAACAGAAACATGCAAGATAATTAACATCCTGTCAATGTGCATTGTGTCCACAGGGATGTGATGTGTGGCAGGACATACGGCCTACAGTAGGTATATGTGTGACTCAACACCACCATGGCCACAGCTGCACACAATCAGGTTAAGTAAATGTTGCAGATGTAACCCTAACCCCACAGCACTTGTGACATCAGTGTGTGCATTCCAAGGGATGTGCACATGAGTAGACCTTGCAACCATGCAGACGTCTGGGACATGTGTAGGGCACCCCCCCACAGCCATGGTAAGGTCCGCTGGTTGTCAGTGTAATAGTCATGTACTGATCATACATGCACTGCTGATGTGATCTGTAAAGCAGACATCAGGCATCCACAACTGATAGCTGTTCACAAATCATCCCAGGTATGAGTTGGTATAACACATAGGGGCTGTGAACAATCGAGCTGACATAACCGACACAGTATCACAGATGCATCAATTGTTTCTACACCTGTGAGGTATGGTGCACAGTACAAGGCAGAGTGCGGAATAGGTCCACAGTAACACTTTAGACATGGGTGCAGTGTTAACAGGTGGAAGGGCCATCACCTACCAACACAGCCCATGCCTCACACACATGTATACTGCCGCTAGCATGAAGTCACTATAGTTGCACTGCATGCTGTTGAGCACCATATGTAATACATGTAGACAAAAGGGTAATGAGAGGACTGTGTGTACAAATGTTGTGCAAATCCACATGTAGGAGTGTGGTGTGTGTGTGTGTGTGTCTCAGTTGTGTTTGTAAGTGCAATCTAGTGGAGTGTGGACGATGCATGTCCAATGTGTGTGAGTGTGTGTGTGTGTGTGTGTGTGTGTGTGTGTGTGTGTGTGTGTGTGTGTGTGTGTGTGTGTGTGTGTGTGTGTGTGTGTGTGTGTGTCCATGTATGCACAGGCAATAGTGGGATTGACCACATGGAGTACTTCCCCTTGAGATTGTGTTGTACATGGAGTGAGACATGGGACACCAAGACAACCTGTCAGGTATGTGAACACAGGGCAGCTAATAGCATAACAAGGTCTGTAGCATGGAGCATGCATTGGGAGGTGAAGTACATACCAGGTGCACACATCATATTGCCAGCAGCAGATAGGTAACAGACTACCCACATATGCAGCACTACAAATGCAATGGGGAATTACCACAACACATCAGTGATTGTATCCAGGTAGTACTGTTGTCTGCATGATGGGTCACTTGTGCAGCAGATGTGGCATGGACTGAGCAAGACTGTATTATGAGGCTCTGGTTTGTGACATATGTAGTGAATGTAGCAGCCCCAACCATATAGGGGTCTCATACACTATTACTGCCCATACACAGGGTAATACAGGGTGACAGCATTGAGGCCATGTACAACCTACTCCACCCAAGTAAGGGAGATGATGGAGCAACAGGTCAGGTGTTGTAACCACACATGTAGGCATGGAGACGAATGATGTGTTAATGGGCAGTAGTGATGCATGTATATTAGCAAGTGCCATGCAGGATGGGGAACATATGTAACTGACTGTGGGACTGTCTGTAAACCCAGGGAAAGTGAGGTAGTAAGGTGGCTATCAGTGTGAGTGTGTGTGAGCATGTGTACTGTTATGCAATGCTGTACAGGTCTTAATGTGTGTATTTGTTTCCCCCACAGGTGGTGAGGTGGGTCAGGGTCCCTCCTGCATGCAAACTGAGGTAGGTGTCCCTATACACACCGATGATGATGATGGTACAGGTAAGGCACAGGTAGGGTTGTCAGAAGCGAACACTATGCCAATCTTTGTCATCACAATCCTAGCCTCCCCAAGCCCGCACACAATTACAGTGGCCCTACAAACCCCAATACATGTGGCCATAGCAGAGGGACAGTTGACACTTGGGGGCAATGATCAGGAAAGTGTGGTTTCCATGACAACTGTGTCAGGTCACAGTCAGCATACCCCAGATGTCCAGAAGGCCACCACATCAGCAGATGTACCATGGTGTTCATGGGAGGACCGCAGGTCATCATGCCCCTGGGAGAGGCACCAAAACTGGTACCACCAGGAGCATGTTTCAGACTATAATGGAGGCACAGGTATGTATGGAAATGCACACCAGACAGGGTCTGAGGCTGCAGAGGTCTGCTTTTGCAGCTGTAAGTGGCAACCTCCATGATCTCACTGGTGGTCGTGGATAGACGGTGGGGTGAGAGGGTTGGCCTCCTCAACTATGGTATGTCTGTGCAAGAAATTGTGGTAGGCCAAAGACACCAGCAGCTGGTGGTCAATGTGGACATGCCAGGACACCCAGTTGCTCCCGTTGTGGCAGTACCAGCCCCAGCACACCACTGGGGCTGCTGTCCACACCACACCACAGCAGACCTCGTGCATGTGGCCCTGGCCAGTCTCAGGTGGGACATGGTTCCAGCAGACATATGTCATCATCAGGGGAGAGTAGCACCTCAAAGTCTGTACCTGCACATTCCCATGGAACCCCTGGCAGGCACAGTTGGTGTTTCCATGGCCAGAGGCAGTGAACTGCTCACCCTGCCAGGTATGGTCTGCAGCTGTCCAACATCATCCGTATGGGGCAGTCACATAGCAGAACTGTGTGCATGCATACCCACACACTATGCAACCACACCTAGGGCAACCCCATACTGACACACACCACATCATCACACCCCAATCAATGAACCACACCCCTCACCCACACACATGGTGACAAATGTTTGGACCAACCTCGGCCTCAGGCACACCTGCTACACACCCTGTGCATATGATGATACCTGTGCTACATCCCTGTCATCCATAACATCAATGCAAGGACAGGCTACCTATGGTTCTGATGCACACGGTGACTGTAATGGAGTGACAAAACATACTGCAGTGTAGAATGTAGTCAGGGTAATGTGTACTGCATACATGTCAGGTAGTGTAGCCATGCAGCTAAGATGTCTTACACGCACTCTGTGCATATGATGATACCTGTGCCACATCCCTGTTATCCATAACATCGGTGCATGGACAGGCTACTATGATTCTGATGCACATGGTGACTGTGATAGAGTGCCACAATGTACTGCAGTGTAGACTGTAGTCAGGGGTAATGTGTACTGCATAAATGTCAGGTAGTGTGGCCATGCAGCTATGATGCATCTCAGCTGTTGGTAACACTGATTGTTATCCCCATACTGTCATTCATTTGTGCCATAGGCATACATGTATCAGCAGGAGGATGGTCTGCAGTCATATTCCACAAGGGTATGTCAGTGTGGTGACACCATGGCCGTGACATATGTGGTGTACAGTTGCACACATGCCACAGGTATGTATAACAGTTACTGGCTGTGCAGAAATGACCGGTGGCCTGCTGGTACAGGTATAATCTGCACCTGTATGTCAGCCCAACCACATAGGTTCATAGATTACTACTAGGCTAACTGCCTTTGTGGACCACTTTAAGCCTAGCCTATTACCTCATGTAAGAATCAAACCCTGCACCATTGGTTTATAAGGCAAACACCTTAACCATTATGGCAACCTCCCACCCATACACACACATACTTACTTGGCGGCACTGTGTCTAAACCCCTACCCAGGTATGTAGTGCTTCTGAACTGTGTGACTGTCATTGCACACACAATACCATCTGTATGGTGAGGTGTGAACCAGGTCATGTGTTACATGCAGACCATCCACAAATACATAAAATATGGTAATGGGGGATGTAATGTTTGTATATGGAGAATACATAATGTGTCATACCATCATATACACATTGACTGACACATAACAGGTAGACACACATCATAGAGACCTGGTTGTATAGTTGCTAGCTAGTACATGTGTCCAATGTGTTACAGGTAGGCTGCACACAGCACATGTGTAACTGGGCTGTATCCTGTTATCTGTTACCAATATGGGTGATGGTGTCATTGGCCACCTGAGAGTGGTATGTGGGCTATATACCAGGTGTACCATGGTGTAATGACAGTGTACACAACACCCACATCTCCCACTGGATATTGTACACATTACAACCCATCTTGATACTCTGACATACCCACTATCATACATTTGCCATGACGCCAAAACAACCCATTGCATATCACAACAGTGGTACCACAGGGATATGCATGTGATGCACATGCCACAGGCATAGTAGGGTGTTGCATTGTGATGCCACACCTATGGGCAGCAACAACATTATCCCTACTACTGTGTGACAATGTGTATTGTAATAAGAGTATGTGGACTCAGAATGGTGTACCCTACAGATATGCACACATGCACACATACACACACGTGGCAGACCTCAATGGAATTCCCATGCCTACCAACCCATTGGTACATCACTGTTGTGAGGGTACTGCAAGGCACATGTAGCTGTTAGGGAGAGGAGTGTAAGAGGCTACATGTTATGTTAATGGGGTTGAGAGGCACCACACACTATATGAGTTGTACAAATAGGCATCCCCCAACCAAACACGCACGCCCTGCAATACACTACCAAATGTTGGAGATCCCATAACCAGGGCCAGTGACAATATGGGTACATGATATTACCTGTACAACATCCCACCTGTATGATGTCAGGCTGGTATTTGTAACATATTATGAAGTTCAGTCAGGCTCCCATGGGTAATGTATTATGCGGAAGCCATCAACATTACCAGGCTACAGATACACAGACACAGATATGCAGATACAGGTTTACATATTTATAAATAAATATATATATATATATATATATATATATATATATATATATATATATATTTATTTTATTTATTTAACATTTGTTGACCGGGAATGTCTGACTAGGTTCCACAGAGCCTGTTTTTAGTGGAGGCCTGGGGAGAAATGCTCCAGATGCATGTCTTTGGAATGTGGGAAGAAACCGGAGTACCCGGAGGAAACCCACGTGAACACAGGGAGAACATGCAAACTCCACACAGAAGGCACCCCAGCTGAGAATCGAACTGGAGAACCTCTTGCTGTGAGGCGACAACGTTAACCGCTGCACCACTGCGCCGCCCAATATATATATAATATATCTATATCTATATATACATATACACATGACTACACATACACACACAGTTGTATGTACAATAAGATACATAAGTGGAAGGTGCATACAATATGGAACAGCCACTATACCTACAGCTGACCCCTGAATGACCGAACACTGTATGTGCCACCCATACAAATGACAATTGTTGCCTGTAACATACACCCACAGAGAGGTCATAGGTAAATCAGCACCCACAGGTTTGCAAAAATGGAAACCTTTAATTGTGTACTATTATAGTTCTACATGCCATGCCATATAGCTGTTCAGACACTGACAACTATATCAACAGAGTGATGCTACAGTGGACCAGTTACAGTCATGCAGTAGTCTGGAAAGGTTCTCAGCTGTTGTTGTCCAGGCCAAGCCATTCACATTGTACAATAGGAAAGACACACTGGGCCACAGGATACCTAACACCCAACAGTATATAGTAGTCTAGAATGGTTCACAGCAGTTGCTGTCCAGGCCAAGCCATTCACATTGTACAATAGGAAAGACACACTGGGCCACAGAACACCTAACAATAAACAGTATGTAATCCACGTGTGTACTTCAGCAGCCTCTATCTACACCCTGTACAAACACAGTAGGTGGTATAGATGTCATATGACCGCATGGGTTGTAACTGCTTCATAACATGGCATAACCGACACCATCACGAGCACACCAACAAACAGAACAGTTTGTATGGCAGGGGGCAGTAGTCCTGCATTACCCAGATCCATGTCAGTAATGTGTCTATAGGTGAAGTTTATGGTACTGTACATCCAGATACCTTAAGGCAGCTCAGCCCTGATACCCCCCACATTTTGTAGCAGCCTATGTCATTTCTGGTGCTCCCCCCTACACTCAATAATACAGGGCCATATACAAATGTTATACACTCAATAATACAGGGCCATATACCACTGTTATATACACTGTGCTCTGCAGTGCATGAGGGCACACATGTATTGTGTAGGTGACACTCACACATATATCCCCAGTCCCACCATATGTGTGGGGGCTAGAATGGCAGTGGACTGATGGCAGACATGGCATTGTGTTATACTCCCAGCCCACTATGGATCAAGCACTGACATCATAACATATGTGCAAAGCTTGGTATGTAGGTGATGGACAAAGGCTGGAATACAGGCACATATGTGGACAGCTGTTGCCATACACTACACAAGGTGCAGGTGTTACAGGATAGTCTGTAACATACCCTTAGTCAGGGAATTGATGGTAGACATGGTCATGGATGTAGCCATGTACCGGTAACACGCAACACACACACTGCCAGTGTATTATCTGACACAAGACCTGTGTGGTGGACAGACAAGACATGATAGGCACAGCTCTGGCTGGCATGAGGATAGGCCCACAGTTGTGTGCTATGCAGATGGACTGTATTCCACGGCAAACTAGTATGTACACCTACACTCTGTAACACCAGTACTTTACAAAGCATAACACAACTCTACTCACAGTCTGTCTGTACTTCCTGATCCTCCTATAAATACGTGGTTGCCCTGAGTGTGCCAGTTCTCCTGTAAAGGGTATTGCTACATGCTGTCAGTAGCACTGCTGCCCACACACAGGATGGATGCCCATCACACAGGAGATGTAATGGGACCATGCACACAAGATGTGGGAATCTATAGTAGGTGATTGCCATGACAGTGTTAATTGGTTGTAGTACACATGTGTAATCATGTATATCTGACTATCTGGATAGATATATGTACATATATTCCCTCCATATGTTCTTGACATGAAGTGTAGGCCAACCCCAGCCCGTATGTTCCCAATGTCATAGTTGCAGGGGATGTCAGGTATGTATAGCAGGTATACTAGCAGACTGTTGCTACTGTCATTGGGATTGTCTTCACAGACATGATGTGTGTGGAAGGTCACATCTGCTTATAACATGTGTGCCATTAGTTACTGAAAGAGATCCAAAGGACATCAGTGTAGGGTACCACTGCTAGCACGTAAAGCCACTGTGGACTGCAGCAGAGATATTGGCCAATATATGGAGGGTCTGACACTGTAAGTCTGTACAGTCCAGAAGTATGCACATAAGCCCTTAGTGCTACACATGTGTACCATGCCTGACAATATGGATGTGGACGGCCATGTAGATGGGTATAACACATAACGACCAGTATATGATGTCCACCATAGGTCATGCATTCACACACCCCTGTCTGGCCTGTAACGGTATGACAGCTGGTACAGAGGTGCCATGGCCACATACTATACAATAGGTATTGGCATACATCTGGACTGCATCCCACTATCCTGTCTGACATACATGACTGTTAGGGGAGGGCCAGCAGTGGGACATCTGGCTAGTATCTGCACATGACATCCCACTTGGTAGGTATACTCAGCTGCTAAGCATGTCACAATGCACTGTGCAGGCTGCAGGCAGACTGGCTCAGCACTGGCCTACATCTCCAAAGGGTGAATGCACATGTGCCTGCATATAAAGCAGGCTCAACAGGCATGTCATAGCACAGGGTAAGATATGTCTGTGTGACAGTGCATATCCACAATCAATGTGAACACAGCCACAGTCACATATGGTTAGTTAGCATGGTATTACAGTATATGGACTATGTTTTCGACACCATCCTTATATGTGCCACTCACAGACTGACCCTACATATACTGGCCCACTACACAGTTTGGTCTGGTGGCTGTCTGTGATATGGGACACGTGTGTTTATGGCCCTACAAACATATACGCCACTACAGTACCATACAGTGGGGCAGCATGTAACATCTGATAGTAGGGGAACTAGAACAATGTCATCTACCACAGTCTGCACACAGGCTAAGGTACATATCAACACTACACACACTGTCAACATTCACCGTAGGTGCACAGACCTCATTACAGTACTTACATCCACAGAATGTGCAGGTAATATCATGTAATGTAACCCCTACTGTACATAACATGTGTAGCAGTCAGATATATCAGTGGCTTGTTCTCAGATATAATGCCACAAAGTATGGTGTACAGCACTTATGCACCACTTCATGCACGACATATGTACAAAGGTTGACAGAGGTGTAGCTAGGAGAACATACACAGGGCCAATATTGACATGTTGCTGTGATAATGACATACATTTACTGTTGTTGCAGGGTTGTTGCAACATATGTCCTTTGAGGGATATGACGTCTGTGACTATCACAGCTTTCTCCATCTACTGACTGCAATCCTCACACTACCTTCAGCAGTTGACAGCTAGATGCTCTGTGGGTGACACATGCAATCATGGACACAACACTGCCCAAGCTGCAGATGACCCTGCAGATGGAGATTCCCCATACACATGGAATTGACATGGCAGGTATTGAGATATGTACAACAGCCATATCCATACAAATGCTGTTAAAGCAACATTACTCCCTGGACTACATGAAAAGAGACATGGAAGAGCTCTCGGATCATGTGGCCCAGACAGGTATGACCCTAGCCCTGAGTAGCATCCTGCCTTCGCCCAGATTGATACCACAATGTAAGGATAAAATGATTGACTTCAACAATTGGCTAAGCTTATGGTGTCACTCAAAGGGGATCCAGTATCTGTCTGCCTGGGATGACATGATTGACAGACCACGATGCTTTGCCAGAGATGGTCTGCACCTGTCGCCCCTGGGATTCAGGTTACTGACTAAGGCTCTTGCCACCACTATAGTGCCTTTTTTAGGCAAACTTCAAAGGACAAAACCACCAGCGTAACAGGTACAAGCATGCAAAATCTGAAGGTAATGCTACTCAATGCTGGAAGTCTAAACCTCAAAATGCACTCTCTCGAGGCACTCCTAAAAATGGAGAACATCGATATCTGTGCAGTAACTGAGACCTGGTTCAAGGCACCAGAGGGCACCCTGCAATACCAGGCTACAACTCTTACCACACTTTTCGGCCACCAAACCAGGACCGAAACACTAAAGGTGGAGGAGTGTCAATATTCACCAAGGATATTCACACCACCAGGCTAGTTGGCCAACACAATGTGTCTGAAATTCTCCAAGTGCAACTAACACTAGGTAAGACTGAAATCCAAATTGTAGCTTGCTACAGATCCCCACCATACCCCAAGATTCTCACTACACCTTTCTAAACATACTGGAAAATATTAAGATAGAACCAAACACCCTAATACTGGGTGATTTTAACTACCCTGCCATTAACTGGGAAAACTACTCATGTCCCAACACCTTTGCAATGGTTCTTGGAATTCATAAATTCCAACGCCCTGGATCAACTAATCCATAGTCCCACCAGGGCTCCAATATCCTAGACCTGGTCATTACCAACATGGGAAATCAATGCTCCATACCTATGGTCACCCCCTCGTTAGTCAGGTCTGACCATAAGCTAATCACCCTTAACATCCACATCCCACCCCACCCCAGTAAAGAAACCACCATAAAAACTTCTCCAAAGCCAACTTCATGCTACTCAAGTCAGAAGTGACAAACTTCATGACACTCATGCAGACGGAACTGAAAGTTCAACTGCTGAATCCTACACTAAGGCACTGTACGAGCACATCCACTCATGCATAAATCGTGCCATCACAAATAGAACCAAAATGCTCTCATCCAAAAAAAGGAAGCCAATCTGGTGGTCCTCTGTCATAAACAAACTTTACAACAAAAGGAAGAAACTTTTGCAGAAGAGGAAAATCCCAGGATGCAAAAAACTCCCTTACTAGCCTCAGTAAAAACTGAGATGCCTCATAAAATCCTCCAAAGCTAGTTATGAAAATAAAATTGCCAAAGATTCCAAAGACAACCACAAAGCATTCTATAACTATGTCAAGAATCTAAATGGCAATGCTCAGATCTGCTCTGAGCTAAAACAGAATGGCATTAAATATACTGATCCGAAGGATATTGCCAATATCCTGGCAGATCGATTCAGTGCCAACTTCCCCTCTCACCCCTAAATGGCCCATCTCAATACGGAAGATTGCCAAATTCCAGTAATAATGGCCACACAGGTACAAAACACACTCTCTAAAGCCAAGAATACAGCATCCATGGGACCAGATGACATCCCGGCTGTGTACTACATGAACTACAATATGAACTGGCACCTCACCTAAGTGTCATGTTTAATCATAGCCTCACCTCAGGTTTCATGCCCACTGAGTGGCAGAGCTACAGTTATCCCAATCCACAAGGGGGATCCACCTTGGATCGGAAACTACCATCCCATCAGTCTGACAAGCCTTATCTGCAAGGCCATGGAGCGTATTATCATGGAACTTATAAACAAAGACATTGGCAACCTTCAAACACTGGACCCCACCCAGTTTGGGTTTGTGAAGGGCCGATCTTGTCTCCTGAACCTGATTGACTTCTTTGAATCAGTCTCCAGAGCCATGGACAAGGGTAAGGTGGTCCACACAGCCTATCTAGACCTTGCCAAGGCCTTTGACACCATCCCCACTCTGGAATCATAGATAAACTTACTAAGTTGGGCATTAATCCCTATGTCACCCAATGGGTTGCTAAATGGCTTACTGATAGAACCCACACTGTAAAAGTAGCTGACTCCAAATCCAGCTCCAGACAAGTGACAAGTGGAGTACCTCAGGGTTCAGTCCTGGGGCCGCTCTTGTTTGGCATCTACTTCTCTGAAGTACAGGTCAACACTAAGGGACTCTGGCTAACAAAGTTTGCAGATGACTGCAAACTGGGAGCCATTATTGAATCCCCAAATGATGTGGATACTCTACAAAAGGGCCTTACAGAAACAGATGCTTGGTGCCAGAGCCATGGGCTCAAGCTCAATGCCAAGAAATGTATTGTTATCCCCTTTGGGAAAAAACATGTATCCATGAATTACCATATAGGTGGCAGTACACTAAACACAGAAAGTGTGATAAGAGACTTAGGGACAGAGGTGGACAGTGGTCTCACTTTCGATAACCACATTACCACAACAGTCAGGAAATCCTTCTATGTGGCACACCTCATCACGAAGGGCTTTTCATCAAGAAAAAAGGAGATCATTGTCCCACTGTACTCATCCCTCATTAGACCCATTATAGAATACAACGCCCCATTTGGTATGTACCTCTCAAGACATCTGCAACAACTGGAAAGGCCTCAGAAATACCTCACTAAAAGAATCACAGGCCTAAAGCAGATGCCCTACGCTGACCGCCTTAAAAAACTCCAGCTATACTCTGTCGCATATCGTCTACTCAGAGGCAATCTCTGCTTAACATACAAGGCTATGTCAAACCCAGAGCTGTTGGACATGCTACACTTAAAGAAATCCCAATCCCTCAGAGCTACACGCTCCAGGGATCTAAACCTTGTCATCACAATAAACAAAACATACTGGAGGGATAGGTTCCTGACCCAGAGACTCCCCAGACTCTGGAATAGATTGCCCATACATGTCAAGCAGAGTGCCTCTTTGAACCTCTTCAAGAGGAACCTTGACGATTGGATGGGAGAAAGGAAATTCACCCCAGGGATCACGTAAGTCGCCCTGCTAGGCAGAGGTCCAGGAAAGTAAATAATGTGGGACGAAATAGCCAGGGAATTGTTATAGCTATGCTTGTATAGACCCTAGGGCTGATAGCCTAGTACCAACCTATGAACCTATGAACCTACTCCAAATGCAGTATAGCGACACTTACAGTCTGTAGTCAGGTCAGCATATCCACCTCCTGTTTGTTGCACAGTGTATATTATTAGAGGTACACCGCAATCAATCTGAGATGCTGTTTGCCACATGACAGATCTAGTTCCTGCTCACAGTGGGTGAAAAGGGCCAACACCACCATGATGTTCCTAGGTATTGGTGTATGTTTCCATACAACTGGCTACGGGAATGTTACCACAGCTGTTTCACATGCAATCAGCTTGGGGAGGGCTGCAATTTTTGCAGAGGTCATCAGCTGATCATGATCATTGCTTACATTACACATGCTGTTGCCTAAGCAAAGCAGGTGTAGGTCTCCACATCCACCTGAGAAGGGGTGGGAGATGCAGACAGAAGCAAATATGTCTCAGGGAGGGGTGGGAGGGTAAAACTGAAGCATGTTTGTGTCACATACCTAGCAGCACTGGGTATCAAACCCCTGAGAACTATGTAGTGCTAGCACAGTTCACTGCAATTATTGGATGTGCCACATGGGTTACCTGTTGTGGAGCTCTCAGAACATATATATGATGGTGAGTGACATCTGCAACAGGGATACAGTAGCTGTATGGTAGGTGACATACACGTGCCTGTCCGCATGGACAGGTGCCAGCATCAACACAGCCACACTCTCACAGGGACACACATTGACAAACGAGGCAGGGCCAGGTGTACAACTCATCAGTTGTGGGATTGCCACATCACATCACTGTGCAGGTATCCCATGCACCACACAAGTCATACGGGTGCTGTATGGGAAGGGTATGGGAAGGTGCCTGACATCAGACAGCATGCTGCAGTATGCCCATGGGGTTGTAGGGAGTGTGGATGTGAACATCTGCAGCATGCAACACACACACAAGCACACAGGGTGCCAGTACTGACATGCATGGGTGCATGTCTGCACAGGTGTGTGGTGTTCGACTGCGCCAGACGGCTGTCCAGGGCTAGGTGATGGGTGGACCTTGGCATCAGGCCACATGACTATGGTCTGCATTGTGGCTCAGGGATGTAGTTTCTGCATTTGCCCACACAGGCGGGTATTGTATCCCCCATCCAGTCACCTGAGTGACTACTGTGTGTGGACAATGCTGTGCATCACTTGCCATGTCTGTGTTCCTTCGCCCATGACATGGACGGCATCTGTGATGTGCACACCTCCCACATGCATGTACAGTGACATGTGGAACTGTACCTGGGGTGTCCAGCCAATGTAGTACACACAGATTATCATAAGATGTGCTGTCCTGCCCACCCGTGGTGGGAGCTGGTAATGGCCAGCAGTTTTACCCTGCACCTACATGGAATGCATGCTATCATCATTCCTTTGTGTCAGTGGCATCTCTCCATACGGGCATGTTGTCAGGTATGGTATGTCCGTTGTAGTTCACATGTGGCACCACAGGTGTTCCTGGTGTCCATTGGGGAACATGGGGGAGGTGCACTGTCTGCATGTATGTGCATATTGGACAGATGGACTGGGTGTCATACTCTCTGTAGCCCACCACTGTCACTCTATAGTTACTAGCAGTGGCCAATATGCAGTGTACTACCCACATATTAGCTGTTACCTAGGCATGTGAGTGTGTATGACACATGGGGTGAGAGTGTGCTCTGGTTAGTACTGGGGTTGCTAACTGTGATTGCCTCGCCTTGATGTCACATGTCTGGGTATGGCTCTGCACCCTGGCCTCTCAGCCATATCATATGTGTTATCCCTGTATGGTGGACATTGTGATATATAGTATGTCCACCGTATATGAAATATGCAAAACCCACTTCACATTGGCCACAGGTGTCACACAGTCACAACCACAGGATACAGGTTACAAACACACACGCATGCACACCTGTCATGTTTGGGAGTAGAACCCATACCTAGCTAGTCTATTACACTACAGCACTACACAGTTATAGTACGCACCACAGATATTACAGGAGTCGCCTTTGCCCAAAAGTGTATTCACAATGACTGACATCAGTAGGATTGTCAAAGTAGGGCATTTGAAATGACTGCGAGAGTCTAGTCTAAAATGCATTGCTCCCTACACAGACAGTGACGCACACAATACATCCAGAACTGCCATGTGTGGGGATGGAACCCTACCACACTTCTTATTCACAATACAGTAGTATGCAGTTACACGATGTGCTGCAGTGATTACTGGTCTATAGCCTTCCCAGGGGTGTATTTATAGGTGGGTGACATCAGCAGCCTTGTCAAAGTTGGGTATGTGAAATGTAAGGGTTGCGAGTACCCTAAAAGCATTGCTCTCTACACAGTGAGACATGCACACCTACACAGCCAACAGGTCAGGGGCTAGAACTCCCAACTAACTCCTTAATCACACTATGGCCATACAATGTTACAGGACATGCTACAGAGATTACTGAGCTACAATCATCCCAGAGGTGTATTTCAAGGTGCATGACATCAGCAGCCTTGCCAAAGTTGGGTATTTGAATTTTAAGGGGTGTGAATAGCCTAAAATGCATTGCTCTCTACACAGTCAGACATGCACACAAACACAGACAAACACACACGTAGTTGTCAGGTTTGGGGTTGAAACTCCTACCTAACTAGTTTATCACACTACAGCGGTATGCAGTTATGGGATGCGCTACAGATTTCCCAGGGGTGTATTTCTAGGTAGGTGACATCAGCAGCCTTGCCAAAGTTGGGTATGTGAAATGTAAGGGGTGTGAGTACCCTAAAAGCATTGTTCTCTACAAAGTGAGACCTGCACACATACACACACAGTTGGCAGGTCAGGGGTCAGAATTCCCAACTAACCCCTTAATCACACAATGGCCATGTTATGGGACGTGCTAAGGATATTACTGGGCTACAATTGTTCCAGAGGTGTATTTCAAGTTGCATGACATCAGCAGCCTTGCCAAAGGTGGGTATTTGACTTGTAAGGGGTGTGAGTAGCCTAAAAAGCATTGCTTTCTACACAGTCAAACATGCACACAAACACAGACACACACTCATACACACAGTTGTCAGGTTTGGGGTTAGATCTCCTACCTAACTAGTTTATCACACTACAGTGGTATGCAGTTATGGGATGTGCTGCAGAGTTTACTGGGCTACAACCTTCCAGGGGTGTATTTCTAGGTGGGTGACATCAGCAGCCTTGCCAAAGATGGGTATCTGAAGGGGTGTGAGTACCCTAAAAGCATTGCTCTCTACACAGTCAGATATGCACACATAGTTGGCAGGTCAGTGGTTAAAACTCCCAAATAACTCCTTTATCACACTATGGCCATACAATGTTACGAGACATGCTATGGAGACTACTGGGGTATGACTGTCCCAGAGGTGTATGTCAAGGTGCGTGACATCAGCAGCCTTGTCAAAGGTGGGTATTTGACTTGTAAGGGATGTGAGTAGCCTAAAAAGCATTGCTCTCTACACAGTCAGTCGCACAGACATGTGCACACACAGACTCACACACGCACAGTTGCCACGTTTGGAGTTTGAACTCCTACCTAACTACATTATCACACTACAGTAGTACGCAGTTACAGCGTGCGCTACAGAGATTACTCGGCTACAACTTTCCCAGAGGAGTATTTCTAGGTGGGTGACATCAGCAGCCTTGCCAACAGTGGGTATGTGAATAGTAAGGGGTGTGAGTAGCCTAAAAGGCATTGTTCTCTACACAGTCAGTGAGAGACAGACACACACACACAAACAGTGCCACACACTCACACACACAGTTGCCATGTCTGGGGTTTGAGCTCCTACCTAACTAGTCTATCACACTACTCAGTTATGGGATGCATCACAGAGATTACTGGCCTACAACTCTCCCAAAGGTGTATTTCATATTGGATAACCTCAGCAGGCTTGTCAGGGTACCGCTATGGGGTGGCCGGTGTGTGCATGGCCCATACACCATTCACATAGGGGTGACACGCCACAAGCAGCAACACACGGGGTCATATGTCACAGGTACATGTATAGGGCAACTAGCTGACTACATCCTTGTACAGCCATGTTGCACAGCTGGCACGTGGACCATGTCTTTGGTGCTGACAGGTACTGGTCACTAGTAACTGCAGTGTGTGAAATCTGCACCTGATGTGTTTGGGACCCTTTGGCTGTGTGCTGGGTGGAACAGGCATGGATGGCTTCTTGTCACGGTCACCCTCTTCCACACATCTATATCCATCTACCTTTGGCTTATTATGGTGTGTTGTCCTTACATATATGTCTGTATTCCAATCCACAGTGTGTGCAAGGCATGAGTGGTGCATACTGACATGTGTCTGTACTAACAATTGCAACTGCTGGAAGTGTCTAGTCCACTGGTGTTTACATACATGAACTTCATGTGTTTAAGTGTATCAGCATACCCAGTATGACCTTTCAGTATGTTGATGACTGACACTGCCTTCATTTCTCTAAGTGTGTGAGCATGCCCAGTAAGGCCATCTGTTTTGCATGTGTAGATCATGTCCAGTGGTTTGTACTGCACAGCTGACCTTTGTGTTGTACACCAACAGGTAGCATGCTGTGTCTGCAGGGTATCCACCGATCATTTGGCATTGACTGCTGCAACATGTCTGCATAGCGGGGGGGACACCTGACTATTTCTATGTTTCTACACAGGATTGGGGGGGCGCACCTGACTGTTACTATAGTTCTATGTGGGGTGGGGGGCACAGCTGACAATTGTACACATTTGCTAGGACTGTACTGGTATGTCCTGTAGTCCATTTCAGTCAGTAGTCTTACCTATCGTGCTGGCTAAGCCATACCGGTGTACTACCATTCTTATCTTTTGATTGCATACACATTAGTTTCTGACTTCCTAGTCATCACAACTGACATCCCACTACCTGGCTTGCTGTAGTCTGTCCATGTAGGCCTGGGTGGGGGTTGCCAAAACCCCTCATTCAGAGGCCATAGCACAGCATTTGTTTGTGTTTATCTACACCTGTCCTGCTGGCTGTGACTGTTGTTGAGTATGTGACCCCCCCCCCGTGACTGGCATATGTGAGTCCCTTATCTTGTGGATGTCCCAGTACTGAGGGTGGTGCTGCAGGGCTGCCTATGTCGGATGCACATAGTACACAGTCTACACATGGTTAGGCACAGGTAGTATAATGTTTGGCATCCCTTTTGCTATATGTGAGAGTTAGACAAAGGTGCTATTCCCTGGGCCCCTCCCATGTCAGTGTATGTGCTATGCGTTGCCTCTTTGCCAGGGCCAGGGCATACTGGGAACACCTCCTTCTGCCTACTGGGGCAGGCTCAGGTTGTTCCTCCTCCAAGTCACTCTGTGCCTGTGCAGGCCTTGGCATTGGTGGGGGGCAATGCGGCTCTGCCCCTTGCTGCTCCTGCTGCAGCTGTTTCTGCAGGATAATATTGTGTAGTATGGCACAGACAAGAATGATTTGGGTACATGTAGTTGGTGAGTACTGCAAGGCTCCACTGGATGTGTCCAGCCACTGGAACTATGACTTGAGCATCCCAAACACACGCTCTATTATGATTCTTGTTTGTGTGTGTGCTTCATTATGGAGTTCTTGTTTGGTTGTGTCTGTGTTTCTGATGGGTGTCATCAGCCATGGCTCCAGTGCGTATCCAGAATCCCCCACTAGTTGACTGTGTGGGATGTCCCCACTGGCAAATTTCTGGTACAGCTGCATCAGATGCCAGATGTGGTAATCATGATAACTTCTAGGACAGCCAGCACACACGTTCAGTATTATGCCCTAGGCATTACACACAACCTGGCAGTTGATGGAGGGAAAGCCCTTGCAGTTGATGTAGACCCTACCCTGATCACCAAGTGGTGCTTTGATGTGTGTGTGCATGCAGTTCATTGCACCCACTACCTCAGGGTATTCTGCTATTTGCTGGAAGAGACGCATACTGCTGGCCAACGCCTCATGGATGAGGGGGAAATATATGTGCTCACCGCCATGTGCTGCCATGGCATCCAGGAACTGGAGTACCCTGGATGCTGATGCCTGTGAGATCCCCATCATATCCCCATTTGGCCTTTGGAAGGTACCTGTAGCTAGTATTCTTAGGCCTACACATACCTTCGTTTTCACTGGGATGGGTTCCCCTCTGTTAGTTCTGTGTGTTAGGCATGTCCAGCACAGCTCAACAATCTGCTGTAGGAGGTCCCTGTCCACCTTATAGCACTCCACTATCTCCAGCTCTTGTAGCCCTTGGTAGATTACTCTGGGTCTGTACACTCTTCTCCATCTCCTCACTGTGGGTTGGTCGGCAGGATTCCCATCCTCACCACCCTCACCCTCTTCCAGAAGTTGTATGATAGCTATTGCAGCCCCTAATATTTTGCTGTTGCGAGTGTTAAAAGTTACCCGCTTGTTTACACCGGTGGTGTAGGGTGTGGGAAAAACTGAAGAGGTAGGTGTTTGTATAGTTTATAGAGGCGTTCTGGGCTGGGCTGGTCTGCTGGCTGTGTAATTGGCTGTTTCCAATATGTTTTACCTGGCAGCGAACCTGGTACCTGCTTTCCCTTCCCATTGCCCTTCTGATTCATCCTGAGGCCCCCCGCACAGTTGGTGTACTCCAATGTGTACACTGCTGCTATTTCCTGGATTCACTTCCTTTATCTTCCTGTAGATACCATTGTGTGGCGCGCACACCCACTTATACTTTGTCATACGTGCTGGGCAGGTTTAGACACACCCCCTGGCTTTGCTGTGCTAAGCTGGATACAACCCCGAGCCACACGGCTCCAATCCGCTGACAGTATGCCTGACACTCCCACACAAGATGTCACCTACCTCCTGGTCTTGCACTCAGATATTCATACTCTTACCCTGTTGGGATCTGCCTTACATGCTGAGGAAAACCAGGATTTGCTATCCTTCCTCTCATTTTCATAGGATTGCCTGCTAATGCATAGTTACATGTGTCACACTGTGCCTCCCCCCTTAGCAACCACTATTCACTGGCCAGGTTGTCTTTTGCCTGCCATTAACTTGCATGGCAGAAAACTGATTTTAGATAGACTGCTTTTTTTAGATTTATTTTCTTATTTCCCCACCAATCCCGTTTGTGCGCCACTGCCCTATGCTTCAATGGCCATGACTAGTGGACATAACATAAAAGTTGTTTTTTGTACATTTTGCATTGTTTGCAATGCCAATGGTCTTCTACTTGGCCATTGGCATGCTTCCTCAATGATATGCAGCCTTTATTTGGTGCTGTTATAGCTCCGTTTTGGAGTTTGCAGTACCATATTCGGTTACTAACCAAGTACATTTCTGCATATGCTAGTCCTGCACACCCTGATTCCTGCTTCCTGGATGGCAGATTTACCTCATTTGCATGTTTTTCACCTACAAATGAGGTAATTTGCATACGGGGGCTGGGAACGTGCAGCACTAGTGCTAGAGCGCTCGCACACATCAAATGTTCACGTACGTGGATCGCTCGGTCGCCATATTGGGAATATTTCCTCTTACACTAATCGTGCACGCCGTGCAAGCTTTTGAGAATCCAGGGGAATGACTTTTGATTACCATAGAACAGCATTTGAGCAGTATGTGCATATTCTACAGATGTTCTGACATTTTATTAATTATTGTTTGTAACTTTTAGTGCCAACAGAAACAGCTTTAACAGTTATATCCATATTAGTGAGGAGATGAATGGTACTTATTTTAGCTGGCTCTGATTGAGTAACTTCTGAATATTTTAAACAGTAGAGTAATGCTATTTTTTTTCTTTTGGTTTAACAAACAGCAGAGCTAGATTCTGTCTAAAACATGCATGATTTTTATGACAGTTTGACCTATTTAGGTTGTAACTTTTTAGTGCATGGTGTTTGAGCTTAAATAGACATTTACATTATGGGCAGATATACTACATGTTTATATTGTCTCCAATATTATAACATTCATAAATTTTAAACGGGGTCCTGTTTACACATTTTTTCTAGTTTCTTTCTCGGGTTTGCAGACCTGAGCAAATATCACTGCTGTGAGCATGAGCAACTGTTTTCCTGCTAGATTTTATATATATATATATATATATATATATATATATATATATATATATATATATATATATATATATATATAGGGTCTATATTACAACGTCGAACTCACAGGAGTTCGAACGTTGTAATATCGAACCCAAAAGTCCAAAATATGAAAATAGCAAAGCCATGACACACACATTGTTTTCACAGGGAAAAAAAATCAGTGAGCCGTTTTCGGGGATTTGTTTTTTCCGCCACTGTGGTGCATTCTCGGAGTTGGTATATTTAAGTAGGGGGGTGTGGGGGCAAAGTCTCACACTTTAATTTAAGTTTAAACTGTGTTTTTTTTTTTTTTTTATAAAAGAACAGCGATTTTCTTTCCCTGGGAAAAAAATCGCTGTTCTGTATTTTCTTAATTATTGGGTTTCGAATATCACTGTTTGATATTATAATGTTCAAACTCCTGTGAGTTTGACGTTGTAATATAAACCCTATATATATATATATATATATATATATATTTAT
>NC_056731.1:1481827443-1481982443 GCF_019279795.1 Protopterus annectens | reverse complement strand
AAACCCGCACCACCAACACAAACATATAGCAACACTAAATCCACATATGCAGAGGCCCTTAACTGTAACCTGCCCATGCAAAAAAGACCTCTGAAGCTGAAACGAAAACAAACACCAATCACAACCAATGTGTCACATAGTTCACAACACCAGTGTGCCACCCAGCAACAGCACCTAAGGCAAGACAATGTACCTAACACTTTAGTCATAGGTGACAATATAGTCTGGCACATTGATGTCCCTCTCACCAGGGTGAATAAAGAGAAAATTACAGTCAGCTGCCTGTCGGGTGCCAGGATCCGCCACATAACGCATGCACTCAAGTCACTCCACAAGAAGTACAAATATAACTCTGTCATTGTCCATGTTGGAGTGAATGACTTGAGACGTACCTCCCTGGACTACATGAAAAGAGACATGGAAGAGCTCTCAGATCATGTGGCCCAGGCAGGTATGACCCTAGCCCTGAGTAGCATCCTGCCTTCACCCAGAATGATACCACAATATAAGGATAAAATGATTGACTTCAACAATTGGCTAAGCTTATGGTGTCATTCAAAGGGGATCCAGTATCTGTCTGCCTGGGATGACATGACTGACAGACCACGATGCTTTGCCAGAGATGGTCTGCACCTGTCGCCCCTGGGATTTAGGTTACTGGCTAAGGCTCTTGCCACCCCTATAGTGCCTTTTTTAGGCAAACTTCAAAGGATAAAACCACCACCATAACAGGTACAAGCATGCAAAATCTGAAGGTAATGCTACTCAATACTAGAAGTCTAAACCTCAAAATACACTCTCTCGAGGCACTCCTAATAATGGAGAACATCGATATCTGTGCAGTAACTGAGACCTGGTTCAAGGCTCCAGAGAGCACCCCTGCAATACCAGGCTACAACTCTTACCACACTTTTCGGCCACCAAACCAGGACCGAAACACTAAAGGTGGAGGAGTTTCAATATTCACCAAGGATATTTACACCACCAGGCTAGTTGGCCAACACAATATGTCTGAAATTCTCCAAGTGCAACTAACACTAGGTAAGACTGCCATCCAAATTGTAGCTTGCTACAGATCCTCCACCATACCCCAAGATTCTCACTACACCTTTCTAAACATACTGGAAAATATTAAGATAGAACCAAACACCCTAATACTGGGTGATTTTAACTACCCTGCCATTAACTGGGAAAACTACTCATGTCCCAACACCTTTGCGCAACGGTTCTTGGAATTCATAAATTCCAATGCCCTGGATCAACTAATCCATAGTCCCACCAGGGGCTCCAATATCCTAGACCTGGTCATTACCAACATGGGAAATCAATGCTCCATACCTATGGTCACCCCCTCGTTAGTCAGGTCTGATCATAAGTCAATCACCCTTAACATCCACATCCCACCCCCACCCCCCAGTAAAGAAACCACCATAAAAAACTTCTCCAAAGCCAACTTCATGCTACTCAAGTCAGAAGTGACAAACTTCATGGCACCCATGCAGACAGGAACTGAAAGTTCAACTGCTGAATCCTACACTAAGGCACTGTATGAGCACATCCACTCATGCATGAATCGTGCCATCCCAAATAGAACCAAAATGCTCTCATCCAAAAAAAGGAAGCCAATCTGGTGAACCCCTGCCATAAACAAACTTTACAACAAAAGGAAGAAACTTTTGCAGAAAAGAGGAAAATCCCAGGATGCAAAAAACTCCCTTACTACCCTCAGTAAGAAACTGAGATGCCTCATAAAATCCTCCAAAGCTAGTTACGAAAATAAAATTGCCAAAGATTCCAAAGACAACCACAAAGCATTCTATAACTATGTCAAGAATCTAAATGGCAATGCTCAGATCTGCTCTGAGCTAAAACAGAATGGCATTAAATATACTGATCCGAAGGATATTGCCAATATCCTGGCAGATCGATTCAGTACCAACTTCACCCCCCTCTCACCCCCTAAATGGCCCATCTCAATACCGGAAGATTGCCAAATTCCAGTAATAACAGCCACACAGGTACAAAACGCACTCTCTAAAGCCAAGAATACAGCATCCATGGGACCAGATGACATCCCAGGCTGTGTACTACATGAATTACAATATGAACTGACACCTCACCTAAGTGTCATGTTTAATCATAGCCTCACCTCAGGTTTCATGCCCACTGAGTGGCGCAGAGCTACAGTTATCCCAATCCACAAGGGGGGATCCACCTTGGATCCCGGAAACTACCGTCCCATCAGTCTGACAAGCCTTATCTGCAAGGCCATGGAGCGTATTATCATGGAACTTATAAACAAAGACATTGGCAACCTTCAAACACTGGACCCCACCCAGTTTGGGTTTGTGAAGTGCCGATCTTGTCTCCTGAACCTGATTGACTTCTTTGAATCAGTCTCCAGAGCCATGGACAAGGGTAAGGTGGTCCACACAGCCTATCTACACCTTGCCAAGGCCTTTGACACCACACCCACTCTGGAATCATAGATAAACTTATTAAGTTGGGTATTAATCCCTATGTCACCCAATGCAGTGCTAAATGGCTTACTGATAGAACTCACACTGTAAAAGTAGCTGACTCCAAATCTAGCTCCAGACAAGTGACAAGTGGAGTACCTCAGGGTTCAGTCCTGGGGCCGCTCTTGTTTGGCATCTACTTCTCTGAAGTACACGTCAACACTAAGGGACTCTGGCTAACAAAGTTTGCAGATGACTGCAAACTGGGAGCCATTATTGAATCCCCAAATGATGTGGATACTCTACAAAAGGGCCTTACAGAAACAGATGCTTGGTGCCAGAGCCATGGTCTCAAGCTCATTGCCAAGAAATGTATTGTTATCCCCTTTGGGAAAAAACATGTATCCATGAATTACCATATAGGTGGCAGTACACTAAACACAGAAAGTGTGATAAGAGACTTAGGGACTCAGTTGGACAGTGGTCTCACCTTCGATAACCACATCGCCACAACAGTCATGAAATCCTTCTATGTGGCACACCTCATCACGAAGTGCTTTTCATCCAGAAAAAAGGAGGTCATTGTCCCACTGTACTCATCCCTCATTAGACCCATTATAGAATACAACGCCCCATTTGGTATGTACCTCTCAAGACATCTGCAACAACTGGAAAGGCCTCATAAATACCTCACTAAAAGAATCACAGGCCTAAAGCATATGCCCTACACTGACCGCCTTAAAAAACTCCAGCTATACTCTGTCGCATATCATCTACTCAGAGATGATCTCTGCTTAACATACAAGGCCATGTCAAACCCAGAGCTGTTGGACATGCTACACTTAAAGAAATCCCAATCCCTCAGAGCTACACACTCCAGGGATCTAAACCTTGTCATCACAATAAACAAAACATGCTGGAGGGATAGGTTCCTGACCCAGAGACTCTCCAGACTCTGGAATAGATTGCCCATACATGTCAAGCAGAGTGCCTCTTTGGACCTCTTCAAGAGGAACCTTGACGATTGGATGGGAGAAAGGAAATTCACCCCAGGGATCATGTCAGTCGCCCTGCTAGACAGGGGTCCAGGAAAGTAAATAATGTGGGAAGAAATAGCCAGGGAATTGTTATGGCTAGGCTTGTATAGGCCCTAGGGATGATAGCCTAGTACCAACCTATGAACCTATGAACCTATGAACCTATTGATGGTTTCATGCCATTCAAATAGGTGATCCATGAGCACTATGATGAAAGTTCTCCTGTGGAGCATGCAGTTATTACTAACCTTTACAGCATGTGTAGTCAGATTGGTATTGGTTCAAGTCTGGCACTGTGTATGAGCAAACAATATTGATGGATAGAAATGGCTTACCCAACCAACAATGATATGGCTAAATCACACTTATGTGAACAGTAACGTCGCTAAATCCTTTTGATCCCTCACAATGATTTGTATTGGTTACATGACTATCAAAAGTATTTCTTAGTTCCCACTTTGAAGTATGTTCTTTTTGACACTTGTCCATTGCTACCTCCTATGGCCAACACATTTAAAACACAGCTCCGTAGAGTGTGGAACAGGATAGGCAGGGGGTTGAAAATGGAAAGGTATGTCTGTCAGGCAGTTATGACAGGCAGGAGTGGTCAGGCCAAAGAAAGGTGATGTGGCACATTAACAGGTAAACTTTTTTTAGGTGTCAGACTCCATGCTGGGGAAGGATACTGATTTAATTGCTACAGGTGCGTTATTCAAGAGTCAGTCAGAATGCTTCTTTCTGCAGCATCAGTGGGTGGTATTTTTCTCTTTCTGAGGTCTGGCTTCTGGCATCTGATCAAGTCTAGCAGGATGTAATTGCTGAGTGTGTCAGACAATGATTACATGTAATATTTATTTCTCAAAACATGCTGATCTGTTATTCCATTACTTAATTCAAACATTTACATATATCTTTTATTATTATTATCTTCATAACATAGTGCTTTAAAGGCAATAATGGATTATTCATCAGGTTTTGAGGTGTGCTATGCTGCACATTTTTTATTAAGTGCAAATGGACCTGTGTTATGATACTTTCTTGTGGATTTGTGGTGGGTAGTTAATGTTATTGCAATCACTGCTGTACTTTCTTATGAGCATGCCCAGTATAATAATCTAGTAGATACATTCCATTGAACACAAAGCACAGTAAGTAATCAGTGTTATGAGAAAGTATTCACCATTTGTTCTTCTTTATAAACGCAATACAGTTAGCCTCATGAATGTTCACACCATGGCATTATTGACCTATGTGTGGAGAATAACAATGTTTGTTACAGGCCAGTGTACACTTGCTGTATATGTAATATGAATGTTTGACAGTGCACTTACTAATACATGTTAATGTTTCACCTGGTTTTGATTTATACTGTCATGCTGGTATTACAAATGTGTTTAACAAGACTTACGTCAAGGCTAAACGAGATGTACAGGATGATGCTATACTGAATTCATATGTGTACTTTGACAGACTTTCATGTTTTAAAGTGTATGGTTTGACAGTTGGAACAGGAAGGACACACACAAGATGACTGCTTATTTTGCATCTTTCAGCTTTTCCCGGTTAGGGGTTGCCACAGCGGAACTCTGGTCCGCTAATGATTGGTAGTGGATTTTTATGTACTGGGTTACCAGCCCTAATGCACAACCTTCAATGAAGGCACGCCCCATTCACGTATGCCTCCACACAGAAGACGCTCTAGCTGAGAATCGAACGGGATAACGTCTTGCTATGAGGCGACAATGCTACCGCAGCACTACCACTGCAGTTTTTTACAAGATGACTGCTTATACTCACACTAATGCACTGCTTATACTCACACTAATGCATCATACTGAATTAATTAGAACATGGCAGTTGATACAATACTGCTGGCATGTAATTTTGTTTGTCCTAAGTCTTTCAAACATTTATGTTTTTAATATTTCATGGTTGTGGTCTCAATGTTTTAAAGTTTGAGGTTTTGGTGTTTCGTGTTTTTTTTTATATAGACCCATAGATATATATGTATATATATATATATATATATATATATATATATATATATATATATATATATATATATATATATATATATATATATATATCCAGCTACCATCACACATATTAACATCTGCTTCATACTGACCACTAAAGCTATAGTTATGACTCACAGATACTCAACCTCAAAGAACTTGCCCTTTACCAAACAGTGACATACACCCCTGGATTCACTATGCCCTGCACGGCGTGCAGGATTAGTGCAGGAGCTCTAGCAGGCAATATGTCTGCCGTGTGATCCAGGAACAGCCTGCAGGGGCATGCACAAGAGCTCCTGCACTAATCCTGCATGGACAAAGCCGTTCTATACAAACTGCCCTATTTTCAGGTGAAATCCATGCAAATGAGGTGCTCTTGTGATCCAGGAAGCTTGCGACTGTCCATGCAGGACTACTGCTATCAGCAGAAATGTACTCGGTTAGTAACCGAGTACATTTCTGCAAAATCAAAAATGCAACTTTTATTTTTTTATCGCCAATCTCGACTGTTTAAGCATAGGGCAGCAGTGCGCAAACAGGATCGGGGGGAAATAATAAAATAAACCTAAAATAAGCATTCTAACTAACATCAGTATTCTGCCATGCAAGTCAATGGCAGACAGAAGACAATCCGGCCAGTGAGTAGTGGTTGCTAAGGGGGGAGGCTCAGTGTGAGACATGTAACTATGCATTAGCAGGCAATTCTATGCAAATGAGGAGAAAAATAGTGAACCCCAGTTTTCCCCAGTATGTGGGCCAGGTCCCAACAGTGTAAGAGTAGGAATAGTCTGGTGCAAGCCTAGGAGTTAGGTGACATCATGGGGGGTGTGCCAGGCATACTGTTAGCCGATTGGAGCCCTGTGGCCCGGGTCTGCTCCTAGCTTAGCAGAGCTTTGCTAGGAGGTGTGTCTAAACCTGCATAGCACTCTTTACGAAGCCTAAGCTGGTGTGCGTGCCACACACCAGCATTTACAGGAAGAAAAAGAGGTGAAACCTGGAAATAGCGGCAGTGTGCACATTTGAGCACCCTGCACAGTGCACACACGGGATTAAACAGGAAGGCAATGGGAAGGGAAAACAGCAGTAGGAAGGTAGTCAAGGAGAACTAGCTTAGCTGGCAGGTGAAATGTATCGGAATCAGCCAATTACACAGGCAGCAGATCAGCCCAGCCCAGAACACTACTATAAACTAAGCAAAACACCTTCCCCTCTGATTTTCCCACAACCTACACCACCGGTGCAAACAAGCGGGGAACATTTAACACTCACAACAGCAAAATGATAAGGGCTGCAATAGCTATTATATGACTTGTGGAAGAGGCTGAGGGTGGTGAGGATGTGAATGCTGCTGACCAACCCACAGTGCAGAGATGGAGAAGAGTGTACAGACCCAGGGTAACCTACCTGGGGCTACATGAGCTGGAGATAGTGGAGGACAATAAGGTGGACAGGGACCTCCTACAGCAAATTGTTGAGCTGTGCCAGCCATGACTGACACACAGAACAAACAGAGGGGAACCCATCCCAGTGGATACCAAGTTATGTGTAGGCCTAAGAATACTAGCTACAGGTACCTTCCAAAGGCCAATTGGGGATGTGATGGGGTTTATACAGGCATCTGCATCCAGGGTACTCCACCAGTTCCTGGATACCATGTCAGCACATGTCGGTGAGTACGTATATTTACCCAACACCTGTGAGACGTTGGCCAACAATATGCATCTCTTCTACCAAATAGCGGATTACCCTGAGTTAGTGGGTTCAATGGACTGCATGCACATATGAATCAAAGCACCACCCAGTGAGCTGGGTAGGGTCTACATCAACTGCAAGGGCTTCCTCTCCATCAACTACCAGGTCATGTGTGATGCCCAGGGCATAATAATGAATGTGTGTGCTGGCTGCCCTGGAAGTTATCACGATTCCCACATCTGACATCTGATGCAGCTGTACCAGATATTTGCCAGTGGGGACATCCCACATGGTCACCTAGTGGGGGATGCTGGATATGCACTGGAGCCATGGCTGATGACACCCATCAGAAATGTACACACACCCAAACAAGAACTCCATAATGAGGTACACGCACAAACAAGAATCATAATAGAGCATGTGTTTGGGATGCTCAAGTCACAGTTTCAGTGCCTGGACACATCCGGTGGAGCCTTGCAGTACTCACCAGCTACATGTACCCAAATTGTCCTTGTATGTGACATGCTACACAATATGATCCTGCGGAAACAGCTGCAGCAGGAACAGCATGGGACAGGGACACACAGCCCCCATCAATGCCAATCCTGAACAGGCACAGCGTGACTCAGAGTAGGAACAACATGAGCCTGCCACAGTAGGCAGAAGGAGGCATGTCCAGTATGCCCTGGCCTTGGCAAAGAGGCAACATATAGCACATACACTGACATGGGAGAGACACAGGTAATAACACCTTTCTCCGACTCCCACATATAGTAAAAGAAATGCCAAACATTACAATACCTGTGCCAAACCATGTGTAGGGAGAGTACTATGTGCATCTGACATAGGCAGCCTTGCAGCACCATCCTCAATACTGGGACACCCACAAGGTGAATGACTCATACATACCAGTCAGGGGGGTAACATACCCAACAACAGTTACAGCCAGCAGGACAGGTGTAGACAAACACAAACAAAGGCTGTGCTGTGGCCTCAGAATGAGGCCTCTGAGTAAGCTTTCCCCCAGACCTACACAGACAGACTACAGCAGGTCAGGCAGTGGGATGTCAGTTTTAAAGGCTAGGAAGTCAGTAACTAATATATAGGTAAGTAAAAGCTAAGATCTGTAGTACACTGGTATGCCCCTAGCCAGCATGATAAGTAAGACTACAGACTGAAATGGAGTACCCGACATGCCAGTACAGTCCTAGCAAATGTGTACAAGTGTCAAGTGTGCATCCCCCATCCTACTTAGAAATAAAGTAACTGTCAGGTGTGCCTCCCAATCCTGTGTAGAAACATAGAAATTGTCAGGTGTGCCCCCAAAACTTATGTAAGACATATAGTAACAGTCAGGTGTGCCCCCCAATCCTGTTTACAAACGTAGAAATAGTAAGATGTGCCCCCCCAACCTACGTAGATATATAGCAACAGTCAGGTGTGCCCCCCAATCCTGTGAAGAAATGTAGAAATAGTCAGGTTTGCCCCCATCATGCATGGAAATATAGTAACAGTCAGGTGTGCCCCCCAAATCCTGTGTAGAAACATAAAAATAGTCAGGTGTGCCCCCCATCCTATGTAGAAATATAGTAACAGTCAGGTGTAACCCCCCAATCCTGTGTAAAAATGTAGAAATAGTCAGGTGTGTCCCCCATCCTACGCAGACAAATAGTAACAGCCAGGTGTGCCCCCCAATCCTGTGTAGAAATGTAGAAATAGTCAGGTGTGCCCCCTATCCTATGCAGAAATGTAGTAATAGTCCATGTCAAATGATCGACAGAGACCCTGCAGAGACAGCATGCTACCGGTAGGTGTACAACACAAAGGTCAGCAATGCAGTACAAACAACTTGGACCCGATCCATGGATACACTAGACAATCTCGACATACAGAAATCTCGAATTTCAGTACATCAAAACCAAATAGTGGAAAGTGCAGTTACTCGATACTACACTATGCCGGATGCAAATTGTGTTGAATCCGCAAATGTTGAATCCGCCGCTATCGTGGTGTCACATTCATTACATGTGGTGCGGTTTGTGGATTTATCTGGGGTTTCAGGTAAGTTTTGTGTGTTTGAGGATATTTGGTAGGGATTTTAGTGTGTGTGAGTGTGTGTGGTGGTGTTTTTTGTGTGTTTGTGTGTTTAGTGTCACCTCAGAATTAGAATATATAAATAGGGGGGTTCAGAGGGGCTTGCCCCCCTGCTTATAGGTAGGTTAGGTGTGTTTCTGTGTGTTGTTATGTTTGTTTAGTTAGGTAGGTGAAATGTGTGTGTGATTATGTCTTGGTTTGTGTGTGTATATGAATGGTCACGGTTGTGGTATTCATGATTGTGGGTTTTCGTGTATGTGGGTTTTTGACTATTCAGTCTCGAAATACTGAAATTCAACATTTCAGGACTTTGAGATTGCATAGTGAATCCCCGAGCCACACATGCAGTACAGACGGCCATATTGGGCATGCCCACACACTTAGAGTAATGAAGGCAATGTCATTCAACAACATACTGAAAGGTCATACTGGGCATGATCACACACTTAAACACATGAAGGCCATGTCTGCAAACACCAGTGGACCAGACAGATCTAACAGCCATAGATGTTAGTGCAGACACTCATCAGTATTCACCACACATGCTTTGCACACACAGTGGATAGGAATACAGGCATATATGTAAGGAAAACACACTACAATAAGCCAAAGGTAGACATACATAGATGTGTGGAAGAAGCTGACTGTGACAAGGAGCCATCCAGGGTTCTCCCACACAGCATACAGCCAAAGGCCCTCATCCACACAAGGGTGTGATGTCACATACTGCAGATACTAGCCACTGATATCTGTCAGCATTACAGAGTATGTGGTGCATGTGCCAGCTGTGCAACATGACTGTTCAAGGAAGTAGTCATCTAGCGGTTGTATACAGGGACCTGTGGAATATGACCCAGGTTGTGCTTGCATGTGGCGTGTCAAGCCTGAGTTGAATGGGTTATGGCCCATACACACACACCGACCTCCCCATAGCCCACTATGATAAGCCTGCTGAGTTCATCTACTGTGAAATACACCTTAGGTGCATTGTAACCCAGTAATCTCTGTGGTGTGTCCCATAACTGCACACTGCTGTAGTGTGATAAACTAGTTAGGTAGGAGTTCTAACCCCAGCCTTGGCAACTGTGCATGTGTGTCTGTCTGAGTAGAGAGCAATGCTGTTTAGGGTGGTCACAATCCCTACAATTGCAATGCTCTACTTTGGTAAGGCTGCTAATGTCATCCACCTTGACATACATCCCTGGAAAGGTTGTATCCCAGTAATCTCTGTGGTGTGTCCCATCACTGTATAAAGCTGCAGTGTAATAAATTAGTTATGTAGGAGTTCAATTCCCAGACATGGCAGCTGTGTGTTTGTCTGTCTGTGTAGAGAACAATGCTTTTTAGGGTAGTCACACACCCCCTACAATTTAAAGCACTACTTTGGCAAAGCTGCTGATGTCATCCACCAAGAAATACACCTCTGGGAAGGATGTAGCCCAGTAATCTCCATGGCACGTCCCCTAACTATGTACTGCTCTAGTGTGATAAAGTAGCTTGGTAGGAATTCAATTCCCAGATAGGGTAGCAGTCTGTCGGTGTAGAGAGCAATGCTTTTTAGGGTAGTCACACCCCCTCCAATTCAAATGCTGAACTTTGGCAAGGCTGCTGATGTCATCCACCTAGTAATACACCTCTGGGAAGGTTGTAATCCAGTAATCTCCATAGCATGTCCTGTAACTGCATACTGCTGTAGTGTGATAAAGTAGCTTGGTAGGAATTCAATTCCCAGACATGGTAGCTATCTGTCTGTCTGTGTAGAGAGCAATACTTTTTAGGGTAGTCACACTCCCTACAAGTCAAATGCACATCTTTGGCAAGGCTGCTGATGTCATCCACCTAGAAATACACCTCTGGGAAGCTGTAGCCCAGTAATCTTCGTAGCGTGTCCTATAACTGCATACTGCTGTAGTGTGATAAATTAGTTAGGTAGTTGTTTTAATCCCAGATAAGCCAAGTGTGTGTCTGTCTGTGTAGAAAGTAATGCTTTTTAGGGTAGTCACACTCCCTACAATTCAAATGCTCATCTTTGGCAAGGCTGCTGATGTCATCCACCTAGAAATACACCTCTGGGAAGACTGTAGCCCAGTAATCTCTGTAGCATGTCCTGTACCTGCATACTGCTGTAGTGTGATATTGAATTCTGATAGGGCTTTATTCCCACCCATGGCAGTTCTGGATGTTTCATGTGTGTTTCAATGCCTGTGTAAGGAGCAGTTAATTTTGGGCTAGTCACACTCATTACATTTCAAATGCCCTACTTTGGCAATCCTGCTGTTTTCATTCATTGTGACAAATACCTTTGGAGAAGGCATTCTCCAGTAATTGTTGTGGTATGTCCTATAACAGCCCCATGCTGTAGTGTGATGTAGACCACTGTTAGTCCGATAACAGCCCCATGCTGTAGTGTGATGTAGACCTCTGTTAGGGGTTCTATATCCACACATGTTGGTGGTGGATGTTTTGTGTGTGTTTCAATGTCTGTGCAGGGAGCAATGCATTTTAGCCTAGCCACACTCACTATAAGTCAAATGTCCTACTTTGCCAATCCTGCTGATGTCATCCAATGTGATATACACCTATGGGGAAGAAATACTCCAGTAATCTCCATGGTGGTTACTATAACTGCATATTGCTGTAGTGTAATAAACTACATAGGTAGGGGTTCTACTCCCAGGTATGACAGGTGTATGTATGTAACTTATATCCTGTGTAGAGGGTGGTGTGAGTGTGTGATACCTGGGCACAATGTGGAGTGGGATTTGCATATTTCTTATATGGTGGTCCTAGTATATATCACAAATTCCACTATACAGGGATAACAGATATGAAATAGCCAAGAGCAGGGGTGCAAACCCATACCCATTTGTGACATCAAGGCCAGGCAATCACAGTTAGCAACCCCGGTATTACCCAGAGCAAACTCTCAACCCATGTTCCATACACACACACACACACACACACACACACACACACACACACACACACACACACACACACCTAGGCAACACCCAATATGTGGGTAGTACACTGCATATTGGCCACTGATAGTAACTATGGAGAGATTGCAGTGGGCTACAGAGGGCATGGCACCCTGTCCATCTGTCCAATAGGCATGTACATACAGACAGTGCACCTTCCCCATGTTCCCCACTGGACACCTGCAACACCCATGGTGCCATCACATGTGACCCACAAAGGACATACCATGTCTGAAAACATGCCCTGTATGGACTTATTCCACTGACACTAGGGAATGCCATTATCATGCTATCAATGTAGGTGCAGGGTAAACCTGTGGTCCATTACCAGTTCCCGCCACAGGTGGCCAAGACTGGCACATCTGATAATCTGTGTACACAACATGGGCCAGACACTCCAGGTACAGTTCCACATGTCACTGTACATGCATGTGGGAAGTGTGCACATCCCAGACACTGTCCATATTATGGACTAAGAAACACATAAATGGCAAGCGATGCACAGCATTGGCCACACACAATAGTCACCCAGGTGACTGAATGGGGGATACAATACCCACCTGTATAGGCAAATGCAGAAACTACAGCCCTGAGCCGCAATGCTGACCATTGTCATGTGGCCTGATGCCAAGGTATACACATCACCTAGCCTTGCATAGCCATTTGGTGCAGTCAGCACCACACACCCATGCAGAAATGCACCCATGCATGTCAGTACTGGCACCCTGTGTGTTTGTGTGTGTGTTGTATGATGTGTATGATCACATCCACACTCACTACAACCCCCATTGGCATACTGAAGCATGCTGTCTAATGTCAGACACCTCCCCATATTCTTTGCCCATATCACCTTTGTATGACCCCTGTGGTGCATGTGATACCTGCACAGTAATGTGCTGTGGTAATCTCTCTAGTGATGGGTGTATTCCTGGACCTGCCAAGTATGTCAATATGTGTGTGTCCCTGTGAGAATGTGGCTGTGTTGATGCTGGCACCTGTTTATGTGGACAGGCATGTGTACTACACCTACCGTATAGCTACCGTATTCCTGTTGAAGAGGTCACTCACTATCACATATATGTTCTGTGGGCTCCACAACATGTAACCTATGTGGTGCATCCAATAACTGCATAAACGTGTAATAACATTCCATAGTCATTAGGAGTTTGATACCCTGTGCTAGTAGGTGTGTGACACAAACATGCTTAGGTTTTACTCTCCCACCCCTCCCCTGTGGAGACCTACACCTGCTTTGCTTAGGCAGCAGCATGTGGATTTTAAGTGATGCTCATGATCAGCTGATGGCCTCTGCACGAATTGCAGCCCTCTCCTAGATGATTGCATGTGGAACAGCTGTGGTAACATTCCCATAGCCAGTTGCATGGAAACACACTCCAATATCTAGGAACATCATGTTGGTGTTGGCCCTTTTCATTCACTGTGAGCAGGAACTAGATCTGTTGTTTGGCAAACAGCATCTCAGATGGATTGGGGATTTACCTCTAACAACATACACTGTGGAAATAGGGCAACACACAGGAGGGGGATGTGCCTGCCTTGACTACAGACTGTAAGTGCTGCTATACTGCATGTGGAGTAATGTTGGTTTAACAGTGTGTGTGTGTGTGTGTGTGTGTGTGTGTGTGTGTGTGTGTGTGTGTGTGTGTGTGTGTGTGTGTGTGTGTGGATATGGCTGTCCTACATGTTTTAATACCTGCCATGTCAGTTCTATGTTTATGAGGAATCCCCATCTGTAGGGTCATCTGCAGACTGGGCAGTCGGTTGTGCCCTTGGTTTCATGTGTTACCCCCAGAGCATGTATCTGTGAACTGCAGAAGATAGTGTGATGATTGCAGTCTGTTGATGGTGAAAGCCATGACAGTTACTGACTTCGTATCCCTCATAGGACATATGTTGTAACAAACCCTGTTACAACAATAAACGTGTGAGGTTATCACAGCAACATGTCAATACTGGCCCTGTGTATGTGCTTCCACCCACAACTCTGTCAAACTTTGTACATATGTCGTGCATTAAGAGGTGCATATGTGCTGTACACCATCATTAGTGTCATCATATCTGATAACGAGCCAGTGAGATATTAGGCTGCTACATATGTTATGTACAGTAGGGGTTATATTTGATGACATAACCTGGATATTCTCTGGTTGTTTGTACAGTAATGAGGTCTGTGTACCTATGGTGAATGTCAACAGTGTGTGAATTGTTAATATGTACTTTAGCCTGTGTACAGGTGGTAGATGTCATTGTTATAGGTCCCATCCTATCTGATGTTACATGCTCCTCCACTGTATGTTTCCTTATTGGCTTACATGTTTATAGGGCCATACACATACATGTCCCATACCACAGACAGCCAGCAGACCAAACCATGTAGCAGCCCAGTATATGTAGGTTTAGTCTGTGATGGGCACATATGAGGATGGTGTTGAACAGATAGTCCATATACTGTAATATTATGCTAGCTTACCATATGTGGCTGTGGCTGTGTTCACATTGGTTGTGGTTATGCACTTTCACACAGGTGTATCTTACTCTGTGCTGTGACATGCCTGCAGAGCCTGCTATATATGCAGGTACATGTGTATTCCCCCATAGGAGATGTAGGCCAGTGTTGAACCAGTCTGCCTGTAGCCTGCACAGTGCATTGTTACATGCCTAGCAGCTTAGTCTACTTACCCAGTGAGATGTCATGTGCAGATACTTGCCAGATGTACTGCTGCTGGGCCTCCCTTAACAGTCATGCATGCCAGACAGAGTGGTGGGATGCTGTACAGATGTATGTCAATATCTAGTGGGTAGTATGTGGTCATGGCACCCCTGTACCAGCGGTTATTATGTGTCAGGCCAGACAGGGGTGTGTGAATGCATAACCTATGGTGGTATATGTATACCAGTCGTTTTGTGTTATACCCATCTACATGGCTGTTAACATCCATATTGTCAGGCATGGTACGCATGTTTAGCACTAAGGGGTTCTGTGTATACCTCTGGACTGTACAGAGTGTTTCAGAATGTCCACATATATTGGCCAGTATCTCTGCTGCAGTCCACAGGGGCATTATGTGCTAGCAGCGGTACTTGACTATGATGTCCTTAGGATGTCTGTCAGTAGCCAATGGCACACATGTAGAAAGCAGATGTGACCTCCCACACACACCATGTCTGTGAAGACAATGCCAATTACAGTAGCAATAGTCTACTAATATACCTGTTATACATACCTGACATCCTCTTGCACTATGAAGTTGGGACTATAGGGGCTGGGGTAGCGGTACACTCCATGTCCAGGATTTATGGTGAAAATATATGTACATATAATTCTCCAGATATCTATATTTATGATTACACATATACATATCGACATATATAGATGGGTATGTATATGTACATAGATATTACATATAAACACCCAGATATATACATATACAGAGCAATATATGTCTACACATTTACAGCTAGTGATACATATCCACATATACGTATGGATATCTACAGATATATTGACAGTAGTAGGTATATCAGAATAGATATGTATGCACATATAGTTATAGGTATCTATATATATATATATATATATATATATATATATATATATATATATATACCAACATAACTAGGCATATCTGTATGCATAGGATATGCATATATATATATATACACATATATCTATATGTACATATATCTATATATACACATAGGTATATATACATATGTGTGTATATATGTATACAAATGTGCATGCGAAGAAATGTACACATGGCTATATCTATCTATATATATATATATATATATATATATATATATATATATATATATATATATAGATATATATATATATATATATATATATATATATATATATATATATATATATATATATATATATATATATATATATAGCACTATACAGATGTGTATACAGACATATGTATGGGTATACATGTGTATGTACATGTAGACATATATACACCTATAATATGTATACAACCATATTCCTGTCATGAGTAAATGTCACAGTTGTGTATACCCTCCCACATGTATCTCACTGTATGTATTTGCTATGTGTACATTATGGTAAAACAACATATGTGATGCAACAGTCATATTAATAACAAGGACTAGACAATCTAGGAAGTAAAGGCAAATGTTCAATACTACTCAATATGTGTATTGACAGCTATATTGGTAAAACAACAGCTGTCTCCACAGTGGTCATGGCATAGTGGTTAAGTGTTGTGGCTTCATTTTGTTGCTGGGCAGAACAAGGGCTGTTGGATACAGAGTGGTTAAGGCAGTTTTTGTGCAATGTAAGCCACACACGTCAATATCATGACATTGCTAGGTAGAGGTATAGTCTCAGTGTTGGCAAGTAACAGTGTGCGTGTATGTGGATGGGTCTATATCTGGTTGCAGGGTATTCACGCCTCAGAGGACCACCTGTCCATGTGGCACAGGCAATACCCGGTATAGTAACCTGTGAAATGTGTTCGACTGTACCCCAGATATGTCACTGCCATGGTGTCAGCACAGTGACATATCATGTTGTGCAATATGACTGCAGACCATCCTCGTGCTGACACAAGTACAGCTACAATGCACATGGATAACATTTAGAGACCACAACCAAGCAGTGTTGCTAACAGGTAGAATGCATCATTGCTGGACGGCTACACTACCTGCCAAATATGCCTCACACTCTACTCCCTGCAACATGTTACACTGCAGTACTGTGGTACACAGTTGTACAGTCACCATGTGCATCAGAACCATATCAGCCTGTCCCTGCATCGATGGCATGGATGACAGGGATGGGGCACAGGTATCATCGTATGCACAGGGCATCCTCATGCTGACACATGTACACCTACAACACAATTGCATAATATATTACAGATCACAACCAACCAGTGTTGCTAACAGCTAGAAGGCATCATTGCTGGATGGCTACACTACCTGCCAAATATACCTCACACTCTACTCTCTACATGTTACACTGCAGGAATGTGGTACACTGTTGTACAGCCGCCGTGTGCATCAAAACCATATCAGCCTGTCCCTGCATCAATGGTATGGATGACAAGGATGGGGCACAGTATCATCATATGCACAGGGTGTGGTGTTGGTTTGCCAGAGGCCGAGGGTGGGCCATACATTTGACACCATGTGTGTGTGTGTGGATGAGGGGTGTACTTTGGGGAACTGGCTGAGGTGATGTGGTGTGTGTAGGTATGAAGTTGCCCTAGGCGTGTTTGCATAGTGTATGGGTATGCATGCACACAGTTCTGCCATGTGGCTGCCCTACATAAGTGTTTATGGGCAGCGGAAGACCATACTTGGCAGGGTGTGCAGTTCACTGCCTCTGGCCATGGAGACATGGACTGTGCCTGCCAGGGGTTCTGCGAGTACATCCAAGTACAGGCGTTGATGTGCTACTCTCATCTGCTGCTGACATTTGTCTGCTGGTACCAGGTCCCTCCTGGGAATGGCCAGGACCACGTGCATGTGGCCTGCTGTGGTGTGGTGTGGACAGCACACCCCCTGCACTGCCGGGGCTGCTACTGCCACTACAGGAGCCCCTTGGTGTCCTAGCATGCCCATGTTGGCTGCCAGCTGTTGGTGTTGTTGGCCCACATCCACACAGGCGTCACCGCATCTCCACCACACGTTGAAGCACAGACACACTATTGCCCATGAAGGCCATCATCTCATCATGCCGTCTATCCGCTTGCTCTGTAGAAGCACGGATGGCACCTGACAGTTCACTGTTGCCTCTTACAGATGCAAGAGCAACCCTCTGCAGCCTAAGGCCCTGTCTGGTGTAATGCTCAATATGTGCCTGCACCACCATTACAGCCTAAAACATGCTTCTGCTGGTTGCAGCTATATCGCCTCTGCCAGGGGCATGATGTCCAACGGCCCTACCAGAAGCAACCTGGGACATTCATCTATGTGGCAGCCTGCCAGACATCTGGCTATGCCTGCTGTGACCAGACACAGTAGGCATGGTTACCACACTTTCCTGTGCACTGCCACTGAATGCCAGCTGTCCCTCTGCTATGGCCACTGGTGATGGGGTGTATATAGGCGCTGTTGCTGTGTGTGGGGATGTGGTGGCTAAAAGGGGGATGTCAAATGTTGGAGCAGTGTCAGCCCCTGACAACCCCACCAGTGCCTCAACATTATTATCATCATCATCATCGGTGTCTGTATGGACACCTTCATCAGATTGCATGCAGGAGGGACCCTGACCCACCTCGCCACCTGTGGGGGGAAAACAATAAACACACTTTAAAACCTCTACAGCATTGCCTAAAAGCACACACACACACACACACACACACACACACACACACACACACACACACACACACACACACACACACACACACACACACACACACACACACACACACACATCTCCGTAATACCTATCTGTCCATGGCTTTACAGACATTCCCATGTATACGTCCATGTGTTACCCCATCGTGCATCACACTTGTTAACATACAGACATTGATACCACTCATTAACATCACAGTCCTCTAAATGACCACACAAGCGACCATAACACAAGGCCTGTTGCTAATTTACCTGCCTGACCTGTGTGTTTTGGATTTACATGGCCTCACTGCTGTCATTCAGTATGCACCCTCTATATGGCCGGAATGATGTGCATGGCCCCTATATGTGTGGGCTACTATGTTGTATCCATAAAAGCTCCCACTGGTGTGTCATGTGTATGTAATGCTCAGTACATGCCAGATATGCTGCTCCATCAGCCCATCATGTGTCAGCTGTAATATTTGGATACATTCCCTGGTGTTAATTATTACTTCCCCAATGCATCTGTAGAGCTGCATACGTGGATTGTAGGTGACCTCTCTGCTGACTGCAATATTAAGTGTGTACCTGGAGTCTACCTTCCCTCTGGATGCCTGTTCCATGCTACAGACCATATTATACTATTTGCTGTCCTGTGATTACATGATAGGTATTCCTGGTGTGTAATGTGGCAGTCTATGTCCATGCACTGCATGGTCCCAAATGTGGGTACACCTGTATGAACACCCTGCAATCACACATGTGCATACATGGCCACACACACAAACACACACACATGCACACACGCATCATACATGCATCTGCCTCCCACCACATCACCAGAGTGACCTTGCAGGCAAACTAACTGACCACAAGGATGTGTACACACACACATACAGGTGAGGTTGCACAATGATCATACACACAGTCCTCCTATTACCCATCTGCAAACATGCAGAACATATGGTACAGAATATTATGCAGTTCAGCTATAGTCAAGCCATGCTAGCAACAGTATACATGTGTGTGATGCATGTGCTGTGACTAGGTGATGCCCTTTCCCCTGGATACCACTGCACCCATGTACACAGTATTGCTGTGCACCTGTTCTGCACCCTGCCATGTATTGTGTACCACAACTAACAGGTGTACAACCCATTATGCTTAAGCTACCCAGGCAAACCTCCTTTCCTTCCTCACCTCTTCTAAAATACTAATTGCATACGTTTCTAAATGTTAAAGTTTTTAATTTTTTCTTTGCTTTTTATACAATATGCCAATCTTTTCCTGCTGAACTTAACTGAAAGTATTAATACTTTTGCTAATTTAGCAATCTGATATTGGTACTGTAGACTATTTTGTAGCCACCTGCTAACTGTAATGTTATCTGTGTCTGAACTCTTTTTTTGTAATTAAAATTATTGTTTCTGTGGAGCTTTTCTCCTCGGGCCTCCACTGAAAATGGGCCCCCAAGCCCAGTGGACCTCCTTGGTAATCAAACTGAAATAAATAAATAAAGAAATAATTGTCGAATGTGTTTTACTGTGTCAATTATGTCAGCTTTACTTCTCACAGCCCCTGTGTGTTTCAGCAACACATACCTGGGATGATATGTGGACTGCTGTCATTGGTGAATGCCTGATGCCTGATTTACAGCTGTCAACATCAACAGACCATGTATGACCACTGCAGAAATGCTTACACTGACAACCATCAGAGCATACAGTGGCTGGGGGGGGGGTGTACACACGCATCCTTGATCTGCCATGGAACCACAGCACCACATATCTTAGCAGTGCACAAGCCCTGTATGTGACATATGTCCTGTACTTTCACATGCAGTGTCCACAGTTTGTGTTAGGTGTGCGGCTGCTGACTGCAATGCATACACACCATGTGGGCATATATGTGCACACCCTTATCATGACGGTTAATCAGACCTCTTGTTGTGTGTACTACAGCAGTCACTGCTCATGGCAGGGTATACCAGCATGGGCCTTCTGCAACTGCCAGTGTATGTCCAGTCTACCCTACACATGTCCCCCTATTCTGCATGATTGCAAGGTCTACTCATGTTCACATCCCATGGTGTTTATATAATGCTGTTACTAGTGCAGTGTGGGTAGGGTTATGGCTGCCACAGGTCCTGAACCTGACTATATGCAGATAGAGCCATTCCTACCATCCTTAGAATCCCTGCTGCAGTGCACTGTTGTATCATGCTGAGACCCTCCCCTCAGTTTTTATGCAGATGCATGACAGGTCCCATACACTGAACACCACATGTTGCAGCCTAGACCCAGCTGATAATGTGGACTAATGTAATGCTTATGCCATAGTGTATCTCTGCAGCAGTTGGCATTGTCCTACAGGTATATACACTGGTGTTGCACTGTATATGGGTGTTGTTCAGAACATGTCACTACTGTATGCCATGTCTCCCATCAGTATGTTACTCCCTGTGGACACATTCTGCAATGACAGGATAGTAGTTGTCATGCAGGTGTGTGACATACCCTTTCAATATCCCATCATGGTCTCCCCTGTGAGACCATGCATTTCACAGCAACAATACATGTACATGTACAGCATGCATTCAAAGTAGGTGTATTAGATGTGTGCATGGAATATACCATCACCATTACATGTCCGGTATGTTGACATGCATTTACCAGCTACAGGCTACTGTATAGATCTCCCCAATAACACATACTGTCAGATGTGCAGAAATCTCATAACAGCCATACCACTGGCATGTATGTAACCATAGTGGCCCTGATAATGGCATGCAAGTGAATAGTCTGTAATAGGTCAGCAATTATAGTGTCCACACAGGGGACATGGCTACAATCACATAGCAGAAGATGTGGTACAATACACAATCTCTCCAAATGGTAGTTAAGCTGTGGCCATACTGAATGAGTTGTGTGTACATTCTGTTGAAGCTGATATGGTGGGGGTGACAGAGATCTGTATTACAAACTGTGGTAACCTTGCATATGACTTGCTCAGGCCTGTTTCCGTCTTTATGTCTTTCAAGTAAGATTTCTCACAGCAGGTTACCTGTGTATTAAGCGGATGAAAATTAAGTTATCATCAACCATCTGGTACAGCACTACCATGTTCTCTTTGGCAGGACAGCCCACGACCAGCAGGAGAAGACCGCCCTGTGGAACGATCTTGTCCACAGAGTCAGTGATATCAGCCTGCATAACTGCAGTTATGAATTGGTCCAGCATCATTGCAGCGACCTGCTTAGGAATGCCTGTCAGCGTGCTGCTGCTGTCCTGGGGGAATCACCTCACCACAGGGGGGGGCCATGCCATCCATCCCCCCTGACACGTGTGGAGGAGCTCCTGGCCAGCCTCATGGCACCTGTCCATCTGGAACACCAACAACCACTGGACCCCTTTGTGGAGGTGGGTGTCACCCACACACCAGCCGAGGAGCATGCAGGTAAAGACACAGGGCACATCAGTAGACCACTGTTGTGTAAATATCCACAGTGGTACAGGTAGATCATGCATATCTGACATGTCATAAATATATTGTGTTGCTGCCATGTAGTGATAATGGTGGTAGTATTATGGGACTTTACCGTTGATGTATGGTAGTACTGCACCCAGCCTGTAGCAGTGCCACAGGTGTGACCACTGACATAGCATCTCTCACCCTCTTATGTAGGCTCCCCCAGGGTAACAACATCCATGGTGTTTACCCACCATGTGTGTCACATACCACCCCTGTAGACTGTCCTCTATATCTACCAATCCTGACCACCTCCACGTGTGTATCTGCCATACTTCCCCATATGCCCATTGCATACTTCACAGATGGGGGCAATGTGGTGCTAACAAGGGACTAACATGTGACATACCCATACATGGTGCACACACTGCCAGCTGTAGATATCTGTGTGCATTGCTATGTATGCTGCTGCCTCAAACATAGCACACATCACTGCGGTAGTGATATAGGGGACATGTTTTTAAATACATATATGTTTGTGTGTGTGTTTGTACATATGTAGACATGTGTATATAGGTATATATCTATATATTTGTGTAGATATATGTGATTTCATATATATGTGCACATATATATGTCTATACATGGGTATATGTATATTTCTGGACATACATGCTGATATACATGTGTCCTTATATATTATATATGTGACATATATACACATATGCATATCTATATGTGGGGTACATTCAGACATCAGCTCCACAATCTCACAACACCTTCCTGCATAGCTGCACTGTTCTGCCTTGCTACAACACAGACAGGTACCACATATGGACACGGCCTGACATTAGTGGGGTATATTTGGGACCTGCTTGCAGGTAACCCTATTAAACATCAATGGCATTCCGGCATGTTACATTACAGATTCACCTGAGTATCCTGCCAGTGGTGGTCCATGGTTCCCACATGTCCATCATAATGACATTAATTCAACCACCAGCTATTGGCCATGTCATATACATACTTCTAATTACACAACACACACTATGATGGCTTACATCTTGTCTGTCAGTGCTGACCTGCACAGTTAACAGCTATGGCCCACTAGCCACAAGGACAAACACTATTGTCCATAGCAGTTGTTCAGTTGAACCTCATCACAACAACACCTGATGGCACATATAACCCATTCCACATCATCTATTCCATTATGATGGAGCAGGTACTACATTCTAATACATGTACATATACTTCACATATCTGTTGTGGGAATTATGTATTTATGAATGGCAGCTGCCTAAATGCCTGTGTTTTCAGCTATTAGTTTGCTGAACTGTATTGTTTTCCGCTTTCGCTTTTGCTTGCTTTGATGCACTTGATCAGATGATGGCCTCTGCACCAATCAGTGTCCTACACTTGCTAAATGCATGCAGCTTGCTGTGTAGTACTTCCAATTACCACTGTCATGGCAACCACCTACTATAAATCCCTACATCATGTGTGCTTGGTCCCTTTACATTTCCTGTTTGATGGACATCCTTCTTGTGTGTGGGCATCAGTGTTACAGACAGCAGGTAGCAATATCTCTTTCAGGGGAACTGGTACACTCAGGCCAGCTACATATTTGTAGGAGGCTCCAGAACTACAGACAGAGTGTACGTAGAGTTTTGTTATGCTTTGTGTAGTACAGGTGTTACAGGGTGTGTGTACATTCTAGTTTACTTTGGAATGCAGTCTGTCTGCAGAGCTCTTAACTGTGGACCTATCCTCTTGGTGGCCAGAGGTGTGCCTACCATGTTTTGTCTGTCCACCACACAGGCCCTGTGTCAGATAATTCACTGGCAGTGTGTGTGTTGAGTGCTAACAGTACATGGCTACATCCATTTATGTTTCTAACCTCAATTCCCTGGCTAAGGGTATGTTGCAGACTATCATGTAACACCAAAGACTTGCTTAGTGTATGGCAACAGTTTTCCATATATGGGCCTGTGTTCCAGCCTCTGTCCTCCACCTATATACCAAGCTTTGCACATATGACATGCTGTCAGAGGTTGTTCTGTAGTGGGCTGTGTGTATATCACACTGCCATTGCTGCAATCAGTCCACTGCTGTTGTATCCCCCACACATGCAGTGGGGCTGGGGTCATATATGTGTGGGCTTTACCTACACAATACATGTGGCCCTTATGCACTCCAGAGGCCAGTGTATGTAACAGTGGTATATGGCCCTGTATTATTGAGTCTAGGGAGGGGGGACCTAGGCTATTACAAACTGTGGAGGTATCGGGGGTGAGCTGCCTTAAGGTATCTGGATGTGCAGTACTGTATACTTCACCTATATTTACATTACTCACATAAATTGGGTTAATGCAGGCCTACTGCCTACTGTCAAACAGACTGTTCTGTTTGTCAGTGTGCTTGTGATGGTGTCAGTTATGCCTTGTTATGTAACAGTTACATCCCATTTGGTCAAATGAAGTCTTTACCACCTAGTAATTTTGCACAGAGAGTAGATAGAGGCTGCTGAACTATACACCTGCATTACATACTGTTGATTGTTTGGTATCCTTTGGCCCAGTCTGTCTTTACTATTGTGCAGTTTGAAAGCCTTGGCCTGGAGAACAACAGGTGTAAACCTTTCCAGACTACTGCATTAGTATAACTGTTTCACAGTTGCATTACTCTGTTTATATGGATGTCAGTGTCTGAACAGCTATATGACATGGCATATAGAACTTTAATAGTGCACAAATAAAGCTTTTCCGTTTCTGCAAACCTGTGTGTAGTATTTTTTCCTATGACCTCTCTGTGGGTATATGTTGCAGGCAATGATTGTCATTTGTATGGTTGGCCAATACAGTGTCAACTTGTTCAGGTGTGAACTGTAGGCATAGATTGTGTGCACCTTCTACATATGTATCTTACTGTACATATCTCTGCGTGTGTATGTGCAGTCACATGTACATCTATATATATATACATATATATATATATATATATATATATATATATATATATATATATATATATATATATATATATATATATATATATATATATATAGATATATATATATATATATATAACTTGCTGTATATATGTAGACATATAGGTATATATATATATATATATATATATGCATGTATATATGTTCATATGTATTTCTATTGTCTACCATCTAGTGTAGAGGGCTAAGGCGATGAGGTGTTATCCAGTTACCCCTTATAATCTAAGGTTTGATTCCCCCGGTCCCCAGTCTCTATTTGCCAAGTGTTTGCCTCTGAGCAAATCAGTTGAACATCTTGTGCCCATGTCATGTCTAAATGTCTGGTTATGGGATCTGTCCTGGTCTGCATGCCTCATAACTGTACATGTTTGGCTGTCAGGTAATGAGGCAAAACTCATTGCAGCTTCCATTAAGAAGCTGTGACTATAAGTACTGACCAGCAATCTTTAATCATATATATATATATATATATATATATATATATATATATATATATATATATATATATATATATATATATATATATATATATATATATATATATATATATATTTGGGTTGGGATATACCTAATGGTTAAGGTGTTTGCCTTATAAACTCAAGGTGCAGTGTTTATGTCTATAGGTGGACATATATGGCTAGGCATTGCATGTATATAGGGCATATGTTAGCCTATGTATATAACCTAACCTATATATGTATATATTTCTAAATATATATATATATATATATATATATATATATATATATATATATCTACATATATCGATATATCGATATGTTGTATCTGTTTAGGTATTAATATATTTCCACACACACATACATCTAGGTGTTGGTATACATTCTCTGTACTGTTGCATGATTGGGCTGGATGTTATGTTTCTGAAAACATCCCATTTGTGCATATCTGGCATGGCTTAGTGGTAAATCACTTTGTCTATGGTGTGAAGGTTCCTGAGTTTGATCCTTGCAGAGGCTGTTGATTTTATTGCTGGGCAGAACACAGGCTGTTGGATACAGAGTGATTAAGGCACTTTTAAGCAGTTGTAAGTGGGTTTACACATGTTTGTGCGGAGGTAAACACTGCTAACTTCTGGTTATAGTTTCTTACACTCAGTTAACTTCTAAATTGCTTAATGTGTGTAGGCATTGCTTATCCCTGTACAAACAGGCTTAAACCCACTTACTGCTGCTTAAAGGTGCTTACTCCCACTTACCCCATGCTAATTTCTTTAAAAGAAACGAAAAAGAGGTTGATAGGAAAGGTGTGAAAAAAGGGCCACAAAGAGGGAAAGACAGTAGGGAAAATAGCCAGAGATGTGCAGGAAGGGTGTAGGCAAGGTCCATAGCTGCCCATTTCTTCTACAGCAACAGCTGTGCATATACAATGAATTTGGATGTAGATTTGGAAACTCTAACACCTGGGTGTGGGTACGGACAACAATAATTTGTTGTGATGCCAATTAGACTGGATTACATGTGTCCAGTGGACATGTGTGCGAAATGGACAGCGATGTATGAGGCAAGATTTTTTTGTGGGAACAGATTGCCCCTTTTCTTTTTTTTCAGGTGAGAGTGGGATGTTGGGGAGGGGTAGTAGATATATTTGGGGAGGTAGGTTGGGTAGGTTAACAGACAAGACAAACAAGATGCATACAAGGGCGGTATATGACACATATGGGGGTAAACACCTTGGATGGGGAGGGGTGTTTGGAATTCGCAAGCCCATGAGCCCCCAATGGAAACAGTGGGACTGAGGTCCCCACCCATGGGCAGTCACCACTGCACCTTCACGGCCCCAAAGGTAGGTATGCTGGGGGCTTGGTAGCAAGGGCAGGCTCACTCTCTAATTGCACCATACGGCCCTCAAGCTGGCATAGCTGGTCTTGAATCTCCTTGTCAAGCTCCCTACTCACTACAGCCAGGACCTGACGGCAGATGACAGGCACCTCTCTGCTCCCACTCCGGGGGGGGGAGTCCGAGCCCCATCCCCTGCAGTGGTTCCACCCAAAGGTGGTGCAAGGCCAATGGAGGAGGAAGTCCCAGGTTGTGCCCTAGATGTGCTGGTGCCCACTGCCATGGCCAGCTGAGGTGGGACAGGTGGGTCCGCTTTGACCAGCCTTTGCATACTAGCTATGGTGTTGCAGTTTTATGAAAGATATCGGTTAGTAATAGTCAACAGCATTCAGGATTAGTTATAACAGCATGCATAGGTATTCCCATTAACCCAAGACACCAGATTTACAACAGTTGCAGAGCGAGCAGAACACATGCATATATGGGACAACAGTGGCCATTGCAACAGCATGCAGGTTTCAGTGATGGCATTAGGCCACCAATATGGGAGTATTTTAACATGGCACATGCATAAAACCAAATATGAATATTTATAAACCAATAGGCATATGTCCCAACAAATGTTTGGAGTGTACACATACCCATTGAGGTGTGTAATTAGGTTATTGTTGCAAATATGGAGGGGGTGAGAGAGAGAGGTCAATTAACAACTAATATATCCCTGTAGTTTTCACAACTTTCTTAGTCATTGCAGTGATCTGTCCTTTACATAGGTTCATAGGTAGGTACTAGGCTATTGGCCCTGGGGCCTATACAAGCCCAGCCAAAAAGGTACCCTGGCTTTTGTCACCCAAAAAAATTATTTTCCTGTGCCAATGTCGAGCAGAGCCACAGAGGTGATCCTTGGGGTGAATTTCCTATTTCCCATCCAGTCATCAAGATACATGTATTATTACACTACCCAATGACCTTACTTTGTACAATGGTATGTTTGTAGATTAGTATATACATGGACTGCAGCTTATGTATAGTCTACACCTCTTACCTGGTATAGCTGTGGAGAAAATCATTAACACTACCTGACAATTTCTACACATACTCCCAGATTCCATTCTTGTAGACAAGTATATAAGTGAACTGTGTTGTACCTACAGTCTTCACCTCTTACCTGTTATAGCTGTTGAGAAAATCATTATTAACACTACCTGACAATTTCTACACATACTCCCAGATTCCATGTTGATGTTATACACATACCTAACAATCTGTTAATGCACACACTCTAGTCAAGGCTTGACAGGATGCAGGTGTTAATGTGACATATTTTGAGAATTGCTGTCATACACTTTGGGAGAGATGCTACAATGACAGGTTTGTTTTCATATACATTCTCTGACTATGTACAGGTCTGACTATCAGTTATATGTCAGTAAATGCTGCCTATATTTCTTGGATCATCACACTGATTTGTCAGGGGAACAGGTTACTGGACAGCAGATTTGGGCCATTTATCTGGACATGTTGGACAGATGAGAACAGTTAAGGGGTATGACTATGCATACAGTTTTCTACCTGAACATTCTGCCACAGTCTGTACAGTTGATGGTTATGATTATGCTTACAGCTTACTATCTGAACATTCTAGCAAATTCTGTATAGTTGTTGGGTCTAATTATGCATACAGCTTTCTATCTGAACATTCTCACAAACTCTGTACAGCTGTAGGGTATGATTATGCATGCAACTTACTACCACTCCCAGGATTCAAACCTCTGCTGTGGGTGGTAAAATATTAGAGATGACATCACAGTACACTGTTCTATCAGGGAATTGGTGTGAAAAATTTCACTGTTTTCTGTCTAAGTCCCCCTCAGTTGTACAATATGACTGACCTCTTAGTACTTCCATCATTGTTATACTGAACTTCCTACACATTTTATCTGCGTTCAGCAGTGTGGGTAACACTGCTTAATACAACAGTACTATTTATAGAATGCAACACTACAACAACATATGAAAGCAGAATGTACACAAACATTCCAGGGTTATACTTTTATTCACAAGATATTACACCTTTATTTACACACAACCTATATGACAGTCTTTCTGCCATATTTTCTAGTTTATTCAGTACATCCCTTGCACAATACATTGTTATATTGGTACAACACTTTCTAGAACTGTTATATTTTTTATTACGACAGTACATACAAGATTATTACTAACCTGCCTCACAAAGCAGCCTTTGCAACCTAGCAGCAAGGGCTTGCTGGTTCGCAGCCCACTCAACTGCAGCTGTCAGGGAAATACAGTGATATTTAGCCATTACCTATCCATAGTATACACAAGATAGGCAATCATTATCTACATAGTAGAGTGAGTACTTACTCAGTGCTGGGGCATCGGCCATCTGCCTTGATTCTTGGATCCACTGCTCCAAGAGATCCCCTTTCTGCCACTTCAGGTCAGCATGGTGATGCCTGACCTGCTCACCAGTCCAGTGGATACCAGTGGCACTAGTGAGGTCATCGTTGAGACTGTCCCAGGCCTCCACTTTATACTGAGAGCCCTGGTACTGGCCCTGCAGAAGTCTCTGCTCATGATGTTTTACTAGGAGCCATACCATGAATCTGGACTCCTGGATGCCTCAGCGCTGTGCTCTAAATCGAGTGCCTTCCCTGACTCCAACCATTCTGCCTACAGTAAGGAGCTGCAACCAGTTATGGGAAGTATTTGTGCCTGTGGGGTTTACAAATTCCTGATTTCCCACACTTTTCCATGATTGGATGGTTTTGAAAAGGCTAAGCTATGGGCACACCTGCTTACCTAATTTTGGCATTGCTTAAAGGGGTATACCACTGGGCAGATTGAGTTAGCCAGCCTACACATTGCTTACACCAACTAAGCTGAGCTGTGCAATGCTTATCATTGCTTCATATTTAATTTGCATATTTTCCTTTTGGCATTGATTTATTATTTGTTACATGTTATATATGTGTCTGGTATCCGTGATTCATATGTACATACACTGTATGGGGTCCTGGGGACTTCAACACTTTATTACAAGAACACTTTACATCTGGCCTTACTGCAGTACTCCAGTTCACATATTTATGTTATGTAACAGGTTATACAACATCACACTGTACATAGATTCCTTTCACATGTTCAGTTTGATTTTCCTGTTGTGAGGATTTTTGTTGAAACCTCAATCTTATGTACTGCTGTGATGGCTTAGTGGTTAACTACTGTGACTGTAGTGTACAGGGTCCTGGGTTTGAGGCTGTTTATTTTGTTGCTGGGCAGAACATGGGCCATTGAATATAGAGTGATTAAGGCAATTTAAAGCAGTTGTAAGTGGGTTTGTACAGGTTTGCGTGATGGTAAGCACTGCTAACCTGCCGTTACATCTGCTTACACAGTGTTAGCTTTAGAATTGCTTAACCAGTGCGGGCATTGCTTACTGCTGTGCAAGCAGGCTTAAGCCCACTCACTAGTGCTTAAATATGCTTACTATTGCTTATTTGTGCTTAAACCTGCTTACTAGTGCCTTATTCATTATGACAGTGACACTTCACATGTGCATTTCCTGCAGTACTCCAGTTCATAAATATATGTTATTAAGTGGGTTTTGCAACAAAAATATTGGTCATAACATGCTTTGCCATGGAAAATGGAATGTGCTGAAGTGGGACTCGAACCAGGAATGCCTGCTCATAACGCAAATGCTCTGCCCATTAAACTACTGCTATGTTGCTTCATTTGCATATATCTTCCTTGTTATCCTCTTCGGCCTTTTAAGCTGCTTTAACCATAGCTAAGCGATGGGCACACCTGCACACCTATGGTTAGCTTTAATCAGATATTTGAAAAATAAAAAAAACAAAGTGTTTCTTATATTTATTTTTATGTACTGTTCTGTTGTAGACATAGGAGAGTGTTGGTGGGGATATGCAGACACCTATGAGCGGTCTCGCTCATTCCTTACCCCTTTCTCTTGTTCTACATTGCAGAGGCATGTTTATTCTGAGAGCTCTGCTCTCAGACATGCCCCTGCACTCATACACGCTTAGTGTAAGCCTAGGAGCTCGGGCAGCATGCCTTGTTAATATGCATGGCGCGCTGCCGTCCTGCTCCTAAATGGGCTCTTCCGTGCAGGACTAAGCTAGTCCTGCATGGAAGTTTAGTAAATCCGAGGGTATAATCCTAAAAGGGAAAAACGAAAAGACATTTTATTCTTGTTTATTCACTTTCAATGTTACTACTTGACATATAGGTAATGCTTGAATTAGCAATCTGCAGATAATATATCTCTAAGAAAAGCAAATAATAATAGTATAACACATAGAACAAAACAATGATGTATATGCTTATACCTCTTGATACTTTATTATATTGTCATAGCTTTAATCAAGCATTTAAAATAAAAAAGAAAAGAAACTAAAAGAAGATAACTTCTGAGCAACACACTGTATGTTCTTTAGTGTAATGTACACATAGACAATTATTTACAGTTTAAAGAAAGCAATTAAATGAACATTTAAAGTGCTTATTTGAACATAAAGAATTAATATAGATTCCTTAAGAGGTTCTAAGTTCTATAAAAAAGATATGTAATTGTGTTTAAGAAGTTTCTGTTAAATGTTTTATGGCTTATACTGCTTTAATGATTGAGGTACAATTAAAACATGATAAGGAATGTTTTTGTTTATATATTTAAAAGAAAAACTAATTTCTGGCAAATGTAAACTTCTTTAAATATATGTAGACTTGCTTGCGCTTCGCAAACAGTCACTTAGAGGGAGGGAAACCTGTTAAACACTCCATGAGCATGGAACATGTTTAGAAGTTTTTACGTTGCTTAATTACTTGTTCCTTGGCTTCCGTTTCTGGTCATGAGCTCAAAAGCTTGTTTTCTTGTTCCCAGGATGGAATTTTACATTATTAATTTATTTAGAATCTGAAAACTCCTTTGCGACCATATGAGTGCTTACAAATGAAAGTAAATGCCTCAGGAATGATGTAAGCACTCGGGTTAAAGGTAAAAAATTAGCTACTTGAAAATTTCAGCTTCTTAAAGGGATATTTACCTAAAAACATGTAAAACTATGCTAAATGAACTATAGCAAAAGTGATGAGAGATTCATTAACTATTAATTTAGTAAACTTATAAAAGAGACACAGTATATTTGATTTTAATTCGAATAGTCAGAAAACTGCTGTAAATGGATGACATATACTAAAAAGAATGAAGTGAAGCAGATAGTGCTGCTACACACTACAACCTTGGCAGTTCCACAGAGATGAATTATAGAAATAGAACTTTGTTGCATTTTACAAGTTTGCACTGGTCTGCTGTTTAACTGCATTAATCTGAAGGATAAATATGAGTTTATCTTTATTTAGTTATTTATTTATTTGACATTTGTTTACCAGGAGTGTCTGACTGGACAGCTGGTGTCCGTTTTCAGCAGAGGCCTGGGGAGAAAAGTTCCAATAAGTACAGTAGTTACAGCATTTAGAGATAATAATAACAAGTTACAGAGATTATGAATGTAGAATCAGTTAACATCATACTACAAAGGTACAGCAATTTTGAAAGGAGATATTAGAACTCAGGAGATACATAACAAGTAGATTGCCTTGAGGTTTGTGTAAGGCAGCAATAGAAGAAAATAAGTATAGTAATTACATATTTACAATGAGCATTTAGTAGCATTCACAAGAAGTTACAGAGACAGAGCAATGTTGAGCACGTCACTAAGAATAGGAAGCATAAGGAAGCAATCCTGCTGCTGTGTAGTGAAAGTTTAAGTTGGGCCATTGCAGTTGCATAGTCAGTTGGTGAGAAGGTGTGTTTTCAGTATAGTATAGTATAGCAATAACTCACGCCTGGGTGTGGGTAATGCTGGATTTACCCACAGTTGATGTGGTTTGGTCATGAGGGCGAAGCCCGGGTGGCCAAACAAAGCCAACCGTGGGTAAATCCAGCATTACCCATACCCAGAAGTGGGTTATTGCTATTATATACTGACATTATTTAAGAAAAAAAATAATTACTTTTTTAAATAATGGCATTGTATAATGCCTCCTTGCTGCCCTTCCGCAGCTGTCTGGTATTCTGCGGCAGTTCTGATGTACTGCGCATGCGTATGCCTATGCAGTACATCAGAACTGTGGGCAAAAGCAACGGAGAAAGCAAGATCTCCGTTGCTTTTTACAAACTGTTTTCGCTATGTTAAATGGGTTTAACATAGTGAGACAGCTTTACAAAAAGCAACAGAGAATCTCCGTTGCTTTTTTTAAAGCTGTCTCGGTATGTTAAACCCATTTAACATAGTGAGACAGTTTTTAAAAAAGCAACGGAGAAAGCAAGATCTCCGTTGCTTTTTACAAACTGTCTTGCTATGTTAAAGGAGTTTAACATAGTGAAACAGTGTGAAAAAAGAATTATAGTAATGGAAAAAGTCTGGGCGACCGGACCTTTTTCCATTACTATAACTCTAATTTACAACATGCATGCTGACCAATCAGCGTGCACGTTTTTGAATATTAATGGGGGGGAGTTGTATAATAGTGCTTTTATTTTAATATAATAAGTTTGATTAAAATACAACTGTTGAATATTATAAGTAAACAGTTAAAATTACTATCATTTGATTTATTTTAATGACAAAATAGTATGATTATTATAGTAATATGACTACATTTAAAGTATTCTTTTAGATTTGAACACATAGATTGTGAAAAATACTTTATATGAAAAGAATCCAAGATACAGTAAGCTTCTTTCTGTAAGAGAGAATGTTTAGGTAGTTGGTCTATGAAATGACTTTTGGAAGAGGGCTAGAGGGTACACTTGAATGGCTACACTATTCAAATCCTGGGTTTGTATCCCCATAGGAGGGTTAGTTTTTTTTTTTTCACTTTTTAAGGTTTTATTATTCAATTCTTTTTTATTGGGTGTCTAAGAGTATAATTATTGTAGTTCATGAAATGAAAGGAAGACATTTTCTCAAATTAAATATGCTTGCTCATTGGTAAAATATAAATAAATGACTAGCAGTCTGAGTAGTAATAATTTATTTATGAAATGTATTTTCATTAATGTAAATGGCCTGAACAATAATTGTAAAAGGGAAAGTCTCCTAAGATATTTGAAAATGTTTAATGCACAGGTATTTTTTTTTTTACAAAAAATGCACCTTATACAAGAAGACATAAATAAAATTAAAACAGTTTTAGTCAACTCTCATTTTAAACAAAAGAGGAGAGTAGTAGCAGTCTTATGGAAAAATTACATTTTAATGCCAACATACCTCTCATCTGTTGGAGCAAGAAATCTGGACAAAGCCATAAATAAACATGAGTCAACAACCCAAAAAAGGGACAATTTTTAAATATTGCTCTTACAAACTAGTTGATAGAATAACAGGGTGTACATTACTACTGATTTTCGGAAGGGTAGTCAGTCTGAAATTGAAATGTGTGTCATTATTTCTAACTTCAATCTTTAATGATTTGCCAACAGTTTGCCAGAAAACCACAATTTTATAAAAAATGGACCAAAAGTAAGACCGAAAAATCTGTACAGTTCAGAGATATGAATGTCAAGCATTTTAAACATATATCATGATAAAACAGGGATGTTCTGTTTAGTAACAATATCCATAATTGGGAAAATATATACTGTAGTAAACATTTATTGTATACCTGCATTAGGTGTCAAAGTAGGCAAGCAACACCTGGAAGATAATATACATCATGCTAAAGGAGAAATAATTACAGCAGGAGACTTTAATTCCATAATGAATGCTGGGGACACTGATGCAAAAAACACATGAAAGAAAACGGCAATAGCTAAAGTACTATCTGATTTTATTGATGCTTTTGACATCGTAGACATTATTGAATATGCTGACCCTAATACCTTATTCCTTAAACATTATTCTCATTGATATGACACACACTCAAGAATAGATAGAGTATACATATCAAGAGATCTAGCCACAAAGCTGGATAAAGTCAAAGTAGTCAAATGCACATTGTCAGACCATAATGCAATCACTTTTGGCCTAGACGTGAATACAAAACAAAGCATAACTGCATCTAGAATTCTTAATACATAACAAATTTAAAGGATTTTGAGGAATTTAATTTTAAAGAGATACAAACATTTTTAAACCTAAATCTTACTGAAGATGTTTCTGATATATATATATATATATATATATATATATATATATATATATATATATATATATATATATATATATATCTTTCTTTAGAAAACATATCAAAACCAAACTAACAGATGATCATATAAAATTAATAGACAATCAAATAACTATGACTGAACTTAAATCCCAAATTAATAACTAAAAGCTAAACAGAGCACCTGGCACAGATAATATGATCCCAGAAATGTTTAAATTTCTAAACAAATAAGTACTAGCATTACTATTAAAAGTGTTTATATTAGCAAAAGAAGGCAAAGATATTTTTCCTTCTTGGAAATATACAAGAATATCACCTATTCTGAAGCCAGACAAAAATGCAAATGAATGTTTATCTTACAGACCTATACCCTTACTAAATATTGATTATAAGATGTTCATGACAATACATGCAGCTAGAATTAATCAACTACTTCCACTACTAATAGATGAAGATTAAACTTGCTTAAAAAAGACAGAAATACATACGATAATATTAAAAGGAATCATATCTTTAATTGATTACATTATCCATACAAAAATGACATGACAATGACCAGTTTAAATATAAATAGTGCATCTGATTCTGTTTACCGGGATTATCTATGGTTAGTTCTAGAAGAGTACAGATTTTCACAAACATTCTTATTATTAATTAAACTACTTTATGAAAAATCCCTAGCATATATAAAGATAGGATTATGCTATTCTAAATCCATAGAAATTACTAAAGGCACAAAAGAGGGATACCACTTGTCACCACTCTTATGTTCCATAGTAATTGAACTATTTGCAAATTGTATTCGGATGGGCAAAAATATTAAGGATATACATATTGACAACAGTTTGGACCTTAAGGTTCAGTTGTTTGCAGAAGATATTCTTTTAACCTTAAAAGATAATGGCACCTCACTAAAAGCTCTATTAAACACAACTGAACACTTTCAAAGACTCTTGGGCATCAGATTTAAGGAAAATGAGACAAAGGTGCTACTTATAAATTCTAGTAAGAAAGATGTAGATAAGGATTTTTTTAAATATATAGCTGAAGACAATAAAATTAAATACTTAGGGGTGACATTAACTGATGATTTAGGTAAGACAATAAGAACAAACTACACCAATATCTTAAATAATATTAAAATACTCATTCAGAAATGGAACAAATTATTCTTTACAATGGAATACAGATAGTGTATAATTAAAATTATCATTTTCCCAAAAATATTATATTTCATACAGCCTTCTCTACTCCTCCCCCCAAATATTATATAAAACAATTTAAATAAACTAATGTTACACTTCCTGTGGTATCCCAATAAACTCAAAATAGTTTTGAATCATCATTTAAATAATTGGGAAGCAGGAGGAATTAGTCTTCCAGATATAGAAATATATGCACTGTCATCTAACATAAAAGTCTCACTACGGGTAAATACTGCTTACTTTGCCAAATGGAAACATATGCATGAAAGGATATGGCTAAAATTAGGTCTTACATTGCCATCAAAATATTCAGAAATGATATAAAATAAATTTTTGTGGATGATGAGAGAACATTTTTCAGAAAACAAACACAAGAATATAAGCTCCAAGCTCATAAATAATATATTAAAAGGGTATAAAACCCTTATGAATAAAACTTCAAATATAAACGCCTGGTCATTCTTGTTACATCCTATTGGATGTACACAGAATAACATTAAAACTTTTGATATAGTCATAATCAAGACTCGGAAGCATGGACTGAATTATTGGCATCAGTTAATAGATTCTGGGAAAGTTTTAACAATGAAACAAATAAAAAACAAATTTGATTCCAATAATTATCTGTGGTTAAGTATACAGGATATAAGGCAATATATTTTAAACAGATTAGAAACAATGCAATTGTTGACAATATGTACACAGACTTATAGAGCACATGACCTTCTGAACAACACAAGCTGTTCACGAAAACGGCTACTTATCAAACATCTATAAAATATTTAAGAAAGTGAAGTTGTACCATAAGGACATTTTTAGGACTACTATAAAACAATCAATAATCAAATACCAAATGACAATGATAAAACACTAATACTTTTCTCCACAAAGGAAACATCTATTTCATTGCAATGGAAACTCTTCACATGGAAATGTCTTCATAGGTTCTATATAAAACCATATAAATGGAACTAATGTTAAAACAAAATATAGGATTTTGGAGTTATAAAAGGAATTTAAGAGCAAACTGGCTGTACATGTTTTAAGATTGTCATATGCTTAAATCATTTTGGAATAAAGTTAATTATTTCTTGCAAGTAGATTTTAGTGATAATTTTCAATTGTCTAATTCTTTGATTTTTTTTAATGCTCCCATACCTCGATGTGTTACTAGAACTAAAATTTTCACTTCCATGGGTACTAGTAGCTGTAGCACATAAAACCATTACTATAAATTGGAAAAGTGAGACTTTACCCACATTTGAAGAATACATGAATATCATTTTGAATGTATCATAAATGGAAAAGAGAACCATTAGAATAGGAACAGAAAGAACCACATCTTATTACAACTCATGGCAGAAAGTGGTGGAAATGCTGGAGAGAGGTGACTGTAATACTACATATATGAACTTTAAATGAAAAATCTATATTAACTTTGTCAATGTAGACAGCCTTCTAAATAGTTTTGTTTTGAAGTTGTAGTTGTTGACCTTATATTGTTGTTAACCTGTGTAAATTGTGATATATACCAAAAAGTTATGAAAAAAATATATGTGTTTTGAAAAATGAATACAAATATTTGAGAAAAAAATCTACTCATGAATTAAACTGAATTAAACTGTTGTATCTGAGAAAATTCTGCTTAAAATCTTATGAGAATCTGCTTTAAAGTTTGTCAGAATTTTTGAAATGTTCTTTTTGTTGCTTTTTCCATGTCTATTCTTGTGTATGATTTCTACTCCTGGATTTCTCTCCAACCTTCTGACTCTTTAAATGTTTTTGCACTTTTTATTTTCTTTTTCTCTGTTGATATGCACTTTGTGCTATCTGCTATATCTTTAGTAACTGGTAACCCTTTCCTGCTTAGGTCCTGCTCATTTTTCCCTTTCACTGGTATATTAAAGAACACCTTCTTCATAGTTTCTTGCAGTTCATATAACCTTACTGTTATGAAATTTATGCCTTCAGGACAAAATTCCTGCTGACTTACTATCCTCTAAGCACCCTACTTTGCTTTGGGACATTTATAATCTAGCAAATGAAAACTGAATGTGTTCTACCAATGTTTTATTTCCTACAGAGACTTATCAATTTTCCTTTTTCTATCTGCTATAATTTCTGGAAGAACATGTACTCAGTGCTCTCCAAGTGTTTGACTGTGTTACATATTAACACTTTAGGATTTCATGGCTGCTGTATTACATTCTGAGGTGCTATAATCCCAATGGGTTTTTCTCTAAACTAAGCACAGCAAACATTGTACTTGCATTCATAATCTAACACCACTGTAACTTCTGTCAGGGCTCATGTATACTTGAGCTCAGGAGAAATGTTCTTATGCTTTCTGCTGTACTCATTGTGCATCCTTAGTACATGTCAAATGTTGATGCATATTGTCTACTGTAGTTCCTGAGCTACTATCACATGTGTGATGGCCATGCCCTGGCCCAGCAATCAAGGAGCATTAATCCTTACCACTAACACCAGGGAGGGCATCTTATATAAGAGAAAAGGATAACAAATATTCACAGTAAAGAATAATTTCCCTTAAGTGCACACAGAGATCACAGTCAGTCTGGGGCTGGTTGCTTCCTTGCTCTCCAGGTCCTCAGTAAGACTCCCCACTGACACAGCTATAGGGTCCAGATCTCAGCCTAGTTGGCAAGCTGCCCTCTAGTACCCTCTCTGTCCCACCAGTGCTTCATGCCCCTGCCCAGGTAGCTGACATACACACACTCTTTGATATAAGTATTTATGCAACTTCACAAACACTCTTGGGAAAGGCTGACACAGATTTTCCAGCTGTGCCCCTTTCCCAGATGATATGATAGTAATTTCTGCCACCACCAGCTAATAATTTTCAGCTACCCAAAGGCCCTTAAAAGGGTGTCCAATTATTACTGTGCAATATTATTATCCAATTGATAATGTGACTATTCAGTCTAAGGCTTTTTAGAGTGGCTCATTACAATGAACTCTATAAATATGCAATGTACTCTAGAGCCTACTTTGTCTCTACACAAACCAGCCACAGGTAAAGGTTTTTAAAAATATTTAATAATAAATAATTAAAACACAATACAATACTACTACACCATAGAGATATTTAAGAGTTCAGAGATCACACAGAAAGTTAAAATAATACAGTAGGACAGGTCTGATGTCAAAGAAAAACACTTAATCTAACTTTCTAATCTTTAGCTATTCTTAAGAGAAAACACTGTACTACAATCTTACTTACAGATGTAAAGAGCATAAGCAGTGCTGGGGTTGATGGTCCAAGACAAAATTATTTTAGTCTCTCTCTCAACAATAGTTTTTAAAACTCACTAACAAACAGCTCTGCTAAAGCCCTCCCAAGTTACATCATTTTGACACTTAGGTTTTCCCAGTATTCACATTATATCATTCTGACACTTAGTCTGGAGTTCCCAGGCCACAAACTGCATTATTTAGAAATCTAACACCTGCTCAGGAAACTACAACAATAAAAGACATTTCACATGTATACTCTAACAATTATTCCTTATACAATAGAAAGAATGTGTTCAGCCAGCTGCTTCTGCACCACTTTTTTAGATAATTGTAACTTCAAAGAACATTTGAAATGCTTGGCTTAGTTTTCCTTACAGTAGATGGCAATGTTGCAACAATCTTGAAGTTCACATTTTACAGTGTTTTCTTTAATTTAAGAACACAAGCCTGTATTTTACATTTATTTATACAAATGATAAAATTATGAATAAAATTCTATTTGTCTAGGCTGGCAGCCTTCACTCATCTTTCCCCAGTCTTCACATCTCTTCCCCCCTGGAGAACTCAAGCTAGTTTTTCAAGTGACCCTTAAGAAATGCCTCTTGAGAGGGTTAGGTCTATCTGGATGCACCTCACCCCATTCCCTGTCTTGAGAGCCCATCTGCATTGGCATTGCTACTCCCACTGCGGTGCTGCACTGACATAACATATGCTTGCAACTCCAGTCTCCATCTTAGCAATTTGGCATTTTGCTGATGGACTCTGTTTAACCATATTAGAGGGTTGTGATCTGTCATTACAGTGAATTTTCTTCCATACAGATAAGGCTGAAGTTTCTGCAATGCCCACACTATAGCTAGACATTGCTTTTCTACAGCTGCATAGCATTCCTCCCTGGGTTGGAGCCTACAACTGAGAAACCACTGGGTGCTCTTCCTCCTCTGAAGAAATCTGGCTAAGTACAGCCCCCACCCCATCGTTTGAAGCATCCACGTGCACAACAACTTCTTTGCTGTAATCTGGACTGGCTAACACAGGGGGTCCTTCCAAAGCTTCTTTAAGCTTCTGAAATGCCTGCTCACATGCTGGGGTCCACACTACCTTATCTGGCCTGTTCTTCCTTGTCAGGTCTGTGAGGGGAGCAGCTATGGTACTATAACTGGGGACGGACTTTTTGTAGTACCCTGCTATCCCTAAGAATGCCCTCACCTACTTTTTGGTAACAGGTGCAGGCCATGCCTGAATAGCTTCCACTTTGGTCGGTTCTGGCCTTATCTTACCACTCCCCACTCTATGTCCTAGGTAGGAGACATCTGCCATACCCACCTGACATTTGCTTGGCTTAATGGTCAACCCTGCCCTCTGTAGTCTGCCCAGCACCTCTCTGACATGCTGAAGTTGCCTTTGCCAGGAATTGCTGTAGATGGCAATATCATCTAGGTAAGCAAGGGCAAACCCTCCTGCTCCTGCTAAGATATTATCCACCAGCCTCTGGAAAGTCGCTGTGGCATCCTTCATCTCAAAGGGCATATTTATGAACTCATACAAGCCAAAAGGAGCCACAAAGGCTGACCTCTCTAGCACTGGGAGTCAAGGGCACCTGTCAGTAACCCTTGGTAAGATCAATGGTTGTAAGATACTTAGCACCACTCAGTTGCTCTAGGGCCTCATCTGTCCTAGGCATGGGGTAAGCATCTGACTCTGTGTGACTATTTCATTTCCTGTAATTAACACAGAACCTGGTGCTGCCATCCTTCTTTGGCACCAGTACCATTGGCGAGGCCCAGGGAATGTTGGACTCTTGAATCACCCCTAGTTCCAACATCTCCTGTACCTCTTCCCTCAGAGACTGTCTGACTCTCTCAGGCACCCTGTAAGAGGCCTGCCTGATAGGCTTTTGGGGTCCTGTATCCACCTGGTGCTAGGTGGGTGCTCGCTGACTTCCCAGTGAACATGTCCTCAAATTCCTGCAACACTGATTAGATTTCTCGAACCTGGGTAGGAAATAGCTGCTGGGACATTTCTACCCCTTCTACCGAGGTGTCAGCCTAAGCATCACTGAGAAGATCAGTCCCCTGATTTCCCTCAGACTCCTCCTGCAATCCACTGAAAATACTCAGCACAAGGGCCTCCTTATCATGGTAAGGTTTCATCATATAAACATGGTACACTTTGTGCTCCTGCCCTCTGCCTAGCACTTCCACCATGTACGGCACAGTTTTGTAGTATTGCACGTGATTATTTACCAACAAAATCTACTTCGATCTGTAGTTTGTATTTTTTCACATTTTATATACTGTTCATTTTCTTCCCCACGGCCTTGATGTGTTTCGAGCCTCATTGTTCATTGGGTGTAATCTGCCTTCGATTGCTTCTATTGACACTGGTCATCTGATGAAGTCTTATCTATAGAGACAAAAACCTGAATTTGGTGTGTAAAGGCATTTATCGAGTGCATTTTCTGCATGGTGTGGATTGAATAAAGGAATTATATACATCTTGTTCGAGTATCAGCTTCTCCTTAGCACTCTTTTGCTTGTTTTACTTCCACCATGTATTTAACATCACTCACCTTTCTTATCACCTTGTAGGGTCCCTCCCAAGCTGCTTGCAGCTTGTTGTGTCTGACAGGAATGAGAACCATTACCTGCTGCCCCACAGCATATTCTCTAGCTTGAGCATTCCTGTCACACCACACCTTTTTATGTTGTTGGGCTTCTGCCAGGATCTCCTGGGCCAAGCCCTTGAGTTCCCTGAGCCTTGCCCTGAGGGTTAGGACATATGCCGCAACAGACTCCTTGTGAGACTTACACTCACCTTCCCATTCATCAAAAATTAAATCTAGAGTTCTCCTCACCCTATGCCCATACAACAACTCAAAGGCTGAAAAAACTGTGGAATCCTGGGGAACCTCTCTGTAAGCAAACAACAGATGGGGCAAATATTTGTTCCACTCCCTCTTAAACTGATCTGCAAATGCCCATAGCATGGACTTGATTGTAGAGTTTAACCTCTCAACAAGCCTGGGGATGGTAGGGGGTGGATTCATGTGCTTCATACCACAGGACTTCCACAGACAACCAGCAGGTCTGACATGAAATTGGCACTTCGGTCAGTCAGTATTTCTTATGGGAAACTTACCCTGCTGAACATCTCTAACAAAACATTTGACACCTTCTCTGCCTCAGCGGAGGACAAAGCCACTGCCTCAGGGTATCATGTAGCATAATCCACTACCACTAGGATGTAATTTTCCCTGTGGAACTTGGGGTACTCAGAAGACCCACAATATCCATAGATACCCTCTGAAATGGCTCCTCAATCAAAGGAGCTCTCACCTTGTCTCCTGCCTTGCCTACCTTATGGCACTACTCACAGGTCCTGCAGTACCCTGTTACATCTCTGGAAATTCCAGGCCAATAGAAGTCCTGCATAATATGTGTCTTTGTATGTTTTATGCCCATATGACCTGTAAAGGGAATATCATTGGTTATGGCTATAAGCGCCAGATGGTAAGCTCTAGGCACTAACAACTGCTGTACTCTCTCACCTTCTAGCCCTCTCTCAGGGGTCCACTCTCTGTATAGTAAGCCTTTGTCCCAGTATACAGATTCCCCCTTCCCTTGAAAATCAGGTGCCTCCCTAGCTACCTGCCTCTGGCCTTGCAATGTAGGGTCTGAGAGCTGAGCCTGTCTCAACTCCCTCCTTGTAACCCTTCCCAGCTCTCCTTCCACAGGAAGTCTGGCATTCTCTGACAGTGGTGCCTGTCAGCCTGGATACTATTACTCACCTCTACCTTTGCAGTTACTCTGCCCAAGGGAACATCAGTACCCACAAGCAGCTGTGGCTCACATTCAGTTTCACTGCTACTGAGTAGCTCCCTCCCTGAAATAACCACCTCAGCAGTCCTGGCTGCAAGTATGCAGTCTGTCTGGGTCTCCACCAGGCTACCAGACCCACAAGCTTGTCTCCTAGCCTCACTGTATATAACTGCATAAGTACATGGTACTGCCTCATCCAAATCTTTCCCTCTCAGGACATCTGCAGGATGGTAGTTCCATACCCCGGTTTTCTCACGACAACCCACTATTGGCATCTTGTCTTCCTCACTTACTGGCTCCCTCACCTTTAGTTCCCCACCTTGCCTCCATGGACATCTGCATGCCACATGGCCACACTGGTTACATTCAAAACATTTAACCCTAGCTCCTGGATGTGTACCTGGACTAGTGGCTTCCCCTGCCACTGGTGGATTCTGTTGGGGCAGTCTGTTCTGCCCACCATGGGTTCCTTTAGACCCATGAGCAGTACTAGGAGACCCCTTCCTGTGCAGGGCTGCCCTGCTGTCCAGGTATAGGTCTCCCTTCCTCCCCAACTCATCTGAGGTAGCACATTGTCTATCAGCTAACCAGATCCTCATGTCCTCAGGCAAAGTGCTAAGGGCTTATTATCTCACCAAAGGTCTGCCAGACCTTCAACAGTGGGGACCTGACATCCATTCACCCAGCTATGAAAATAAGTGCTCGGTTCAGCAACATATTTGCATACATGTTTGTCTGCCTTGCGTCTATGCTCACAAAACTTTTTCCTATACATTTCAGGTGTTAGCCTAAAACATTGTAACACACATTTCTTTATAGCAATATAATCAAAACAGACAGAGTCAGGCCTTTTTGATAAACAAATTACACCTTTACCATGGAGTAAGGGTGTCAGGAACCGTACCCAGAGCCTTTGGTCAACACTATACTGTTTGCATACCCTTTCAAACATGTGAATGGAATTAATGAAATTATCCCCCTCTTTAAATTGCAGAAGTAATTTACTGACCTGTTGTGCTTCTGGGGTCCAGTTACTCCCTTCCCCATTACCTCCATGACTCTGGTGAAGAGTCAGCATTTCCCTCTCATGCTTCCTCTGACACTCCTTTTCTTCGACTTCTATCTCCAAACACCTGGCTTCCAACTCAAGTCTCTTTAGCTCCAGCTGGATTTTTAAGTCCACTGCATAAAGGTTGAGCTGTCCATTCCCTGAGGATATTGTGTCTCTACTGCCAGTCTGATTGTCCTTCGCAGAAAGGTTGAGCTGCCCATTCTCCGAGGATATTGTATTTCCACTGCCAGTCTAATTGTCCTCCTGGATGCTGTTTTCTGATGCAGATGTAAAAAAGGCTGCAATCAGGTCTGCCTTAGTCAGGTTTCCATGCACCAGTCTCCTAGCCTGGCACATTTCCACCAGCTGGCTGCTTGTCAGCTTTCCATACACCTGTGCTGACATGCTGCCTGCTCACCCTGGCTAACTAAGCTAACAAAAGAAATAGAACAATTGAGATCTGAACTCTGAGTATACACAACACAGCTGATTTAGAGTACAAAACACTTTCAGAGATCACTGTAAATAAGCTACAGGATTCACTCTTCCCACACCACTACAAGCCAGTTAGCATGTGAAGTGGATTCAACCACTGCAAACCACAATGTGATGGCTGTGCCCTGGCCCAGTAATCAAGGAGTCTCAATCCTTACCAATAACACCAGGGAGGGCATCTCATATAAGAGGAAAGGATAACAAATACTCACATTAAAGGGCAATTTCACTTAAGTGCACACAGAGATCACGGTCAGTCTGGGGCTGGTTGCTCCCTTGCTCTCCAGATCCCCAATAAGACTCCCCAGTGGCACAGCTATAGGGTCCAGATCTCAATCTAGCTGGCAAGCTTACCTCCAGTACCCTATCTGTCCAACCAGTGCTTCGTGTCACTGCCCAGGTAGCTGACACATCACACACTCTTTGATATAAGTATTTATACAACTTCATAAACACTCCTTGGAAAGGCTGACACAGATACTCCAGCTGTGCCTCTTTACCCAGACTATACGGCAGTAATTTCTGCCACGACCAACTAATATGTTTAGCTACAGAAAGGCCCTTAAAAGGGTGTCCAATTATTACTGTGCAATACTATTATCCAATTGGTAATGTGACTATTCAGTCTAATGCTTTTTAGAGTGGCTTATTACAGTGAACTCTATAAATATGCAATGTACTCTAGAGCCTACTTTGTCTCTACACAAACCAGCCACAGGTAAAGGTTTTTTAAATATTTAATAATAAGTAATTAAAATACAAAACAATACTACTACACCACATAGATATCTAAGAGTTCAGAGATCACACAGAAATGTAAAATAATACAGTAGGACAGGTCTGATGTCAAAGAAAAACACTTAATCTAACTTTCTAATCTTTAGCTATTGTTAAGAGAAAACACAGTGCTACAATCTTACTTACAGATATAAAGAGCATAAGCAGTGCTGGGGTTGAAGGTCCATGACAAAATGCTTTTAGTTTCTCTCTCAACAATAGTTTTTAAAACTCACTAACAAACAGCTCTGCGAAGGTCCTCCCAAATTACATCATTTTTGACATCTAGGTTTTCCCATTATTCACATTACATCATTCTGACACCTAGTATGGAGTTCCCAGGTCACAAACTGCATTATTTAGCAATCTAACACCTGCTCAGGAAACTAGAACAATAAAAGACATTTCACATGTATACAATAACAATTTTTCCTTAAGTCAAGACAATAGAAAAAATGTGTTCCGCCAGCCGCTTCAGCACCACTTTTTTAGATAATTGTAACTTCAAAGTATATTTGAAATGCTTGGCTTGATTTTCCTTACAGCAGATGGCAATGTTGCAACAATCTTGAAGTTCACATTCTACAGTGTTTTCTTTCATTTAAGAACACAAGCCTGTATTTTACATTTGTTTATACAAATGATAGAATTATGTATCAAATTTTATTTGACTAGGCTGGCAGCCTTCACCCATTTTTCCCCAATCTTCACAGCATGTACTGATAATTCAGGGAAAAGGGAGCAGTTTTGCTATCCATATTGTGAAAAAAAGAGATTTACTTGCATGAAATGTTTTAGATCTAGTCTTACATTCCCTCTGGTTATACATGGCCCTGACAGGTCTGTCATAATACCACTAGAGTGTTGGATTCCCTGATTGTTGTTACTGGTGTATGCCTAGGGGTGGATGCTCCTTGGTTTTAATTGACCAAACGTGATTTAATTGTATTTACTACTGTATAGCTACTTCCATATCTGTGAATGTTGCTTTGTCTACCAAAACAGTAAGCATAGCAGTATACAGAAGCATGATCCCTTATAAACCATTTAATTTTGCATGTGTTCATTGCTACATTTCTAACCTTCAAGCCCCTTCTCCACCTTAGTAATGTATGTCAACACTAACCCTAACACTGTTCATGCCCCTAATGATAATCGTGCACTTTACCTTAAAAACCCTTTCCATAACACTACCATTACCACTGCATAAGACAGCTTGGACACTCATCCTGCATCACACACACATATCACTAAATCTGTCCCCTTACCTGACTCCTACTCTTATTCTAACCCACCTTGAACACACATATGCATTCACAGATGCACTTAATCTATCCCCTTACCTGACCTTACTCAAACCTTAATACAAGCGCTTGCACATGCACTAAACTTATCTGTTTACCTGACCATTACTCTATCCCTAACACATGCACACTTGCACATAAGTTCACCAAACGCAAGTACTAGGCTAGATGCCCTTTGTGGGCCGTTTTAAGCCTATCTAATTTCCCTCAAACATGAGAATCAATCTCTGTATCTCATGTCTGTGGGGTAAACACCTTAATCATTATGCCAACCCCCAGCCCATCAAGACTCAATATCTTTCTTTATGGTACCTTTTCCCTGCTGTAACCCTAACACACATACACATGAACTCCCAGCCCTACGAAAATCTTACTGACCGTTGTTGACCAAACCAGTAGCCTCATTTGCACAAACTGTTGGTCATGCAGACATCACTATAGTTCACTTTGTTGACCAAATAAGTCAACAAAATGTGGTTGATTAAGCAGATGGATGACAGGAGTCCAAGATCACTACATTATCAGGACAGAAGAATATATCCTTTCCCCTGGTAGTGTGTGATTTCAGAGCTGTAATATAAAATTAGCAGGGGATGTGGGGTTCCATTTGCATGCTCTATAATTATTTTTCAGCACATGCATAATGACATACTGATGTTGTTTTGTTGACCTTTTGTTGTCAACATTAGTGGTATTGATCCACAAAAACAGACTGAAACTTCTAGAATATCACAACAAGCCACAAGAACTGGAACTTAGACTAAGAACAAGAGGCACACATTTTAGCGTAAACAACAATTTAGCAACCTCTTTCCAGAAAAAGTGAACAAATAAAATCTATTTCATTAATAAAATCACTGTCTTCACTAGTCATTCAACTGGCCCTGATGTATTGGCCTTTGGGTATGCTGTCTTTCATAAATTGTGAATGAAAACTTTTATAGTGTAGATAACTGTTAGTAACAGGTTTTTACGGTGGAGGTTACCATGAAGACAAATTAAGAAGTACAGCTAAATATGTCATGGACAATTGAATGTCACTTGACCTGCCTGTATTACAAGTTCTTTATAGTGGCTCAAAAGTTTTGAGCAAGTCCAACAAAGAAATATTTTGCAATTTGAACATGACTTTGGACACTGGATTGATAAGAGGCATTATACAGGACAACTGGAAAATTTTAGAGGTTAATCAGGACCTTTTTACAGTGGTTGGTCCCCATCCCCATTTTGTGTACAAAAATCAGTATAATTTAAAATTATTATATGAGGCGGGTGAAAAAAAACAAAGAAAAGGACGATTTTACACACAAACAAACCATTTGTCATGCACAAATGTGGAAGTTGTACCATTTGTAGGTACATATTAGAGGGGCTTTTTGTACATTTGCCCCTTTTGCCATATACTGTTCCAGTGTCAGGTCATTTTAACTGCAAAAGTAAAGGCATTGTAATACATTTTATACCAGGATGACTACCTGGGTTCTCTGTACCAGGATCAAAGAGCACTACTATAGCGTAAAAAAGAAGGATCGTAGAAATGCGTTTTTTAAACACACTTTGAAGTGTCCCAACTATAATAAGTTCCTTTTTTTCAGTTCCTGAACAGGAAAAACATAATACAAGGGGTGGGGATTTTAAGACAGAGTTGGAAGAAAAAGAAGCACTTTGGCAGATCAGCTTAAACTCTGACAAAGTACCAGGGTTGAATGATGTAGTTAACATCAAGTGTTACTTAAAAAAACACAGGGTTCACTTGAACAAATAAGTTTTTAATAGAAGTATATGTCTTTAATAGTTGAGTTTGTGATGTCACTTAATTGTGGGATGAAGATGTACTTTCAATTGGCTTGTAGATATTTTTAAACTGAATGTTTTTTACAGTTGAATGCATTGTTTTCTGATGAAGTCTAATGACGAAAGTGGAAAATAAATTGTTTATGCTAAAAGTTGGGCCTCTTGTTCTCAGTCTATGTTCCAGTTCTTGTGGATTAGTGGAACTGACATTTGGGTATTAAGCTTAAATTTTAGCATGTATAAATATATATATATATATATATATATATATATATATATATATATATATATATATATATATATATATATATATATATATATATATATGGCTCCACTTGACACTTAACATTTCATCGAATTGCAAAGCATCGAGACCAAATCGTCGAAAACTAATTTCATTGAAAACTCATATCATCGAATCTCAAATCATCGAAAACTATAAAGCAACTACAAATAACATCCCAGACACTGTGTACTATGTGTCTGCACCTGCACCCCCCATGTGGGGGGCTCTGCCCCCCACAACCCTCGTAATAAAATATACCAACTCCAAGGTTGCACTACAGTGGGGTTAGGAAATAACCTCTTTCCCCCACTGTAGTGCAACCTTGGAGTTGGTATATTTATTTACGGGGGGTGTGCAGGGGGGCATGCCCCCCTGCATAAATGTAGTACAAACTTTGTGGAATGCTATTTGTAGTTGCTTTATAGTTTTTGATGATTTGAGATTCGATGATATGAGTTTTCGATGAAATGAATTTTCGACGATTTGGTCTCGATGATTTGCAATTCGATTAAATGGTAATTTGATGATTTTAAGTGGAACCATATATATATATATATATATATATATATATATATATATATATATATATATATATATATATATATATATATGTATATGGGTCTACTTTAGAACACCGACACGCCAGTTCGCCGACACAAACCACCGACACCAAATAACCGACAACACACAATACCGACAACGCAAAACACCGAACACCATTACACCGACACACTAAACGTAAACAACACATTACACTACATTACATATCCACTAGCCTAACCCAAACCCTAACCCTAAGGTCCGACACTACCGCACACTTACCTACCTGCACCTAACCTAACTCACTTAAGCTACCCCTAACCCTAAGGTCCGACACTACGCACTTACCCTACCTGCACCCTAACCCTAACTCACTTAACCCACCCCTAACCCTAAGGTCCGACAGTACCAGACACTTACCCTACCTGCACCCTATTCCTAACTTACTTAACCCACCATAAAACATAAACCCGTCACTAACACACACTTACATTACCCAAACCCTAACTCCGATACTACCGCACACTCACCTTTCACACACCCTAACACTAAATCCCTCACTATTGCACACTTACCTGTCCGCTCCCCAATCCAAATCCCTCACTATCGCATACTTACCAAGTCGCGCTTACACGTTCCCCTTCTCGGTCTTCCAGCTGTCGGGATTCCAGCATGTCGGTCAACTGCGTTGTCGGTCCTTTCGCATTCCTCTTCCGCATGTCGGCGAACTGACGTTTCGGTAATTTGAAGTAGACCCATATGTATATATACATATATATATATATATATATATATATATATATATATATGTGTGTGTATTTATATATATCTGGATCTACTTTCATTGAACGAAATTACTATCCACTGAATTTAACTTACCAAACTTTAATGCACCGAAACTCCACTTAAACGAACCAATGGACTGCTAAATTCCTTTCACAGGGAAAGGAACTACTTGACCATCATGGTGAACTGTGGCCTCTGCACATGTAGTGTAATCTTGGAGTTGTTATATTTAAGTAGGGGAGTGTGGGAGCAAAGGCTGGGTGTGAGGGGTGAAGCCCCCCAGTTTAGTGGGTTTAGTTGTTTTCTGCTTTGTTTGGTTTCTAGGTTGGTCAGGTGGTTCTTTTCTCTGTGAAAGGAATTTGGGAGTCCATTGGTTCATTTAAGTGGAGTTTTTCTGGATTAAAGTCGGGTAAGTTAAATTCAGTAGATCATACTTTCATTCAATGAAAGTAGATCCATATATATATATATATATATATACTCACACACACACTTACATGCAAACAAAAACAGATCTATCTTGCTACACACACACACACACACACACACATATATATCTGTGTATGTGAATATATATATATATATATATATATATATATATATATATATAAATATATATATATATATATATATATTTATATGTGTATATATCTATATATATCTATATATATATATATATATATATATATATATAGTCCAATCAACACCAAAACAATCCAGCACTCTGTTCTCTGTATCACCAGATTATAATTTATTTCAGTTTACAAAGGATGATTTACTTTATTTCCACCCACAAAAGCATTTTGGCAGGGCAGCTACCAAGCTAAAGCAGACCGGTTTTGCCCACAGGCATCATCAGTGCAATAACAGGCTTGTACCTCCTGCGAGATTAAATCACCATCACTTAAAGCAACAGCATTGATTTTTAAAAAGTACCATATCTTGTATATTAAATTTATCAAAAAGGGACATTCTACAAAACAGTCAAAACTTTTCAACCCCTGCACTAAATTATATATATTCATCATTTACATACTCTATTAACAAATATACATTACAAAGAAAAAAATATGTATCTTTAGACAGTTTTTTAAAAAGCACTATCACCACAGCAGGATAATTTACCAATGTTCATTAAATCAGGTTTATACATAGCCCCCAAGTTAATGATCTACAACCTTTCCTTTTGATCAAGTATTTTATGTTTAGACAAAGAAGACAACCCATGACCTATAATTACATCTATAACTACAAATAAAAAATGTGCAGATGTATGCTCCAGTTGACATTTACATAATGTGCTCCTAAGGTGCTTACAATTTATATCATTAAAATTAACTGCTGTTCTTTTTTTAAATTCCCCAGAGATCTGGCCAACATAAAATGTTCCACATGGGCACACTGCCATATAAATGACCCATTCCATGATACATGTGATTAAATGTCTAATGGTAAATACTTTGGATGTGTTGACTGATGCAAAAGATGCAGTCCTAAACGCAACTTTACAATGTACACAGTTGCTACAGTGTGTACTCCCATATATTGGGCTCTTTTTAAACATTTCTTTATTTAAACTCCCCTTCTTAAACAATGAGAGGTGTTCAGCTACTCTTTTTTTTCCCTCTGAAACCAAAATGGCAATGATCATCTAAAGATTGTTAAAAAATATGCCCATTTTTAAAAGATACAAATGTTTATCAATCACTTCACAGATCCTTTAGATGTTTGAATATAGGGCTTAGGTTTGGTTTGCATTTTCATCTGTGGAAAATGTTTTTGGATAGTTTATTTATTTTGAATTTTTTCTACTATTTTTGCTGTTGGGTTTTCTGTAATTTACTGCCAGTGTATGATTCTTTTCAATGGCACATTTCTCCCTTCTTAGCATGGAATGACTGTGTAAATGGTATTATTAAGTCTGGGTGATATAAATGGCTTGTTCCCACCATGGAGAGTGAAGTAAGGTTTATGGCCCTGCAAAAACACTTTTTTTTTTCTTGTTTTACATATCATTATTTTGAGTTTTGGCAAATTATGTGGTCAGTGTGTTGTTTACATTGTTTATTTTCACAGCTCTGTGTATTTGAATACTGCTGATATAATTATATATATATATATATATATATATATATATATATTTCAATATATATATCTATATATATATATATATATATATATATATATATATATATATATATATATATATATATATATATATATATATATATATAGGTCTACCTTTATAAACGTGATTTGCAGAAGGGCGAACTGTACATACCTGAAAGGCAGTGTGCAAGATATACAAACGTTGAAAGTAAAAAGGTGCGAATGTGCAATGACTGAATGTACAGTGAGATTCGCTCATTGCACATTCGACATTCAGGGGCGGATTGCACTATAGTGGGAATCGGGAAATGGCTCCTTTCCCCACTGTAGTGTTAGAGTCGGAGTTAGAATAATAAAGTGGGGGGGTTTGCGGGGTGCAGAGGTGCTTGCCCTCCTGCTTTACACATTGTTTTTTTTTTTATTCGACTTTCATGTTCGAAAAACAGCAAATCTGCTTTTCAGTTTGCTGTTTTTTGAACATGTAGGTGTATTGACATTGTTAGTTTCATGGATTAGAGATAGCCCTACTAGCTATCCCCTTACCATGACCCGCACCCTAACCCTAAGGTCCGTAACTACTGCACCACAGTGGAGGACATAGCTTGTTTCCTGCTTCCTCCACTGTGGTGCGATCAGGTTGTAGAAGTGCACTTTCGCGTAACTGAGCGGTCTACTGCTCTTTTTCGAATACATGGTATTCGATGAAAAGCAGTAGACCCATATATATATATATATATATATATATATATATATATATATATATATATATATGTATATATATATGTGTGTGTGTGTGTGTGTGTGTGTGTGTGTGTGTGTGTGTGTATGTGTGTGAGTGTATGAGTATGCAAGGGTTACATTCAATTAGCCTAACACTCATTTATCTAATCCTAGCCTACACTGCATATAACCATCTACAACAGTTGTAAGAAAGAGAGATTTTTATTTTGTGATCACTAGAGTTTGTTTTCATTTGGGTTTATAAATAATTAAGGCAGTTGTGATACTGGCAAGTAGACCATATCTTCAATATTGCAGTTTGCTTTATAGCAGTGTGTTGGATTGTGTGATTCGGAAATGAACTTTCAGTCTTTTTTTCCCCCTTTTTCCACTTTGTGTATCCATGGAGATAGCACATATAAGCTAGGGGGTGGGGGTAAGCTCCCAATATAGGCATGTTTGGGGGCTTGCCCTCCCTTCAAGCAAAGAGTTATGCTTTTTAGAAGTAGATATAAAAAAGAGTAACTTGGTTCTTGTAACTTGATCAAATATGTGAAAACCTTTTTTATATTGTAGGTTAGGTATACATGAAGTATATATCAGATCAGTCTTTTGATCACCAATGTTTTATATATATATATATATATATATATATATATATATATATATATATATATATATATATATACAATTGATATAAAAAGTGTGCACACCCCTGTTAACACACCAGGTTTTTGTGATATTAAAAAAATGAGACCACAATAAATCATATCAAAACATTTACCACCTTTAATGTGACCTATAACCTGTACAATTCAATTGAAGAACAAACAAATCTGTTAGGGGAAAAAACATAATAAATAAAAAACATACAATAAGCTAGTTACATAAGTGTGTACACCCTTAAACTAATACTTTATTGAAGCACCTTTTGATTTAATTATAGTATTCAGTCTTCTTGGGTACACACCTGCTATCTATTAAAGAGACTCTGAAAAAGTTCAGCTGTCCTAGTGGGATTTTCCTGACATATACTCAGTTGCCTGCTATGGCAAAAGCCATGGTTCACAAAGACCTTGCAAAGCATCAGAGGGATCTCATTGTTGAAAGGTATCAGTCAGGAGAAGGGTGCAAACAATTTCCACAGCATTGGACATACTATGGAACACAGTGAAGACAGTCATCAAAAAGTGGAGAAAATATGGGACAACAGTTATGTTGCAAAGAACTGGACATCACTCCGACATTGATGAAACGACAAGATAAAAATTGGCCAAGGAGGCTGTCAAGAGACCTACAGCAACACTGAAGGAACTGCAGGAATGACTGGCAAGTACTGGTTGTGTACTACATGTGACAACAATCTCTCGTATTCTCCGTATGTCTGGACTATGACGTAGGGTTGCAAAATGGAAGCCTTTTCTTGCACAGAAAAACACCCAGGCCTTGCTAAAATTTGGAAAATAATACATCAAGTTTCCCAAAAGCATGTGGGAAAATGTTTTATGGTCTGATGAGATGAATGTTGTACTTTTTGGCCAAAATTCCAAAAGGTACATTTGGCGCAAAAACAACACTTCATATCACCAAAAGAACACCATCCCCATGGTGAAGCATGGTGGTGGCAGTATCATGCTTTGAGGTTGCTTTTCTTCAGGTGGAACTGGGGCTTTAATCAAGGTGGAGGGAATTATGAACAGTTCCAAACACCAGTCACTTTTAGCCCAAAACCTTCAGGCAACTGCTAGAAAGCTGAAGATGAAGAGGACTTTCACCTTTCAACACAACAATGACCCCAAGCATACATCCAAATCAACAAACGAATGGATTCACCAGAAGAAAATTAGTTTTAGAATGGCCCAGCTAGAGCCCAGACCTAAGTCCAATAGAAAATCTGTAGGGTGACCTGAAGAGGGCAGTGCACAAGAGATGCCCTTGCAATCTGACAGATTTGGAGCACTTCTGCAAATATTGCCAAGTCCAGATGTGGCATGTTGACAGACTCCTACCCAAGAAGACTGAATTCTGTAATCAAATCAAAAGGTGCTTCAACAAAATATTAGTTTAAGGGTGTGCACACTTATGCAACCAGCTTATTGTGTGTTTTTTATTTTTTATATTTTTCCCCTAACAGATTTGTTTGCTTTTCAATTGAATTGTATAGGTTATTTGTCTCATTAAAGGTGGGAGAAGCTTTGAAATGATTTATTGTGTTCTCATTTTTTATATCACAAAAACCTGGCATTTTAACAGGGGTGTGTACACTTTTTATATCCACTGTATAAATATATATATATATATATATATATATATATATATATATATATATATATATATATAATTTGTGTGTGTGTGTGTGTGTGTGTGTGTGTGTGTGTGTGTGTGTGTGTGTGTGGACATACGGATATAGAGACATATAGGGATATATGTAAATTTTCTATATACACATGTATGGGCAGAGATGGTTGGGTCAAAAGTGTGTTTGGTTGATATATATTTAGTCATCCACGTTGGGTCAGCTAAACAGATGGTCAACAGGTGTGTGAGATCTCACATTTCTTACAGTTTAGAAATATTTCCTTTCCCTTATTTTGTGCAATCTTGGAGTTAGCATATATGTAATTAACAGGGTGTGGGAGTGGAGCTTGCCCCCCTGGAAAAAAAAACATTTTATTTGTTTATTTACCTATTTCCAGTTTGATTACTGGGGAACTCCACTGGGCCCAGAGACCCCATTTTTAGTGGAGGCCTGGGAAGAAAAGCTCCATGAAACAGATTACAGTAAAGATAGCAGTCCAATAAAAAGAAAAGTACAAGGACAAATACATATCAAATAATACAAAGTGTGAGCAATATTGCCCATAGTGGAAAAATATTGTGCAGATTCATTTTAACAAATTCACACAGTTAATGTCAAAAGCTATTTACAATATCTACAGAGTGTGAGAGATCATATGGGAATTAGTTATAGAAGGTTATAGCCAGCTATAAGGTGCTTAGGAACTCAGGAGGATACCCTCCCAGGGGTTTTTGTTAAAGAGTTCTAGGTAGGAAGAATGCAGTTACATTTCCATTTGGAGTAGAAGTATGTGTAAAGCTGGGTTTTGAAGTTGTTTGTGTTTGACATTGTCCTTAGTGTGAAAGGGAGAGAGTTCCATTTCTTACCTAAGGAGAAGGAGAGGAGAAGTTGTCCAGCAGGACATTTAAGTTTCTGCACAGTAACAGTAATTAAGTTTTGGTGCTCAGATCTGAGAGTTTTATTTGGGGTGTATTGGGGAAGGATGTTAGAGCAGGGAATTTGGTTGGATTAAATATTAGTCTATGTGCTGTAGTGAGCTGGAGGAAGTCCAGATAATTTGTGAATTCTAACCAGTTGAGGGATTGGAGGGTAACACAGTGATGAGTGGAATGTTTGGCTTTGGTGGCAAATTGTTTTTGTTTTGTATTTTCTTTAAGTTTTTCTATGATCCGTGGCTGTTTCTCAGTGCATATGTAGTGATGCATTTACATTTGCATTTTTGAGATATTGTAGATGGTGTATTGCATGATGACAAATGAGAATATCTGACATAATGTTAGATAATCAAATATATACGAGATCAGACAGGAGTCCCCATGGACTATAATGTTTGCAGATGACATTGTGATCTGTAGTGAGAGTAGGGAACAGGTGGAGGAGACCCTGGCGAGATGGAGATATGCTCTAGAGAGAAGAGGAATGAAGGTCAGCAGGACTAAGACAGAATATATGTGTGTGAATGAGAGGGAGGATGGAAGAATAGTGAGGATGCAAGTAGTAGAGGTGGCGAAGTTGGATGAGTTTAAATACTTGGGGTCAATAGTTCAGAGTAACGGTGAGTGTGGAAGAGAGGTGAAGAAGAGAGTACAGGCAGGATGGAGTGGGTGGAGAAGAGTGTCAGGAGTGATTTGTGACAGACGAGTACCTGTAAGAGTGAAAGAGATGGTCTACAAGAGGGTAGTGAGACCAGCTATGTTATATGGGTTGGAGACAGTGGCATTGACAAAAAGGCAGAAGTTTGAGCTGGATGTGGCAGAGTTAAAGATGTTAAGATTTGCACTGGGTGTGATGAGGGTGGACAGGATTAGGAATAAGTATATTAGAGGATCAGCCCAGGTTGGAAGGTTTGGAGATAAAGCCAGAGAGGCAAGATTACATTGGTTTGAACATGTGCTGAGGAGGGATGCTGAGTATATTGGGCTAAGGATGAAGCTACCAGGTAACAGGAAAAGAGGAAGGCCTAAGATAAGGTTTATGGATGTGGTGAGAGAGGACATGCAGGTGGTTGGTGTGACAGAGCAAGATGCAGAGGACAGGAAGAAATGGAAACAGGTGATCCACTGTGGCGACCCCTACCGGGAACAGCCGAAAGAAGATGATGATAATGATGATGATGATAGAGAGAGAGAGAGAGAGAGATCGAGAGAGAGAAAGAGAGAGACAGGTGTGTGTGTGTGTGTGTGTGTGTGTGTGTGTGTGTGTGTGTGTGTGTGTGTGTGTGTGTGTGTGTGTGTTTGTGTGTGCTTATATGTCAGTGCAAGATTGATGCACAGTGGGGAGTGAAAAGGAGTCCTTCCACCTCTCTATTGTATTATCTCAGAGTTAGTATAAATTAAGATATAGTGGAATACGAGCCATATATTTTCTTCTCTTTTTTGCCTAAAGTCGATGATTGCTTTTTAATGATATTAGTAATATATATATATATATATATATATATATATATATATATATATATATTTATTTTATTTATTTGTTTATTGACGTTTGTTAACCGTGTTAGTCCATCTGAGCCAGAGGCCCATTTTCAGTGGAGACCCAAGGAGAAAAGCTCCAGGAAAGTATCGATACAAAAGTTGCAAATACATATACAAATAAATACAGCCACCATGTGGCTGATTCTCTTTCGGAGCTTGCTGAACAGATGAATCTGGAAGAAAACAGCTTGAAAGATAACGGAATTGTTCATGAAAATATAAGAATGGGCTCAGATGGAGAGAGTGACCAAGCATCAGGAACATCTAGCGACGAAGTTCAGTCTCCTGTTAGAGTAAGAATGCGAAACCATCATCACCGCAGAATTTCAACAGAGGACATAAACAAGCGCCTGTCCCTTCCTGCTGACATCCGTCTCCCTGAAGGCTATCTAGAGAAATTTGCTATGAATAGTCCCCCCTTTGACAAACCTTTGAGTAGGAGGCTACGGAGAGCTTCTTTGTCAGAAATTGGTTTTGGAAAATTAGAGACCTACGTCAAATTGGAGAAATTGGGAGAGGGCACATATGCAACTGTATACAAGGGAAGAAGCAAACTCACAGATAATCTACAAGTACATAGCATACATCAATCACGTTACAGTACTATACATGTTCACAGGCTGTACATAAAGTACATCCTGAGACTGTTAATACTCGCGCACACACACACACACACACACACACACAGACGTGCACACACACACACACACACGCACACACACGCACACATACACACAAACACACACACGTATATATGTATGTGTACGTGGGGGGGGTTTCTGTCATTCTTTTCTTAGACTGACGTATGGATTTAATGAGTATGTAAACGGATACAAATCATAAACTGGATTTTGGTTTAGAGTTCCACAGGTATATGTAAGCATTTGCTTCAGCATTCATTTCAAATGACTTTGCTTTAGAATTCATTTCAAATAACTTGCACATATCTCTATGAGAATCACATAAAGACTGGCATTGTAATGTGTTTTGTTTCCTTTCCCCTCAGGTAAGCATTGGGCCTCAGTCTTAGACTCTATTGTATAAATCTCTGCAGGTGGTTTTTCATTTTGGTCAGCATGAATTTGCATTTGGTTTGGTAGTTGTATTACGTTTTCTGTTGATGTCATTTGTGGATCCTTTCCAATAAAACATATCTTGCCTGAAGGCTTTTTCAGTATTGTTTTTTTTTTTCTTACTCGCTTTTTCAGTTAAAATACAAAGTCCTTCTGAGGGCAACACAGGGCATCATATGGATAATACAGATCAGCTCCTGTAGGAATGAAGGTTCATGTAAGAAAATGGATATTAAGGAAAAACAAACTGCAGGAAAGTTATATTTCAAAGCTGGTGATTTTGATGAGCATTCTTTAATACTTTAAAATTTTGCTTTGAGCATGGACCACTTTAGTACATTCACATACATTTGCACACACCTCTCATTATATTTTACATTATGGAATAAAAGTATCCATACTATAGTACTCAGTCTTTAAGTTTGACTTTATAACAGTGCTCTGTTAACATGACTCATTCTTCAGATGTCACATAAATACTCAGGTGAGCTCAACAATACCCCTTGAGAAGGATAATGAAAGTTTGGGTGTTATACAGTGGGCCAGATACCAAAAGACATGCTTTCAGTCTAAGTGACTTAATCTGATGTAAGTCCACTGCAATTCTGAAAGGCTTGCTCTTGGTGTAAGTGACTTACTCTGGTATAAGGCCTATCTGTAAAGCAGGTTCACACTGGAGTAAGTCGCTTACACCAAGAACAAGTCTTTTGGAATCAAGCCTAATATGGTAAACCTCTAAACAGTTTATTTTTGTCAGGAGACACTATATTTCACAACCACAGACCCCTTGACTATTTGCAGGGCAATACCACCAGACATGGACCGTGTAATTTCCGGAGATTGTTCCCCAAAATCCATGACTAGAATGCTATACCACAGGAGATTTTGACATGCTAATGATTCTGAAAGATAAAGTTATGTTACAAGGGTATGCTGAAGTAAGGCAACTGTATAAGATGTCTATAAAAAAGCATTCTGCACCTGCTGGATGGCTAATAATAATTATCTTGTCTGCAAAGGCTTATGCTGTGTCACATCGCAGGGTGTATAAATCTTATGGAAAATGTTTTAAATCATTTAAGTCCCACAAAATGAAGTTTATGCTGTTTTAAACTTGTTTTGTAAATATTGAGTAAAGAAAAACTGCTCCATTTCCCTATCGGTGTTACATAGTAAATCCAAGCTTTAATTTGTGTTGAAAACATGAACAGGATTTTAGGATCCTCCTTTATTAAAATCTATGAAACAGCCTTTTGGATTCATAAAGAATCCCACCATGGGTACTAATAGCTAAGGCCAAAAGGGGTTATTTCTGCAATTACAAAAGTATAATTCAGAGATAGAATAGCTGCAGTAAAGAAAGATATGTTATTGGCTAATATGCATGCACAATCTGCATTTTCCTGTGGTAATAATCAATGGCAGCCCAAGTATTTCTTTGGTACAGACACCTCCTATCTGATTTACACACACACACACGCACACACACGCACACACACGCACACACACACACACACACGCATGCACACATGCACACACACACACACACACGCACACACACACACACACACACACACACACACACACACACACACAGACTCATACACACACACACACACACACACACACACACACACACACACACACACACACACACACACACACACACACACACACACACACACCTTTTACTTGTGCATGAATTAACAGAACATCTCATACCTATCTTCTTATTTCTTCCCTGCCCCTTGTAAATCACTGAGAATTAGACACAATTGATAATGCAAGACATTAGAGTTTCACTCCGTACTGTTCAGAAACTGTATTGTGATGTTAGACCTGTTTCTCTATTAAGTTTTTAACTGACTATACTATTTAAAATACTCCCTGATGTCATCTGGAGTTCCTTCTGGCTTTGTTCATAAGTCTTCAGCATGGCTATTTAAAGGTATGCTGTCCCCCTCCAAATGGACACCTATCCTTTACCACTGCCCTTGATTTGCCTCTGCTCTGCTCCTCATAACTCATGGGCTAATACAATATACCAGACATTAAGAGTTTTGTACTTCTTATAATACAAAAAATACAGCACTCTGAAGGTCCTCTTTAGTTAGTAGAGAGAGAAATAAATCCCTGAATTATTATCAAGCTGCTTTCTGTGCCAGTGGTATAGGTGTTCATGTTTTTTCTCCATTCTTTATCTTAACATTTTTCAGTGAACAAGGTAGACAGGTGATATAAATTACTTGCTGCCATTCTACTGCATCAAAGAGCATGGAAAATCTTCTGACTGTATTCTGTAACAACTAGCGGGTGCATGTCCCAGCTGTTCAAGTTATGCAGCTAGTGTGTTTACATGTCACATATTTGTACTGGTGATTATTGACTGCAAAGGTAGCCACTTGCCTGTTTTGTATTGCATAAGAGTGTGCATCTTAGCCATTAAATTTCTTAGTGCAGAAAGGATACAATGTCATACAACTTTGCAGCTATATGTGTTTAGCACCGCAAGGGTCCTAACTGTACAGGTCATGTCCCCCAAGAGTGCAGATTTACAAATTATATCCATATTCTCCAGGGGTACAAATTTACACACAAGCAAGCTTTAAGTGCTGTGATTTTGGGCCCTCTGCAAAGACTTACAATAGGCCCCTGCTATCATTTCAAAAGAGGAGAGGTTGAGAGGTATAACACTGGGGAGTAAAGTAACTAGAAAGAAAAAAAAGTTGTTAGTCTTTCTTTATTGGTAGCTACCAAGGTCATGTCTAGAATACTGCTTCCAGTTTTGCCAGCATAATATTTACAAGATAAATAGACCCAGGTCAGAGGAGGGAAATACAAATGATACTCAGCTTGCATTAAAAGCTATATGAAGATAAGATCCAGAATAACCGAATTATGTATACAATAGATGAAAGAATACAGGTGAAATGTGATAGGAACTTTACATAATGTGATTGTAGAAGAAAAAGAAGATGAAGGCAGTTTATATACCTAGTGTGTTTAGTTGAGTTAATCTAACATAAATGCTGACTTTTTCAGCTTGATTGTCTAATACCTTACAACTATCACATATCCTCTTAAAGGCTGTTGTAGATCCACAACCCCAAACCTAGTGAAGCAGCTGTCCACAACTTTCTCAGGAAAAAAAACTTCATGTCCCATTTAAAGCGAATGCCCCCCAGCTGTATATAATGGTCCCGCATCCCTCTGGTGTCATTGTGCCTAAATTATACCCTTATATGTTGTCATGTAGTAATTTCTGCAGATGTATCATGCCCTGCTCTTCCTTTTATCATCTAATGAATAATAATAAAAATAATAAAAGTAATTAATTAATTATTACTATTTATTAATAATAATAATAAAATCACCACTAACATGGACAAAATCAAGACTGATGCTCTAATCATACAAGTTTGATAACTGAAGATACGATTTATACTCATTTCCCTCCATATCTGTGCTGACCCTGCCATCTTTATTACTGCCTTCACACACTGATTAAGCAACATTTTTGGTTAATCAAGTCAATCAGCATAAATTTAACATACTAAATTTAGCCTAAAATAGACTTGAATGTGAAAGCCCCAAAAGAACAAAAGATAAACATTTTGACAGATGGTCGATAAAGGACAACTTCAAAGCTATAATCAGAGAGCGTAGTGTAAAATATTTTGGAGATCTTTAAAAAGGAGGATTCACTATATTCAAAATACTACTATTTTTGTTTTTTTGAGAATCAAATCTCCTCAAAGTCCTTGATTTGGCATTTTTGTGCCAACTGAGAATCTAGGAGTCAAGTTACTTAAAACAGAGCAATATATGAAAAGTGCATATTCGCCAACATTCATAATGGGAATATTCACCGGGTACACAACGCAGGAGTACTCATATTTCATGCACGCTTCATGAATACTCTCCTTTTTTTCTATTAGATACATTGCTCTATCTCTAGACAGCCCATGCTCTATAATACAACCTTATTGAGAGAATATTTTTCATATATTTTGTTAAACGTGAAAGTCATGACCACTATTAAAACTAGTCATTACTTGTGGTCAGTACAACTTCATGTGGTGAACAAGGCAGAACTCTTAGATGAAAAAAGTAAAATACATAGACAAAGTCAAAGGATAGAATTTTCACCTTCCTAAAAAATAAATGATAATGCTAAATTCTAGTTTCCTAATCAATACTATCACAGATAGAGAAAACCACCCTCCAGACTTTGCAGTTATGAAGATAAATGAAATAAAAAGTAACATTAAATTATGTACAGTTTATGCAGGTATTCTAAAATAATAAAGATATGAGCAGCTTTCAGGAGTACCAAAATGGAAAAGGAACTGGGTACCACTCTGCCCTCAAATTTCTGGATAATAATTGGATAAAATAAAGGCATTGAAATCACATGAAGCCTACTTAATAGATATTTTAAAGGGCATATATCCATTCTCTCAAATTCAAGAAAGGAAGGTAGAAACAGATTCTAGGTGCTGGCTTTTTGCTGGCTCCTTATCAGAAGTGTAAAGTCAAAACTCCGAAACCTAGATTTCTGGAAAATAAAGTATGACTTCAGTAGGGATAGAGAAAAGGACAAAATGTACTATGATACCTTTAAACAATTAGGGAAGCTGTGCTTCTTATATACATGCAAGTTAAATATACTAATTCTGAGATCATTGTGTCTTTTGACAGGGGGATTTCTGTGAGATGTTGCAACCTTGGACTCAGTATATATTTCCCACATTCATATTAAAAATGTCACTCCTTCCCTTTATATAGTGTGGCTATGGTCCTTTGATTTTCAATAGGCATCTATCCAGCATTGTTATACTTTTTTTGGCATTGACCCAGACTGACCTAAAAGTGCCATTGAACCAGTTCCCTTAGCAGGTAAACAACTGTAAGAATTCCATAAACTATATTTTTCTGGATCAGCATGACATAGACATGTTGCTAGTAAAGCTGTCGGGTCTACTTTAATTAAACAAAAGCAGAATCCATCGAATACGAATCTGTCAACACATAAACAGCGAAGCGTGATAACGTCGAACATGCAGAATCGCAAAATTTAAACATCGAAACCGCAATAGACGGCCAACCCCACCACCCGTAACATACTACCTACGCAAACACAACAACAAAAAACACATACATACACTAACCAAAACCCTACTACTAACCCTAAATTAAAGCACCAAAACCCCACTTGTAACCCTAAACTAAACCCCACATGCACAACTATCTATGCACTACCCTTAACCCCTCCCTAACCCTAAGGTCCGTAACTACCGCATACTTACCCTACAGAACTATACCCACACAAAGTAAATATTCCACGTACATACACTTAACAAAATCCTACACTAAACCTTACATACGTTACCTATTTATGCACTTACCTTAACCCACACCCTAACCATAAGGTCCATAACTATCTCACACTTACCTTATGGAGCTATACCACAGACGGGCCAACTATGACAATTCGACATTTCCGATATCGCTATTTAGTGCATTCAATGTTTCTGCATTTTGCTGTTTACGTGTTGACGCATTCGTATTCGACGGATTCCACTTTAATAAATAAAAAGTAGACCCAAGCTGTCTACTAACCTAAGACTGGTGGCTAGAAACTCAAAAGATTTTTGATGTGATTCTTGACAACACCCTTACATTACAAAACTATAACATTTTAAATGCTGACTCCCCTTAAGTAATTGAAGTAGCAAGCAAACATATTAAATTCAATATGAATATTTACCCCAAAACAACTTTAAAGTACTGGGATGCATTTTAACTAAGGTCCATTATAAAACAAACCAATTTATTTTTCATTTAGATATGTCACAGAATGAGGGACTTTAATGAACTGATAGAATAAGGGAAACTCAAAATAGAAAAAAAAGCTGCACTACTGTTAAATTTGCATTTAGGTTCATAGGTTCATACTAGGCTATCTGCCCAAGGGCATTTATAAGCCTAGCCCATAGTTATGTGGCTTTCGCCACCCCTTTAGTTTGAAGAAAACTATGCCTATTATTTTGCTGTGCCTCTGTCAAGCAGTGACACTGAAGTAATCCCTGGGGTATATCTGAATGACAACAACATTGTTACCTCATTTGTCTGACTGTGGCCCCATTTCCTTCTGTATTACTCATAATCTCTATTCCTCATTCTTATTCTTTTCGTTATGACAAAAATAAAAATGATTAAAAATGTTGGAAATGTAGCTTCAGTATCCCTGGACGTTATGCCTCACAAAATACAACTCTAGCTGCATTAGTTGCTTCTGCTGATGGTCCAGGGCTGGTATGATGACTGCTGCTAAGCCCTTCTCATACACTACTTATCCAAGATTAGATTTGCCTTACCAGCTTTCATCATCTAGTTGATGAGCAGAAAATGTAGAACCTTATGTTTATTTGTACTGAACATTAAGTTCTAGCTCTTTGCCTAAAACTCACGCATTCCTTTTGAGGCTTCCTGCCTTCCTTTACAGAGGGTCTGGTTTTGTGTCCATCCACAAATATGCTTAATTCACTAGTTTCCACTTGTGATATGTCAGAGATGGAAATGTTAAACGAAGAAGAACATAGTATTAATATTTTCTTTTGCAAATTTTTTACCTCAGCCTGGCAGTTTACCCCTAAACATCACTCTCTAAGTCATTTTTAAAACTAGTTAGTAAATCTCTGTCTTACTCTTAGCTCTTTCAGTTAACCAATTCTTCTTCAATGTAGTACTGAGTCAAATGCCTTACTGGAGTCCAGACAAACCACATCTGTTTGCCGTTCCTCACTCAGATCTAGTTTTGCCAGTCACAAAACTGGAGGAAGCTTTTCACCAGCTCTTCTCACTATTGAACACAATTTTGTCTGGGTCCTGAAAAGGTATTTTTTTAGAAAAGCCTCAAGTCTTTCTTTTAGGATCCTGTCCATCAACTTTCTGGCAACTGACATCACATTAATTACAGCTGTGTGGATTGGTCCTGCTACTTCATTCAATGAGGGATAATTTAAGCTGTTTTAAGGGATATAATTATTGTGCAACCTGCTAGAGATCAGTTAAAGATTTCCATGAATGTTTCTGTTAAGCTGCTTGATAGTGTTTTTGAGCTTTGCCTGGTATCTCATTATTACATGCGCATTGTCCTCCTGTAAGGTGTTGATTTTCTTATGTACCTCCTTTCTTTATCTTAGTTCACTACTTGACGCCTCACCTCTGTTTGCCATCTTTTTCTCCAGGAATGGAATTTCTGTCTCTTTTCTATTTTTTTTAAATATTGAGACAAATAAGTCATTCAGTAGTTCAGCAATAATTCAGCAGTTCGGCAATTTTGCTGTCATCACTAATATTTCTTCTATTTAGACTTTTTAGATTGGTAACTCCTGTCTTCCTCTCCAAAATATACCTAGAATATTACTGCCTTGTTGTTATACCCTGTTGAGTTTATTCTGTTTTTACATTGCTGTTTCTCTTTGGGTCTTGTTATGGGCTGCTTCTCTTCTATACTATGTTCTTGACCCATTTGAATACTTATTCTTTGTTATTGAGTACCACCTTGACCTCACTGTTCAGCCATTTTGTTTTTTCCTCTCTGCTTTACATTCTTTCAGAATACTGTCCTTTTTTTCCTAAGTTGTTTGGCCTCCCCAATTCTTTCCATTATCCTAGTTCCTACTGTATGTTCATTATCAGGTATTTATAGTGTGGATCTCATACCGATTGTCAAATGGCCATAATGCAAGCAGCTGATGACTAAGCCATTAACATCAATGGCCAAAACAGTGAACAGGATAAAAAAATGTTTTGCAGAAAGGCAAGTCCCCATGCACCCCCCACATCCCTTATTAATTATATATACCAATGTTGATATCTGACAGCTGTGGGTACAGAGCTACTTCCCTTATCCCTGTTGTTCTGCAGTCTTGGCTAAAGCAGTCCCCATTGACTTTTATGATTCTCTGTTTTGGATATTGATACTATCAGTATTGGCTGTCGATATTGTCAGTATGATCTTCAGCAGTTATACATCATCACCTTTCGACAATCAGATGGGGACCCCTTATAGTCTATTTTGTAGTCTAACAATGCTGTTTTTATCCCTTGGGTCTCTGCTGCTCTGCCTAAGGTAAACCATACTATCACATGGGCATTAACTGCCCTGTGGAGCTATCACCTCCATAATGTAAATTTAGCCCAACCTGTTGAAGATTGTGCTTAGAATGCTGTTTTGTCTAGTACCTTTGTGTGGCAATGGAATGCATTATCATAAGGTACAGAGATTCTGTCAAGAGCATTTATTTTTTGTCTTAAATGTAGGAACTAGTCTGTCTATAACAGAGAGATAGAAATGTCATCATCATCATCATCATGCTTTGTTATTTTCAGATTATGAACCTCTCTACCAGACATTCATTATCCTCCATTGCTATGTCCACATGGGGGTAGATGTCCAACCACAAGTGTTTCTCACTCAGTGCCTACCTGTAATTTCAATGCAAGTATATTTAACTTCTTCACAACTTCCATTATGCTCTACTCTCCACCGTCTGTTTTTTTTTCATTTACCAGCTTGTAAGCTTTTGCACCTTTTATATAATTCAGTGCTCCTTCCATCTTTTACTTAGGTGTGACTAATGAAGATATGATAACCTGAAACTGAAATATCCAGTCCCTTCTTACCAGTGACAAACCTGTGTAATTCTGGCAAAGCGAACCTTGTCAGATTTCGACACAGCCTGCAGTTCAGTCATCTTTTTTGCACTACATTACAGTGATGGTTGAAGATGACAACACACCTATCTAGTCTGCCCTTTTACTGTATTTAACATTCTAGATTACCTCCATTCATAAATTATACCCTCACTTCTCCTCCACATGTCCCATTCCCTCCTCCACCACTATTCCAATAATTTCAGCTTTTCTTATGGCTTTTGACAGCATCATTTTCCTCTACATTTCCACACCTTTCAGTCATCTTTCTCCTTCATGCTTTCCAGTGTCCTTTATGTTTACTCACTTACTCCATTTTCCCTTGCTTTCTACTTTTTCTCCTTCTAATATGCCCTTGTTCATTTTCTTCTTCCCCTTCACCTCAATTTAAAGGCACAGTGGTCTCCACCTCCATCACAATCTTCTCATTCAGCCACACTCCCCCCGTCTTACTTAGATGGGACATATATAATACACAAAGTCTCTCATATGTCTAACCTCCCTCAGGGCTACCCACAGACCCATATCCATTCTGCCCCGTCAACCATTGCAGCCATCATGTATTGTAATACCTTTGCTCATCAGATACATTGTCATTGTGTTTGAGTTTCTAGAAGTAGTATATGCATTTAAATGTTCCAAAGTTCACTTACATTTTACCATCTAGCATTTGAATTCCAAGCATATTGCTCCTGTTACATCATTGCACAACATTGGTACAATAATTTGTACTGCATTTAGAATGGGGCTAGCCGTTCACTTCTACACCTGCCACCCAGGTGTAGAAGCTAAGAAATTTAGTGCATGCATTAAAAACAGTCCCCCAGATTTACTATCCTTCCATGCAGGACTAGCTTAGTCCTGCACAGAAGTGGCCGTTTTGGAGCAGGACGACAGCTTGCCATGCATATTAATGAAGGTGCACTGCCTGATCTCCTAATCTTACAAGGAGTGTTTAAGAGTGCAGGTAGTGTGTCTGAGGGCAGAGCTCTCAGAATATACACCCCCCCCAATGAAGAACAGCAGAAAGGCCAAAGGAATGAGTGAGACTGCTCATAGGTGTCCGATATCCCCAGCAGCATTCCCCCACATGTACAACAGCAATAGTAAATACAAATCAAATAAACAAACCTTTTTTTATTAAGAATCCGATTAAAGCTAACCATAGGTGTGTGGTTGTGCCCATCGCTTAGCGACGGTTAATGCAGCTTAAATAGCTGAAGAGGATAACAAGGAGGATATATGCAAATGAAGCAGTATAGCAATAATGTAGTGGGCACAGCATTCGCCTTACGAGCGGGCATTCCTGGTTTGATTCCCACTACAGCACATTCCATTTTCCATGGCAAATCACATTATGACCAATATTTTAGTTGCGTAACCCACTAAATAACATATATTTGTGTACTGGAGTACTGCATTAAATGCACATGTGAGGTGTCAGTGTCATAATGTTGCAAAGTACCCAGATATGCACATGTGCTGCATACAGTATATGTACACAGGAATCATGGAAAGAACTGGAAGGTAAAATGTGTAACGAATGACAACTCCATACACCTTCCAAATCCCCCACTTTCCCAAGAACCATTGCATATGACTGTCTAAATCAGTGCAATTGTAAGTGGGAGTAAGCACTAGTAAGCAAGTGTAAGCACCAATAAGCAGTATATTTAAGCACTAGTAAGTGAGTTTAAACCTGTTTGCGCTGGGGTAAGCAATGCACACACAGGTTAAGCAACTTTGAAGCTAACTCTCTGTATGCATATTTAACCAGAGGTTAGCATTGCTTACCCTCACGCAAACCCATGCAAACCCACTTACAACCACGCAAAAGTGCCTTAATCACTCTGTATCCAAGGGCCCTTGCTCTGCCCAGCAACAAAATAAACAGCCTTGCAGGTCTTTAACCCAGGTCCCTAGACACTATAGTCACAGGAGTTAACCACTAAGCCATCACAGCAGTACACAAAAATGAGATATCAGCAAACAAGTCCTCACTATAGTAAAATCAAACTGAACCTGTGAAAGGAATCAGTATACAGTAATATGTTCTATAACCCACTAAACAACATAAATATGTGAACTGGAGTACAGCAGTAAGCCCAGATGTGAGGTGTAATTGTAATAGAGTGTTGAAGTTCTCAATAAGACGCAAGGACACCATACAGTGTACATACACATGAATCATGGATACCAGGCATATATATAAGATGTAATGAATAAGAAATCAATGCCAAAAAGAAAATATAATGCAAAGTCTAATGTAAGCAATGCTAAGCATTGCACAGGCCAGCTTAGGAGGTATAAGCAATGAGTAGGCCAGTTAACTCAATGTGCCCAGTGTTATATCCCTTTAAACAATGCCATCTTTAGATAAGCAGGTTTGCCCATAGTCTAACCTTTTCAAAACTGGCCAATCAGGGGAAAGTGTGGGAAATCAGCCCAACTTAAACCCAACAGGCAGGAATACATCTCATAACTAGCTGTAGCTTCCCTTTGCAGGCACTATGGCAGAAAGGGGAGAAGGTATGCGCTTCAGGTGCAGCGCTGGTGCATCCAGGAGTCCAGAGTCATGGCAGGACTTTTTGTCAAAGACTATGAGCAGAGACTGCTGCAGGGCCAGTACCAGGGTTCCCAATACAAGGCAGAAACCTGGGACTGTCTCACCCATGACCTCAACAGTGCCACTGGCATATCCGGAACTGGTGAGCAGGACAGGCATCACTATGCTGACCTGAAGCAGCATAAGGGGGACCTCTTGGAGCAGTGGATCCAAGAGGTTAGAATGGCAGGGTATGTCCCAGCTGTGTGTATCACTCCACTATGTGTGTAATAATTGCCATCTCATGTATATCATGGATAGGTATATTCGTCTTATGTCCTCCACAGCTGCAAGTGAGTGGGCCGCAATCCAGGAGGCCCAAAGAAGTTGCCTGGAGAGGTTGCTATGTGAGGCAGGTCAGTAATACTCTTGCATGTACTGACATAGGAAATAAATCTAAATGTATTTGTAAATTAATTGCCTGTATAAAACCTGTATTGTGTAAGGCAAGTATTGCATACACCAGAGAATATGGCAGGAAGAGTCTCATATAGTTTGTATGTAAATAAAAGCATAATAGCCTGACAATAAAAGTCTAACTGCTGGACTGCATGTGTATACTCTGGTATCATATGGTAATGTAGATTTGAAATCACGTAATAGTACTGTTGTATTAAGCACTGTTACCCACACTGTGAAACATAAATAGAATGTGTAGGAATGCCTGTATATGACTGGTGTAATCCCCAGAGGCCATTTAGTACAACTGAGAGGCATACAGAAAACAGTGAAAAGGCAGACAACAAAATCCAAATAGCACAAGCAACTGAGAAGTGAATTGCTGTATTTTTAGCACACTCAGCCATGGTTCGAATCCTGGCAGTGGTAGTAGTCTGCATATAGAATCATACCCCTACAACTGTACAGATATGTCCAGAATGTCCATTAAAGTGCCCCATATCTGCTGCCTGTCAACCTGTCCCCCTGGGAAATAAGTGGGATGATCCCAGATGTATAGGCAGCAAACAGGAAATACAACCGATTGGCACACATCTATGAGACCAAAGCTGGCACACTAGCAACTCCCCAAAACCTTGTGAGAGTAAGAAGCCACGTATGTCCCATTTACACCCCCATCTTGTCAAGCTTTGGCCAGAGTGTGTACAGTAACAGAGTGTGATGTATGTCCATAATAGTAATGTGGCATCTGGTACTGTGTGTGGCAACATTCAGGTAGTGCTAACAAACATTTCTCCCACAGGTCTGTCAGATACCAACACTGTGCCCAGAAATACAAGAATGATATCCTGTACTAGTACTGTTTACTTTGGAATTGTATGACATTGTGACTGATGCAGTTGTTCCGAATAATAAGGTATTACTCATCACTGTTGCCCACAATGTCCTACAAAATATAACTGTCTAGGAAATCCTGTATAAGAGTGTTGCAATACAAGGTCAGAATGCAAAGCCACAGGAGAATTATAAGAAAGAAAGCAGATAGGAGATATACAGAAATATCTATATAGCACACACAATTCTGATGGATGGTGTTTAAGTTGTAGCACACACAGCCATAGCCTGAATCTTGGGAGTGGAAGTAGGCTGCATACAGAATCATACCTCACAACTGTACAGATAAGATCAGAATGTCTAGTATATGGGCCCATATCTGTTGCCTGTCATCCTGTCCCCCTGGGAAGTCTGTGCGATGATCCCAGATGTCTAGGCAGCAAACAGAATATAACTTATTGTCACACATCTATGAGAACAAGCCTGTCACTCTAGCAACTCCTGAAACTGTTATGAGAGTAATATGCCAAGTATGTCCTATCTACATCCCCGTGTTGTCAAGCTGTGAACCAGAGTGTGTACAGTAACAGAGTGAGATGTATGTGCATAATACTAATGTGTAATCTGGTACTTTGTATGGCAACATTCAGGTAGTACTAACAAACATTGCTCCCACAGGTACGTCGAATACAAACACTGTGTCGAGAAAAACAAAGCTTGATACACTGTACTGGTACTGTTTACTCTGGTATTGTATGGAATTGTGAGTTTTGCAGTTACTCTGAATAGTAAGGTATCACTGGTCACTGTCACCCACACTGTGCTACATAATATAACTGTGTAGGAAAGCCTGTATAAGAGTATGGTAAGTCACTAAAGGTTGAAGAGGGTAATAGTCTAGATATGTCCCGGTTCACCTGCATATGGTCAAGACATGGCCAGAGTCTATGCAGAAAGAGATGGACAGCTATGCGCACATCAACCTGGAATCTGGGAGTATGTGTAGAAATAGTTAGTGTTAACAGACATTTCCTCCACAGGTATACCAGGTAAGAGGTGTATACTGCAGGTAAAACCAGTTCATGTATAACGATGACAACAGCCATTTCACTGTCCAAACTAAGGGTAAAGGGTACTGTAGTAATACTTGTAAGGTACAGATAACAGCACTGACTAGGAAAGTAATGTGGACTACAGGAATATACTAGTTGTTAATTGTCATCTCCCCCCCACCATATCTCCAACAATAAACTACATACTCACCTCAACTGGTATGTAATGACTGCAGTGTTCTGTTGGGACATATGTCTTATTGGTTGATAATTATTTTAACCTGTTTCCATGCAGGTGCTATATTGAAATACTCCAACATTGGTGGCATGGTGCCACCAATGTACCTGCATGCTATTGTTATTACCACTGTGGTCCCATATATGCATGTGTTCCATTTGCTATGCAACTGTTCCGTATCTGGTGTCTGGGTTAATGGGAATATGTATGCATGCTGCCATAGCTAACCCTTGAATGTACTGACTATTACTAACCCACATATGATGATAATATTTAAACACTATAGCACGTTTGGGAAGGCCGGTCCCAGTGGACTCACCTGTACCACCTCAGCTGGCTGTGGTACTGCGCACCGGCATGTCTGGGTCCCAACCCGGGACCTCCTTGTCTGTTGGTCCTGCACTTCCTTCAGGTTGAACTGCCTCAGAGGATGGGGCTCATTCCTCCCTTGGGAGCGGGCACAGGCAGGAACCTGTCACCCATCACCAGGTCCGGGTCGTGGTGCATAACGAGCTCGGCAGGGAGGTTGGAGATCAGCTACGCCAGCTCGAGGGCCATGTGTTGCAACTAGAGGGTCGGCCTGGCTCTGTGACTCAGCCCCCAGCACAGCCACCTTCAGGGCTGTGAAGGTGTAGCGGTGACTGCCCATTGGTGGGGATCGCAGTCCCACTGTTTTCACTAGGAGGCTCATGGGTTTCCGATGTCCCAACAACCCTCCCCATCAAGGTGTCTACCCCACACGTGTCATATACCACCCTTGTATGTGTCTGTCTTGTCTGTTAATCTACCCAACCTGCCTCTCCAAATATACCTACAATCCCTCTACAATATCCTACTCTCACCTGAAAAAAAAAGGGCAATCTGCTCCCAAAAAATAATCTCGCCCATAGACACAAAGCTGTCCATTTCGCACAAGGGTCTACTGGAAACATGTAATCTTGTCTAATAGGCATCACTACATATTATTATTGTCCTCACCACTCTCTCAGGGGTTTGAGTGTCCAAATTTATCACCAAAGTCAGTTTATATGCACAGCTGTTGCTGTAGAAGAAATGGGCAGCTATGGACCTTCCCTACAGCCTTCCTGTACATCCGTAGCTATTTTCCCTACTGTCTTTCCCTCTTTCTGTCCCTTTTTCAGCACTTTCCTATCAACCCTTTTTTCTTTTCTTTTAAAGAAATTAGCATGGGGGTAAGTGGGAGTACACACTTTTAAGCAGCTGTAACCAGGTTTAAGCCTGTTTGTGTGGGGGTAAGTAATGCCTACACACGTTAAGCAATTGAAAAGCTGTGTATAAGAACCTGTAACCAGAAATTAGCATTGCTTACCTCCATGCAAACCTGCACAAACCTGCTTACAACTGCTTAAAAGTGTCTACTTGAAAAAGTCAATGTTCCCAAAAACAGGGCAAACCAGCAAAAAATTTGAACCACAATACGATCACAACTTCAGAAACAATTGCCACAAACCAAGCCTTGGAGGAAACCTCTTTTATTTCACCAACTGAGCGCTTTCACCATGAAATGGCTTCATCAGAGTCAGTGTATTGCAAAAACCATAATCATTTTATACTCATTTACATTTAGTGACCTCATCAAATTATTCAATTAAAACAACTAACTATTGCCATTAATTAACTAATTAATCAATTTAAAACAATAAGCCTCTAAAAAACCTTTTTAAGGCACTTACAAAAACATCATCATTCAAAAAAGTTTTGTCATTTGTTTGCTGATCATAAAAAATAACACATATATACACATATATACAATACCTAATAACATTCTATTTCACAATAATATTGAACACAATACATGTTAATATTTCATACAATTTCATTTATCTAATTTGTATTTTATATTTTATATTGTATAATTTAATCTATTCTATGAATTGTGTATTTTTACAATCATGTTATTATTGTGTGTTATTGGTTGTTGTTGGTTTGTGGCAATTGTTTCTGAAGTTGTGATCGTATTGTGGTTCGAACTGCTTAAAAGTGCCTTAATCACTCTGTATCCAATAACCCTTGTTCTGCCTGGCAACAAAATAAACAGCCTGTGCAAGTCTCAAGCCCAGAACTCTGCACACCATAGCAAAGTGAGTTACCACTACACCATGTCAGATATACATTACCCTGATGTTTTCACAAACATATCATCCAGCCCAGTCATTCAAAAGTACAGGGAATGTATTTCAACATGTAGATGTATGTTTGTGTCTATATATATTAATATCTAAATAGGTATAACATATCTATATATGTATATATATATATATATATATATATATATATATATATATATATATAAACATACATACATATGCATACATCTAAAGATATATATGTCTACATCTATATATATATATATATATATATATATATATATATATATATATATATATATACACAGTGATTTATATATCTGTAAGCAGATGTATATATATATATATATATATATATATATATATATATATATATATATATATATATATATATATATAAAATACAGGGCCATATACCACTGCTACATACAATGGCCTCTGGAGTGCATAAGGGCACACATGTATTGTGTAGGTGAAGCCCACACACATACGGCCCCAACCCCACAGTATGTGTGGGGGACACAACAGCAGTGGACTGATGGCAGGAATGTCAGCATGACATACTCGCAGCCTACTACAGATCAACCACTGACAGCATGTTATACGTGCAAAGCCTGGTATGTAGGTGGAGGACAGAGGCTGGAACACATGCCCATATGTGTAAAACTGTTGTCATACACTAAGCACGTCGCTGGTTTTACAGGACAGTCTGCAACTTACCCTTGGTCAGGAATATGAAGTTAGAAACAGAAATGGATGTAGCCATGTACTGATACCACTCAACACACACACTGTCAGTGATATATCTGACACAACACCTGTGTGGTGGACAGCCAAAACACAATAGGCACACCTCTGGCCATCAAGAGGATAGGCTTACAGTTGAGAGCTATGCAGACAGACTGCATTTCAAGTTAAACTGGTATGTGCACACAAACTCTGTAACACCAGTGGTATACAATGCATACAACAACACTACTCACACTCTGTCTGTAGTGCTGGAACCTCCTAAAATATGTATCTAGCTTGAGTGTGCAGGATCTCCTGTAAGAGGTATTGCTACCTGCTGTCTGTAACACTGATGCCCACACACAGGAAGGATGTCCATCATACAGGAAAGGTAAAGGGACTTCACCCACATGATGTAGGGATTTATAATAGTTGGCTGCCATGACAGTGGTAATTGGAAGTACTACACAGCATGCTGCATGCAGGTAGCAAGTGGAGGACACTGATTAGTGCAGAGGCCATCACCTGATCATGTGCATCACCTACAAAATCCATGCAGCAATATATTCATAGCAGCTCAATCCATTTACTTTAGAGAGACCAAGAGAGAGAGAGAGAGAGAGAGAGAGAGTCTGGTGAGATGATGGCCCTCATCAACCGTTATCTGTCCATGCTTGAACGTGTGATGGGAGTGTGACGTGGATGTAGACCAGCAATGCCAACAGCTGGCAGTCAACATGGACGTGCTAGGACACCTAGGGGCTCCCATAGTGGTAGTACCAACCCCGGCAGTGTGTGGGAGGGAGTGCTTTCCACACCACACCACACCACAGCAGGCCACATGCACAAGGTCCTGGCCAGTCCATGGAGGGGCCTGGTACCAGTGGACATTTGTCATCAGCAGGTGAGAGTAGCACATCGAGCCTTGTACCTGGAAGTGCCCATGGAGTCCCTGGCAGGCACAGTCTATGTGTCCATGGCCAGAGGCAGTGAACTGGACACCCTGCCAGGTATGGTCTGCGTCTGTCCATAAACACCTGTGTAGGGCAGCCACATGGCAGAATTCTGTGCATGCAAACCCACACACTATATATATACGCACCTAGGGCAACCCCATACTTACACACACCACAGCAACATGCCCAGCTCACTGCAGTACACCCCTCACCCACACACATGGTGTCAAATGTATGGCCCACCCTTGGCCTCTGGCAAACCAATGTCACACTCTATGCATATGATGAGACCTGTGCCACATCCCGGTCATCCATACCATTAATGCAGGGACAGGCTAATATGGTTCTGATGCACACTGTGACTGTACTACAGTGTACCACAGTAGTGCAGTGTAACATGTTGTAAGGAGTAAAGTGTAATGCATACATGTCAGGTAATGTAGCCATCCAGCAATGATGCATTATAGCTGTTAGTAACACAGGTTGATTGTGGTCCCTATAATGTTATCAATTTGTGTTATAGGTGTACATGTCTAAGCATGAGGATGGTCAGCAGTCATATTCCACAACAGGGTATGTTACTGTGGTGGCACCATGGCTGGGACATATCTGGGTTACAGTTGAACACATGTCACAGGTTACCAAAATGGTTCTTGCCTGTGCCACATGGACAGGTGACCCATTAAGGTGTGTATACCCTGCAACTTGATGAATACCCATCCACATACTCACACACTATAAATTGGCAACCTTCTACATTGCCCACCTGATCATGAAGGGATTCACATCCAGATCAAGTGAGGTCATTGTTCCCCTGTACTCTTCACTTATCAGACCAATGATCGAGTATAATGCCCCATTCGGGATGTATCTCACCCGACACCTGCAGCAATTGGAGAGACCCCAAAAGTTCCTCACCAAAAGGATAAAGGGACTCCAAAATCTGTCATATGCTGCCAGACTGAAGAAACTCCAGCTCTATTCAGTCGCATACCGCCTGCTCAGAGGTGACCTGTGCCTGACATACAAGGCCATGTCCAACCTGGAATTAATGGACATGCTCCACCTCAAAAAATCCAAATCTACCAGATCCACTAGAGCAAGCGACTTAAACCTTAGCACGGATATAAATAGGACATGCTGGAGGGATAGATTTGTCACCCAGAGACTCCCTATGCTGTGGAATAAAATCCCAGTCCATGTGAGGCAGAGCACCTCGCTGGCTCTGTTCAAGAGAAATCTTGACCGGTGGATGGGAGATCGTAGGTTTACCCCAGGAATCATCGCTGTGTCACTGCTGGACAGAGGCACAACAAACTAATGGGCACAGTATTTTTTAACATAAGGGGTGGCGTAAGCCAAAAAACTTTGGGCTAGGCTTATAAATGCCTTAGGGCAGATAGCCTAGTATAAACCTATGAACCTATGAACCTATGAACACTGGGACTAGACCCCTACCTAGCTATGTAGAGATACTGAATTGTGTGGCTTACATTGAACACCACAGAGCATTTAGGGTGAGGTGTGTCCCAGGTTACACGTTACATGCAGAACATCCCCAGACATGTACAGTATGCTAATGGGGGATGTAATGGGTGTATATGGACAATACTTAGTGTGACATACCTTCATATATACATTAACAGACACATAACAGGCAGACACACAGCCGAGATACCAGGGTCTATTGCTGCTAACTAACTTTACCGTGTGTCCAATGTGTTACAGGTAGGCTACACACAGCGCATGCATAACTGGCTTGGAATGTGGTATCAGTTACCTGTATGTTTGATGGTGACAGTGGTAACCATAACGTGATACATGGGACATTTACCGGGTGTACCTTGGTGTAATGACAGTGTACACAGCACCCACATCCCCCAGTGGATACTGTACTCCATGAAACCCATGATGACACTCTGCCATACCCACCATCACACATTGGCCGCGACTGTAATACAATCCATAGTATACCCCAACAGTGGTACTACAGTGATATGCATCTAATGCACATGCCACACATGTAGTAGAGTGTTGCATTGTCATGCCTCACCTATGAGCAGCAACAACACTATCTGTACTACTGTGTGGCAATGGGTATTGTAATAGGAGTATGAGGCCTCAGAATGCTGTACCCTACAGATATACAGACATGCACAACTACACACACTTGCCAGAACACAATGGGTATCCCATGCCTATCAACCCATTTGTAAAACATTGTTGTGCTGGTACTGCAAGGCTCGTGTAGCCAGTATGGGGTGGAGCTTAACAGGGTACATGTAATGTCCCATACAGCAGCAGCCACAACTGACTATGGCAATGGGTGTTGCATTGGTTGTGAAGGCCCTCATGGAATTCCCAAGTACAGGTGTGCTAACACACAGACACTGCTATACTCAGTCATGCACACATACACATGTGCCAGTACAGGGGTGCATCGCTGCAGGTGGTCATAGCTGTGTACCTAGCTATTGTACAAGGGGAGATGGGTTGTGTAGGGGTTGTGTGTACAGTGGTATCCTTCCACCTGCCAGGTGGCAGCAGGCAATATATCAACAGGCACTACAGTGGTGACCCTCAGGGTGAGAATGACATGCATCAGCCAATGCTCCAGGTGCCTCCTGCACATGGCCACTGAGGTGATCAAGTTGACATGTATGCAACATGCATTACAAAACATGGTTAATGTCTGTGATGGAGACCTGTACCCAAGCATGTTCTGTTGACTGTGGTAATATAGTGGATGTACCTATGGCATGTGGTGCATATAGGGTGACATCTCTAATATGTGCCATTTCTTACACAGCTGGGCAGACATGTCAGTGTCAATCAAGCTTAAGTTGCCTGTACATTTCCCAGCTGGATACCTGCCATCTGCACATCTGTACAGGGACTGACAGTCATCCGCTTGGCAAGTAGCTATGCAGTAGGATGAGTGTGTTTACAGACAGATGTTTGACAACAATATGTATGCCATAACTACATGTCAGAAGCCCTCACTAACATGTGCTGTGCAGACAGTAGCCCACAGTTACATGCCACATGACAGATCATTACCCAGTAAGGGTATATACTGTGACACAACTCACACACCAGGGATACAGCAAGGAGGCCTCAGTTTCCAGCTATGCCTGCAGGTGTGCCTGTTGTCAAAACTACATTTAGCACTCTGCTCTTGCCAGGGTAAGCACTCTCAACAGTAGTACTGCCATGACACACTACATGCCAGTGTGACAGCACATACCATGGGCTACTACCCCTGTATGTAACACATTCACATGGATAACAGTGCTGTACAGGCCTCATATACATCTGTGTCCCACACATGACACTCACATCCCTTGCTACTCTAATGAGAGCACATAGACGTATGTATTTCCCATGGCATTACATACACTTATTACAGATGTCATTACCCTGTTATGTTATCAGACTGGGTGGTGTGACCTGGTTACCAGGGCTGAGCCATGCTTAGAAAGTTTCAACATTGCTGCAATATAACAGCTGAGATGATTTGCGCAATAGTAAGTGAATCCTACACTTTGTAAGCTCTCATACGCTTATCCATAGCTTAGCACCACTTAGCTTCATGCAAACTGGCGCAAACCTGCTTAAAGCTGCTCAAAACTGCCTTAACCACTCTGCATGCAACAGCCCTTGCTCTGCCCAGCAAAACAAATGAACAGCCATTGAACACAGGACGCTGTACACTAAAGTCACAACACATAACCACTACGCCATGACCACTGTGAAAAAAGCTATTATTTTACCAATATAGTTGCCAATACACATATTAAGTACTATTGAACAATTGCCTTTACTTCCTAAATGGTGTAGTCCTTGTTATTAATATGACTGTTGCATCACATATGTTGTGTTATCATAATGTACACATAGCAGATACATACGGTGAGATACATCTGGAAGGGTATACAAAACCATGAGGTTTACAAATTACAGGAATATGGTTACATACATATAATAGGTCTATATATGTCTACATGTACATGCACATGTATACTCATACATATGTCTGTATATACATCTGTATAGTGCAACATATATATGGCCATGTGTCCATCTCTTTGTATGTGCATATATATATATATATATCTATATATATATCTGTATATATATATATATATATATATATATATATATATATATATATATATATATATATATGTACAGAGTGTGAAGATTGGGTGAAGATAGATGAAGACTGCCAGCCTAGCCGGATAGAATTTTGGAGATAATTCTGCCATCTGTAAATATTAATGTAAACCACAGGCTTGTTGTCTTAAATGGTAAAACTAGTGTTACATGTGGAACTGGAAAAAAATTTAACAACAGTGTACTCTACTGACCAAGTAAAGCATGTTGTGACCCTTAGATGTTAGGACTCGGAGCCAGTGAATCTAGAGTGGGGCATCCTGCCTATTGTTTTAAGGCCAGAGTTAATGGCTAGAATTTGCATGCATAAATGTCCTTTATTGCTCTGGTTTCTGCCCAGAGGTGAAGAATGTAAATGTAGTTTCTGTTAGCCTGGGAACCCAAGGAAGTGTGAAGAATGATGTAATGTGAACCAGGAATGTGATTCTAAAAACAGAGAGAATCAGAGAGCATTAAGCATTTTTGTTTTGACTATCCAAGTCATCACCAATGTCTTGCTCTATATGTAAGTTTATCTTAGACTTGTGTTTTCTCTTATAAAATAGCTACAAACTAGAAAGATTAGACTAAGTGTTTTTTCTGTGGTGTCAGAACTATACTTCTGAATTATTTTAAATATTTCTCTGTGATCTCTGAATTCTTGACAAGCACTATGTAATAAAAAGTATTGTCTTATGTTTTGACTATTTTTTATTAAATATTTTAAACCCTTTAAACTGTGGCTGTTTTGTACAGATAAGTTAAGCTCTTTAGAGTACTTGAATGCCTTCAGTAAAATTGTACAAAGCCAATCCAGATGTGGGCTATACTACCAATTGGATAATAATATTGCACAGTAATAACTGGACACCCTTTTAAGGAACTTTGAGTAGCTGATAAATATTAGTGGGTGGTGGAAGCTGGTACTACTGTATAGTCTGGGAAAAAGGGGCACAGCTGGGGAACCTGTGCCAGCCTTCCCCAGGAGTGTCTGTGTGGTTGTATAAACTCTTCTCAAAGTGTGTGTGTGTGTGTGTGTGTGTGTGTGTGTGTGTGTGTGTGTGTGTGTGTGTGTGTGTGTGTGTGTGTGTGTGTGTGTGTGTGTGTGTGTGTGTGTGTGTGTGTGTGTGTGTGTGTGTGTGTGTCAGCTACTTGGGCAGGGACACAAAGCACTGGTTGGACAGAGAAGGTGCTGGAAGTTTTAGCTTGCCCACTAGGCTGAGATCTGGACCCTATAGCTGTGCCAGTGGGGAGTCTTATCGGGGACATGTAGAGCATGGGAGGGAGCAGCCCCAGACTGACTGTAATCTCTGTGTGCTCTTAAGGCAAATTGCACTTTACTGTGAGTATTTGTTATCCTTTCCTCCTATATGTGATGCTCATCACTGATGTTAGTGGTGAGGATTGAGGCTCCTTGATTGCTGTGCCAGGGCATGGGCATAACATATTAATTCTTTGGCAGTGGTGGGATATCCACACCACATATTAATTGGTTGGCAAATGCTAATTGGCTTGTAGTGGTGGGGGTGGAGTGAATTCCTGTAGCTTGTGTACAGTGAGTTTTGAAGGTGTGTTGTACTCTAAATCAGCCACAGAGAGAATACTCAGAGTTCGGGTCACAATTGTTTTATTTCTTTTGTTAGTTTAGCTAGTCAGGGTGAGCCGGAAGCATGTCAGTAGAGGAGTATGGAAAGCTGACAAGGAGCCAGCTGGCTGAGATGTTGCAGGCTAGGGGATCGTTGGATGGAAACCTGACTAAGACAGACCTGATTGCAGCCTTGGTTACAGCTGCATCAGAAAACAGCAACCAGGAGGACAATCAGACTGGCAGTGGACATATAACACCCTTGGAGAAAGGACAGCTCAACCTTTCTGAAGAGGACTTAAAAATCCATCTGGAGCTAAAGATACTTGAGTTGGAGGCCAGGCATTTTGAAATAGAAGCAACTGAGAGACTGAGGAGTCTACAGGCTGAGGAGAAAGAGAAACGACTATGCCTGGAAGCCAAGGGAAAGGCACAGCATAGGAAGCATAAGAGGGAAATGCTGACTATTTACCAGAGTCATTGAGGTAATGGGTAAGGGATTAACTGGACCCCAGAAGCACAAAAGGTCAGTACATTTTTTCTGCAGTTTAATAAGGGGGATAATTTTGATAGTTTCATTCATATGTTTGAGAGGGAATGCAAACAGTATGGTGTTGATCAAAGGCTCTGTGTAAGGTTCCTGACCCCCTTACTCCATGGTAAAGCTGTAGCTGTTTTGTCAAAAATGTCTGACATTGCATGTTTTGATTATACTGCTGTTAAAAATCACTTGTTTGAATTGTTTAAGCTAACACCTGAAATGTATAGGAAACATTTTTGTGAGAATAGACACAAGGTAGATGAAAGTGTGTGTGAATATGTTGCTGAACTGAGCACATATTTCCATAGGTGGGTGAGTGGATGTCAGGTCTCCACTTTTGTAGGGCTGGCAGACCTTTTGGTGAGGGAATAAGCCCTTAGCACTTTGCCTGAGGACACGGGGATCTGGTTAGCTGATAGACAATGTGCTACTTCAGATGAGTTGGGGAAGATGGGAGACCTATACCTGGCAAACAAGGCAGCCCTGCACAGGAAAGGGACTTCAGTACTGCTCATGGGTCTAAAGGAACCCTTGGTGGGCAGCACAGACTGCCCCAACAGAATCTGCCAGTAGCAGGGGAAGCCACTAGTCCAGGTACACATCCAGGAGCTCCAGTTAAATGTTTTGAATGCAACCAATAGGGCCATGTGGCATAGATTTGTCTATAGAGGCAAGGTGGGGAACAAAAGTTGAAGGAGCCAGTAAGTGGAAAAGACAAAATGCCAACCGTAGGTTGTCTTGAGACAAAAAGGATACCAAACAACCATCCTGCAGATATCCTGATAGAGAAGGATTTGGTAGCCTGGGGGAGACCCAGGCAGACTGCATACTTGCAACCAGGATTGGTGAGGTGGTTACTTCAGGAAGGGAGCTACCCTGCAGCAGTGAGACTGAAGGTGAGACACAGCTGTTTGGGAGTACTGATGGTCCCTTGGACAGAGTAACTGCAAAGGAAAAGGTGAGTAGTAGTACCCAGGCTGACAGTGAGGCACCACTGTCAGAGGATGCCAGACTTCCTGTGGAAGGGAAGCTGGGAAGGGTTACAAGGAAAGAGTTGAGACAGGCTCAACTCTCAGACCCTACATTGCAAGGTCTAAGGTAGGTAGCTATGGAGGCTCCTGATTCTCAAGAAAAGGGGGAATCTGTATACTGGGGCAAAGGGTTACTGTACAGATAGTGGACCCCCGAGGGAGAATTAGAAGGTGAGAGAGTACAGCAGTTGGTAGTGCCTAGAGCCTACCGTCTGGCACTTCTATCCATACCCCATGATATTCCCTTTATAGGTCATATGGACATAAAACATTCAAAGAGGCATATTATTCAGAGCTTCTATTGATCTGGAATTTCCAGAAATATAACAGGGCACTGCAGTACCTGTGAGCAGTGCCAAAAGGTAGGCAAGGCAGGAGACAAGGTGAAAGCTCCTATGATGCCTTTGCCTGTGATTGAATAGTCATTTCAGAGGGTAGCTATGTATATTTTGGGTACTCTGAGTACACCAAAGTTCCAGAGGGAAAAAGTATATCCTAGTGGTAGTGGATTATGCTACATGATACCCATAGGCAGTGGCTTTGTCCTCCATTGAGGCAGAGAAGGTGTCAAATGCTTTGTTAGAGATTTTCAGCAGGGTAGGTTTCCCAAATGAAATACTGACTGACAGAGGTGCCAATTTCATGTCAGACCTGCTGGCTTATCTGTGGAAGTCCTGTGGGGTGAAGCACATGAGGACCACCCCATACCATCCCCAGACTAATGGTCTTGTTGAGAGGTTATACTCGACAATCAAGTCCATGCTATGGGCATTTGCAGATCAGTTTAAGAGGGAGCGGAACAAATATTTGCCCCATCTGTTGTTTGCTTACAGAGATGTTCCACAGGAAACCACAGGTTTTTCACCCTTTGAGTTGCTGTATGGGCATAGGGTGAGGGGAACTCTAGATTTAATTTGAGATTAGTGGGAAGGTGAGTGTGAGTCTCACATGGAGTCTGTTGTGGCATATGTCCTGTCCCTCAGGACAAGGCTCAGGGAACTCATGGGCTTGGCCAGGGAGAACCTGGCAGAATCCCAACAACAGAAAAATGTGTGGTATGACAGGAATGCTTGAGCTATAGAGTATGCTGTGGGGCAGCAGGTAATGGTTCTCATTCCTGTCAGACACAACAAGCTGCAAGCAGCTTGAGAGGGACCCTAGAAGGTGGTAAGAAAGGTAAGTGATGTTAATTAAATTACCAAAGTCAAAAACAAAACCACCACTTGCTCAAAAAACATGTCCAACAAATCGAGTTGAGGAAAAAGTGAAAAAGAAATGGACACATCCGTGGCTGGAACTGCCAGTATAAAAAACTTTACTATGTGCACACATCACATGCTTTCACAATTTGCTTCATCAGGTGTAAAACAGCACATTGAAACCCACCCTTTAAATACAATTTTAAAATCACATGACAGGGTCCATTAAAACAAGCACTATATTTAAAGAAAAATGTCATAAATCAACAATATAAAATAAAATAAAACATGTCTTTAAACAAAATATAATGCATATAAAGTATATAAAAAGCACACATCAAATTATCTTTATTACCTCTTCACAGGTTTAGGTCTTAGTTTAGGTTTGAGGGGAACACACTCATTCACTCCACTACCTGCATCCCCTCTCATTCTAACTATCCATTTCGATTCTAATTCCGCTGTCCTCAAACGTACATCACCCAACCTGACATCTTCAAATACTTTTCCTATGTATGACTGGAGTCAGTATTAGCAGCATGCTTTGCAAGGGCATTCACCTTATTCTTCCTAGCAATGTTGTAAATATGCTCTCTAATACATTCTTTAAAAGGCCTATCGGTCTTGCCGATATAAAAACTTCTACATTGAATATAATGGGCAAGATATACTATATGCTCCATTGTACAAGTAACTGACACATTACAAGTATATACCTTTTGCTGGTCTGGATGATTAAACATACCACTACTGTCCAAATATTGGCAGTAGTTACATTTGACACATGGTCTAGTGCCAGTTGGCTCTCCACTGCAAAATTTGACCTGGTGCTACATAGCCTCCTTCTCAATGACTTATTATTCCTAAACATAAACTTAATTACATGGGGAACTGCTAGGCAGAAGGCAGAAGCACAAATTGTACCATGTTAACATAATGAAACCTTACCATGATAGGGAGGCTCTTGTGCTGAGCATTTGCAGTAGATTGCAGGAGGAGTCTGAGGGAGATCTGGGGACTAATCTCCTCATTGAGGCTCAGGCTGATACCTCAGTGGAAGGGGTAGCAATGTCCCAGCAGCTACTCCTACCCAGGTTCAAGAAATCTGAGCAGTGTTGCAGGAAATTGGGTATATGTTCACTGAGAAACCAGGGTGCACCCACCTGGTTCAGCACCAGGTGGATACAGGACCCCAAAGGCCTATTAGGAGGGCCCCTTATTGAGTACCTGAGAGAGTCAAACAGAGTCTGAGGGAGGAGGTACAGGAGATGTTGGAACTAGGGATTATTCAGGAATCCAACAGTCCCTGGGCCTCCCCAGTGGTGCTGGTGCCAAAGAAGAATGGCAGCACCAGGTTGTGTGTGGACTACAGGAAATTAAATAGTCACAAAGAGTCAAATGCTTACCCTATGCCTAGGACAGATGAGGCCCTAGAGCAGCTGGGTGGGGCTAAGTATCTTACAACCATTGATCTTACCAAGGGTTACTGGCAGGTGCCCTTGACTCCCAGTGCTAGAGAGAAGTCAGCCTTTGTGACTCCATTTGGCTTGTATGAGTTCACACAGATGCCCTTCGGGATGAAGAATGCCCCAGCAACTTTCCAGAGGCTAGTAGATCATATCCTAACAGGAGCAGGAGGGTTTGCCCTTGCTTACCTAGATGATAATTGCCATCTACAGCCATTCCTGGCAAGAGCACCTTCAACATGTCAGGGAGATGCTGGGCAGACTACAGAGGGCAGTGTTAACCATTAAGCAGAGCAAATGTCAGGTGGGTATGACAGAGGTCTCCTACCTAGGACACAGACTGGGAAGTGTTAAGATAAGACCAGAACCTGCCAAAGTGGAATCCATTCAGGCATGGCCTGCACCTGTTACTAAAAAACAAGTGAGGGCATGTTTAGGGACAGCAGGGTACTACAGAATGTTTGTCCCCAGTTATAATATCATAGCTGCTCCCTTCACAGACCTGACAAGGAAGAACAGGCCAGATAAGGTAGTGTGGACCCCAGCATGTGAGGAAGTATTCCAGAAGCTTAAAGAAGTTATGGGAGGACCCCTCTGTATTACCCAGTCCAGATTACAGCAAAGAATTTGTTGTGCAGGTGGATGCTTTGAACCATGGCGTGAGGGCTGTATTAAGCCAGATTTCTTCAGAGGGGGAAGAACACCCAGTGTTTTATTTCAGTCATAGGCTCTAACCCAGGGAGGAATGCTATGCAGCTGTAGAAAAGGAATGTCTAGCCATAGTGTGGGCCCTGCAGAAACTTCAGCCTTATCTGTATGGAAGGAAATTCACTGTTATGACAGATCATAACCCCCTAACATGGTTAAACAGAGCCAGCCAGAAAAATGCCAAGTTGATAAGATGGAGCCTGGAGTTGCAAACATATGATTTGTCCATGCAGCACCAAAATGGGATTAGCAATGCCAAAGCAGATGGGCTCTCAAGACAGGGAATGGGGTAAGGTACCCTCAGACAGACTTACCTCCCTCAAGCAGCATTTCTCAAGGGTCACTTGAAAAACTAGCTAGAGTTCTACGGTGGGGGGGTATGTGAAGATTGGGTGAAGATAGATGAAGGCTGCCAGCCTAGCCAGATAGAATTTTGGAGATAATTATGTCATCTGTAAATATTAATGTAAACCACAGGCTTGTTGTCTTAAATGGTAAAATAGTATTACATGTAGAACTGGAAAAAATGTAACAACAGTGCACTCTATTGACCAAGTAAAGCATGTTGTTATCCTTTGATGTTAGGACTCAGAGCCAGTGAGTCTAGAGTGGGGCAGCCTGCCTATTGTTTTAATACCAGAGTTAATGGCCCGAATTTGCATGCATAAATGTCCTTTATTGCCCTGGTTTCTGCCCAGAAGTGAAGAATGTAAATGTAGTTTCTGTTAGCCTGCGAACCCATGAAAGTGTGAAGACTGGTGTAATATAACCCAGGAAGTGTGAAGAATGATGTGATGTGAACCAGGAATGTGATTTTAAAAACAGAGAGAATCAGAGAGCATAAAGCATTTTTGTCTTGACCATCCAACTCATCAGCACTGTCTTGCTCTATATGTAAGTTTATCTTAGAATTGTGTTTACGCTTAGAAATAGCTAGAAACTAGAAATATTAGACTAAGTTTTTTTTCCTGTGATGTCAGAACTGTACTACTGAATTATTTTAAGTATTTTTCTGTGATCTCTAAACTCTTGACTAGCACTGTATAGTAAGAACTATTGTCTTGTGTTTGGACTATTTGTTATTAAATATTTTTAAACCCTTTCAACTGTGGCTGTTTTTGTAGAGATAATTCCCTGCCATAAACAAACTTTACGACAAAAGGAAGAAACTGTTGCAGAAAAGAGGAAAATCCCAGGATGCAAAAAACTCCCTCACCAGCCTCAGTAAGAAGCTGAGATCCCTCATAATATCCTCCAAAGCTAGTTATGAAAAAAAAATTGCCAAATATTCCAAAGACAGCCACAAGGCATTCTATAACTATGTCAAGAATCTAAATGGCAATGCTCAGATCTTCTCTGAGCTACAACAGAATGGCATTAAATATACTGATCCCAAGGATATTGCCAATACCCAGACAGATCAATTCAATCCCAACTTCACCCCCTCTCACCCCCTAAAGGGTCCATCTCAATATCAGAAGATGGCCAAATTCTGGTAATAACGACCACACAGGTAAAAAACACACTCTCCAAAGCTAAGAATACAGCATCCATGGGACCAGATGACATCAAGGGCTGTGTATTACATGAACTACAAAATTAACTGGTACCTCACCTAAGTGTCATGTTTAATCCTAGCCTCACCTCAGGCTTCGTGTCCACTGAGTGGTGCACAGCTGCAGTTATCCCACTCCACAAGGGGGGATCCACCCTGGATCCCGGGAACTACTGCCCGATCAGTCTGATGAGCCTGATCTGCAAGGCCATGGATCGTATTATCATGGAACTTATAAACAAAGACATTGGCAACCTTAAAACACTGGATCCCACCTGGTTTGGGTTAGTGAGGGGTCGATCTTGTCTCCTGAGCCTGACTGACTTCTTTGAATCAGTCTCCAGAGCCATGGACAAAGGTAAGGCAGTCCACACAGCCTATCTGGACCTTGCCAAGGCCTTTGACACCATCCCCCACTCTGGAATCATAGATAGACTTGCTAAGCTGGGCATTAATCCTTACATCACTCGATGGGTTGAAAACTGGCTTACTGACAGAACTCACACTGTAAAAGTAGCCGACTCCAAATCCAGCTCCAGACAAGTGATAAGTGGAGTATCTCAGGGTTCAGTCCAGGGACCGCTCTTGTTTGGCATCTACTTGGAGGGTTGACTGCTCAGAGGTAATTGCTACTAGCATTTGAGTATTTAAAGTTTTCTTATTTTAAGGGGGATCAGTAAGGTTCAGCTTTGGTTTATTAGCTTTGACTAACTGGTCGGTGTATCTTGAAGCTTCGGAAAGAGGGATTTGTTGCTGGAGCCAAGTCTCAGTTATTATTGGTACGATTGTATTAGAAGACACTAATCTCGGTTATAAGACAGCAACCCACTGAGTACTGAAAAAGTAATCAGAGACCTAGGGACCCAAGTCGACAGCGACCTCTCATTTGATACCCACATTGCCAAAGTGGTTAGAAAAACATTCTACCTTGCACACCTCATCATGAAGGGATTCACATCCAGATCCGGGGATGTCATTATACCCCTGTGTTCCTCCCTCATCAGACCCATGATTGAGTACAATGCCCCATTTGGTATGTACCTCACCCGGCATTTGCGACGGCTGGAGAGACCACAAAGGTACCTCACCAAGAGGATCAAGGGTCTCCAACATATGTCTTATTCTGCCAGACTAAAGAAACTTCAGCTCTATTCAGTATCATACCGCCTGCTCAGAGGTGATCTCTGCCTGATGTACAAGGCCATGTCCAATCAGGATCTGATGGACATGCTCCACCTCAAAAAATCCAAGTCCATCAGGACCACGAGAGCTAAAGACTTAAACCTCGGCACAAGTATGAATGGGACAGGCTGGAGTGATAGATTCATAACCCAGAGGCTTCCCATGCTTTGGAACAGGATCCCAGTTCATATTGGGCAGAGCCCCTCACTGATTTCATGGAGAAATCTTGATGAGTGGATGGGAGATCATACGTTTACCCCAGGGGTCACATCTGTGTCACTGCTAGACAGGGGCACAGTAAACTAATTCTATTATATAAGGGGACCTTCATTGTATCACTACTAGACACAGTATTCTAAATTTATTCTGTAAATTTTTGTACCATTTCATGGGGTGGCAAATGCCACATCACTATGGCTAGGCTTACAAATAATGCCCCAGGGCAGATAGCCTAGTACTATACTATGAAACTATGAAACTATGAAACTTCTCTGAAGTACAGGCCAACACTAAGGGACTCTGGCTAACAAAGTCCACAGATGACTGCAAACTGGGAGCCATTATTGAATCCCCAAATGATGCGGATACTCTACAAAAGGGCCTTACAGAAACAGATGCTTGATGTTAGAGCCATGGGCTCAAGCTCAATGCCAAGACATGTATAGTTATACCCTTTGAGAAAAAAAACATGTACCCATGAATTACCACATAGGTGGCATTACACTAAATGCCAAAAGTGTGATAAGAGACTTAGGGACACAGGTGGACAGTAGTCTCACCTTTGATATCCACATCACCACAACAGTCAGGAAATCATTCTATGTGGCACACCTCATCACTAAGGGCTTTTCATCCAGGAAAAAGGAGGTCATTCTCCCACTGTACTCATCCCTCATTAGACCCATTTAGAATACAACACCCCATGTGGTATGTACCTCTCAAGACATCTGCAACAACTGGAAAGGCCGCAGAAATACCTCACTAAAAGAATCACAGGCCTAAAGCAGATGACCTACTCTGACCACCTTGAAAAACTCCAGCTAGTCTCTGTTGCATATCCTCTACTCAGAGGCAATCTCTGCTTAACATACAAGGCCATGTCAAACCCAGAGCTGTTGGACTAGCTACACTTAATGAAACCCCAGTCTCTCAGAGCCACACACTCCAGGGATCTAAACCTTGTCATTACAATAAATTAAATATGCTGGAGGGATAAGTTCTTGACCCAGAGACTCCCCAGACTTTGGAATAGTTTGCCCCTACATGTCAAGCAGAGCACCTCTTTGGCCCACTTTAAAAGGAACCTTGATGATTGGATGGGAGAAAGGAAATTCACCCCAGGGATCATGTCAGTCACCCTGCTAGTCAGGGGTCCAGGGAAGTAGCCAGGGAATTATTATGGCTAGGCTTGTATAGGTCATAGGGCCGATAGCCTAAGACCAACCTATGAACCTATGAACCTATAATTTAAGCCCTTTAGAGTACCTGAATGCCTTTGGTAAAACTGTAAAAAGCCACTACAATGGCTTTAGCCATGAGCTATACTACCAATTGGATAATAATATTGCACAGTAATAACTGGACTTCCCTTAAAGGGCCTTTGAGTAGCTGATAAAAATTAATGGGTTGTGGCAGCTGGTACTACCACATAGTCTGTGAAAAAGGGGAACAGCTGGATAACCTATGCCAGCCTTCCCCAGAAGTGTCTGTGTGGTTGTATAAACTCTCTTCTTAAAGTGTGTTTGTGTGTGTGTGTGTGTGTGTGTGTGTGTGTGTGTGTGTGTGTGTGTGTGTGTGTGTGTGTGTGTGTGTGTGTGTGTGTGTGTGTGTGTGTGTGTGTGTGTGTGTGTGTGTGTGTGTGTGTGTGTGTGTGTGTGTGTGTGTGTGTTTATCAGCTACTTGGGCAGGGACACAAAGCACTGGTTGGACAGAGTGGGTGCTGGAGGTTTTAGCTTGCCCACTAGGGTGAGATCTGGACCCTATAGTTGTGCCAGTGGGGAGTGTTAATGGGGACCTGGAGAGCAAGGGAGTGACAAGTCCCTGACTGACTGTGATCTCTGTGTGCTCTTAAGGGAGATTGCACTTTACTGTGTATATTTGTTATCCTTTCCTCCTGTATGAGACACCCCTCACTGGTGTTAATGGTATGGATTGAGGGTCCTTGATTGCTGAGCCAGGACATGGGCGTCACATTAATTGTTTGGCAGTAGTGGGATATCCACACCACATATTAATTGGTTGGCAAATACTAATTGGCTTGTAGTGGTGTGGGTAGAGTGAATTCCTGTAGCTTGTGTACAATGAGCTTTGAAGGTGTTTTGTACTCTAAATCAGCCACACAGTGAATACTTAGAGTTCAGATCACAATTGCTTTATTTCTTTTGTTAGCTTAGTTAGTCAGGGTGAGCAAGTAGCATGTCAGCAGAGGAGTATGGAAAGCTCACAAGGAGCCAGGTTGCCGAGATGTGCCAAGCTAGGGGACTGATGCATGGAAACCTGAATAAGGCAGACCTAATTGCAGCCTTGGTTACAGCTGTACCAGAAAACAGCAACCAGGAGGACAATCAGACTGGCAGTGGAGATATAATACTCTCGGAGAATGGACAACTCAACCTTTCTGCAGATAACTTAAAAATCCATCTGGAGCTAAAAAGGCTTGGGTTGATGGTCAGGCATTTGGAAATAGAAGCAGCTGAGAGACTGAGGAGTCTACAGACTGAGGAGAATGAGAAACTGCTATGCCTGGAAGCTGAGGAAAAGGAGCAGCAGATGAAGCATGAGAGGGAAATGCTGACTCTTTGCCAGAGTCACAGAAGTAATGGGGAAGGGAGTAACTTGACCCCAAAAACACAAAAGGTCAGTAAATTTCTTCTGCAGTTTAAAGAGGGGGATAATTTTGATAGTTTCATTCATATGTTTGAAAGGGTATGCAAACAGTATGCTGTTGACCAAAAGCTCTATGTATGGTTCCTGACCCCCTTACTCCATGTTAAAGCTGTAACTGTTTTGTCAAAAATGTGTGATGCTGCATGTTTTGATTATACTGCTGTTAAAAATCACTTGTTAGAATTGTTTAAGCTAACACCTGAAACGTATAGGGAAAAGTTTTGTGAGCATAGAAACAAGGCAGATCAAAGCGTGTGTGAATATGTTGCTGAACTGAGCATGTATTTCCATAGGTGGGTGAGTGGATGTTGGGTCACTGCTTTTGGAGGGCTGGCAGACCTTTTGGTTAGGGAACAAGCCTTAGCACTTTGCCTGAGAACATGAGGATCTGGTTAGCTGATAGACAATGTGCTACTTTACATGAGTTGGTGGATGAAGGGAGACCTATGCCTGACAAGCAGGGCAGCCCTGCACAGGAAAGGGACCCCCAGTACTGCTCATGGGTCTAAAGGAACCCATGGTGGGCAACAATGACTGACCCAACATAATCTGCCAGTAGTAGGGGAAACCACTAGTTCAGGTACACATCCAGGAGCTAGGGTTAAATGTTTTGAATGCAACCAGTGGGGCCATGTGGCATACAGGTGTCCACAGAGGCAAGGTGGGCAATAAAAGGTGAGAGAGCCAGTAAGTGGGAAAGACAAAATGCCAACAGTAGGTTGTCTTGAGACAACAAGGATACCAAACTACCATCCTGCAGATATCCTGATAAGGAAGGATTTGGATGTGGCAGTACCATGTGTTTGTGACTTTAGATGCAGTCAGGCTTGGAGACAAACAGGTAAGTCTGGTAGCCTGGGGAGACCCAGACAGACTGCATACTTGCAGCCAGGACAAGTTTGCTACTTCAAGGAGGGAGCTACCTTGTAGCAGTAAGACTGAAGGTGAGGCACAGCTGCCTGGGGGTACTGATGGTCCCTTGGACAGAGTGACTGCAAAGGTAGAGGTGAGTAGTAGTACCCAGGCTGACAGTTAGGCACCACCGTCAGAGGATGCCAGACTTCCTGTGGAAGGGGAGCTGTGAAGGGTTATGAGGAGAGAGTTGAAACAGGCTCAGCTCTCAGACCCTACATTGCAAAGCCTGAGGCAGGTAGCTAGGGAGGCACCTGATTCTCAAGGAAAGGGGGATCTGTATACTGGGACAAAGGGTTACTGTACTCAGAGTAGACCCCTGAGGGAGGGCTAGTAGGTGAGAGAGTACAGCAGTTGGTAGTGTCTAGAGCCTACCATCTGGTGCTTCTAGCCATAGCACATGATATTCCCTTTGCAGGTCATATGGGCATAAAATGTACAAAGAGGCATAGTATGCAAATCTTCTATTGTCCTGGAATTTCCAGAGATGTAACAGGGTACTGCAGGACCTGTGTGCAGTGCCAAAAGGTAGACAAGGCAGGAGACAAGGTGAGAGCTTCTTTGCTGCCTTTGCCTGTGATTCAGGAGCCATTTCAGAGGGTAGCTATGGATATTATGGGTCCTGTGAGTACCTCAAGTTCCACAAGGAAAAAGTATATCCTAGTGGTAGTGGATTATGCTACACGATACACTGAGGCAGTGGCTTTGTCCTCCATTGAGGCACAGAAGGTGGCAAATGCTTTGTTAGAGATTTTTAGCAGGGTCGGTTTCCCAAAAGAAATACTGACTGACAGAGGTGCCAATTTCATGTCAGACCTGCTGGCTTGTCTGTGGAAGTCCTGTGGGGTGAAGCACATAAAGACCACCCCATACCATCCCCAGACTAAAGGTCTTGTTGGGAGTTTAAACTCTACAATCAAGTCCATGCTATGGATGTTTGCAGATCAGTTTTAGAGGGAGCGGGACAAATATTTGCCCAATCTGTTGTTTTCTAACAGAGAGATTCTCCAGGAAACCACAGGTTTTTCACCATTTGAGTTACTATATGGGCATAGAGTGAGGGGACCTCTAGATGTAATCTAGGATGAGTGGGAAGGTGAGAGCGAGTCTCACAAGGAGTCTGTTGTGATATACATCCTGAACCTCAGGACAAGGCTCAGGGAACTCATGGGCTTGGTGCTGGAGAACCTGGTAAAAGCCCAACAACAGAAAAAGGTGTGGTATGAATGCTGGTGTGAATGACCTGAGACGTACCTCCCTGGACTACATGAAAAGAGACATAGAGTTGCTCTCTGAGCATATAGCCCAGGCCGGTATGACCCTGACCTTGAGTAGGATCTTACCCTCAGCAAGAATGATACCACAATATGAAGACAAGATGATCAATTTCAACAATTGGCTTAAGTACTGGTGTCATTCAAAGGGGATCCAATGCCTGTCAGCTTGGGATGATATGCTCGACAAGCCATGATGCTTTGCTAGGGACGGCTTGCACCTGTCACCCCTGGGCTTTCGGATATTGGCAAAGGCTCTTGCTACCCCCATAGTGCCTTTTTTAGGCAAGACTCAAAAGACAAACCCACCTCCATAGGTATCACAAGGGATAAAAAACTAAGAGTAATGCTACTCAATGCCAGAAGTCTAAACCTCAAGATGCACACACTCGAAACTCTCCTTAGCATGGAGAACATCGATATTTGTGCAGTAACAGAAACCTGGTTCAGGGCTCCCGAGAGCACCCCAGCACTACCAGTTATACCTCATACCATGCTTTTCGCCCCCAAAACTTGGAGCGAACCACAAAAGGAGGGGGAGTATCGATATTCATCAAAGATACCCACACTTCCAGGTTGGTGGCAAAGCACGAAGCATCAGAGACTATCCATGTGCAACTAACAGTGGGTAAAACTGCCTTCCAGTTTATAGCCTGCTACAGACCACCCTCCCAAACCCAGGAACCCCACTCGGCCTTCCTGAGAACACTGGAAAATATGAAGGTCACTCCAAACACCATTATATTGGGCGACTTCAACTACCCAAACATAGACTGGGAGCATTACTCTAGCTCCAACACCCTAGCCCAAAGGTTCCTAGAATTTATAAACCCAAATGCTATGGAACAACTTGTTACCACTCCCAGAAGAGGGGAAAACATACTGGACCTGATCATCACCAACATGGGGACTCTATGCTCCAGACCAGAAGTGTATCCCTCACTGGTAAGATCAGACCATAAACTAATCTCAATGGATATTCACATCCCGACCCCACCCCCTGCCCAGAAAACCACAGTGAAAAACTTTTCTAAAGCAAATTTCACACTCCTCAAAACTGAGGTGGAATCCTTCAAAGCCCCCGGGCCTGTGGAAAATACGGCCCAGACCACAGAATCCTTTATAAACGCATTCTATGAACACCTTCAGGAATGCATGGATCATGCAATCCCAAATAAAACCAAGACCCAATCCTCCAAAGGCAGACGTCCTGTCTGGTGGACCCCAGATATAAACAAACTATACAATAGAAGGAGGAAGCTACTAAATGATAGAGCAAAATCCCAAAAAGGGAAGGCATCACTAATCAGTATTATCAAAAAGCAACGGGCACTCATAAAATTGTCTAAGGCCAGCTTCGAGAGAAAAATTGCACAGGACACTAAGGATAATCACAAGGCTTTCTTTAGTTATGTTAGGAACCTGGGTGGTAATTCCCAGATATTCTCAGAATTAGTCCAAAATGACAAAAAATACACCAAACCCACAGACATTGCCAACATCCTAGCTGACAGGTTCGGCGCAAACTTCTCCCCCCCCCACCAAAAGGGCAAATATCTATCCCAGCAGAGTGCTGCCCCCCTGACATCTCAGATGCTCAGGTAAGAGCCGCCCTCTCCAAAGCAAAAAACACAGCATCAATGGGACCATACGGTGTCCCGGGCTTCATCCTACATGAACTCCAAGAAGAGCTAAACCCAAACATAAAACTACTATTCAAGCTCAGCCTTACTACAGGATATGTGCCCAAAGAGTGGCGTACAGCAACAGTGGTCCCTCTCCATAAAGGTGGTGCCTCAATGGATCCTGGAAACTATCGCCCCATAAGCCTGACTAGCTTGGTCTGCAAAGCTATGGAAAGGATCCTCATGGACCTCATAAATAAAGATATTGGGGACCAACAGACACTGGATCCTACCCAGTTTGGCTTTGTTAAGGGCAGATCCTGTCTCTTAAACCTGGTTGATTTCTTTGAAACAGTCACCAAGGCCATTGACGAGGGGAAGGTGGTCCACACAGCCTACCTGGACCTCGCAAAAGCCTTCGATACAATACCCCACTCGAGCATTATAGATAAGCTCACCAGCTTAAATATAAACCCCTATGTCACTAGATGGATTGCAAACTAGCTCAAGGATAGAACCCACATGGTTAGAATTGCTGGAGCCATGTCAGACTCCAAATCAGTTACAAGTGGTGTCCCACAAGGCACAGTCCTGGGACCTCTCTTGTTTGGTATATATTTCTTGGAGGTACAGGCCAACACAGAAGTACTGTGGCTGACCAAGTTCACAGATGACTGCAAACTGGGCGCCATAATCGGCTCTCCAGCCGACACAAGCATCCTCCAAAAGGGCCTCATAGAAACAGACAACTGGTGCCAGAGCCATGGCCTCAAGCTAAGTGCCAAAAAGTGTATAGTCATCCCTTTTGGCAAAAACAAAGTGCCCACAAATTACCACATAGGTGGTAATCCATTAAATACAGAAGAAGTAATTAGGGACCTGGGGACCCTAGTTGATAGCAATCTCCCATTTGACAACCACATGGCCAAAGTGGTTAGAAAAACATTTTATATAGCACACCTAATCATTAAGAGATTCACATCTAGATCAGGGGAGGTCATTGTGCCTCTTTACTCATCCCTCACCAGGCCCATAATTGAGTACAATGCTCCTTTTGGGATGTACCTTACCAGACACCTGCAGCAACTGGAAAAACCCCAAAAGTACCTCACCAAGAGGATCAAAGGGCTCAAACAGATGCCATATGCTGCCCGGTTAAAGAAAGTCCAGCTCTACTCACTGGCATACCGCCTGTTCAGAGGCAATCTGTGCCTGACGTATAAAGCCATGTCCAACCCGGAATTAATGGACATGCTGCACCTCAGAATATCCAAATCCCATCGAGCTATGCGCTCGAGAGACTCGAACCTCAGCACTGAAATAAATTGGACATGCTGGAGGGACAGATTCATAACCCAGAGGCTCCCTTCACTCTGGAATAAAATCCCAGTCCAGGTTAGGCAGAGTCCCTCATTGACTCTCTTCAAGAGGAATCTTGATGAGTGGATGGGAGATCATAGGTTTACCCCGGGTATAACTTCTGTGTCACTGTTAGACAGAGGCACAGTATACTAACCTCGAAAAAGGGCATAGCAAAATAAATTTAAAATGGGTGGCGAAAGCCAAACACATCCAGGCTAGGCTTATAAATGCCCTAGGGCAGATAGCCTAGTATGAACCTATGAACCTATGAACCTATGAACCTATGACAGGAATGCTCGAGCTAGAGAGTATGCTGTGAAGCAGCAGGTAATGGTTCTCATTAGTGTCAGACACAACAAGCTGCAAGCAGCTTGGGAATGATTCTACAAGGTGGTAGGAAAGGTAAGTGATGTTAATTACATGGTGGAACTTCTAGGCAGAAGGCAGAGGCACAAATTGTACCATATTGACATGCTGAAACCTTATCTTGATAGGGAGGCACTTGTGCTGAGCATTTGCATTGCAGGAGGAGTCTGAGGGAAATCAGGGGACTGATCCCGTCAGTGACGCTCGTGCTGACAACTCAGTGGAAGGGGTAGAAATGTACCAGCAGCTATCCCCTACCCAGGTTCAAGAAATCTGAGCAGTGTTGCAGGAGTTTGTGGACATGTTCACTGGGAAACCAGGGTGCACCCTCCTGGTGCAGCACCAGGTGGATACAGGACCCCAAAGGCCTATTAGGCAGGCCCCTTATAGAGTACCTGAGAGAGTCAAACAGACTCTGAGGGAGGAGGTACAGTAATTGTTGGAACTAGGGATGATTCAAGAGTCCAACTGTCCCTTGGCCTCCCCAGTAGTGCTGGTGTCAAAGAAGGATGGCAGCAGTAGGTTCTGTGTGAACTACAGGAAATTAAATAGTCACAAAGAGTCATATGCTTACCCCATGCCTAGGATAGATGAGGCCCTAGAGCAGCTGTGTGGGGCTAAGTATATTACAACCATTTATCTTACCAAGGGTTACTGGCAGGTGCCCTTGACTCCCAGTGCTAGGGAGAAGTCAGCCTTTGTGACTCCATTTGGCTTGTATGAGTTCACACAGATGCCCTTTGGATGAAGAATGCCCCAGCAACTTTCCAGAGGCTAGTAGATCATTTCCAAGCAGGAACAGGAGGGTTTGCCCTTGCTTACCAAGATAATATTGCCATCTACAGCCATTCATGCCAAGAGCACCTTCAACATGTCAGGGAGGTGCTGGACAGACTACAGAGGGCAGGAATGGCTATTAAGCTGAGCAAATGTCTGATGGGTATGGCAGAGGTCTCCTACCTAGGACACAGAGTGGGGAGTGGTAAAATAAGGCCATTACCTGCCAATGTGGAAGTCATTCAGTCATGGCCTGCACCTGTTTCTAAAAAACAGGTGAGGGCATTTTTAGGGACAGCAGGGTACTACAGAATGTTCGTCCCCAGTTATAGTACTGTAGCTGCTCCCCTCACAGACTTGACAAGGAAGAACAAGCCAGATAAGGTAGTATGCACCCCAGCATGTGAGCAGGCATTCCAGAAGCTTAGAGAAGCTTTGGGAGGACCCCCCTGTGTTAGCCAGTCCAGATTACAGCAAGGAATTTGTTGTGCAGGTGGATGCTTTGAACCATGGGTGGTGGCTGTACTTAGCCAGATTTCTTCAGAGTGGGAAGAGCACCCAGTGGTTTATCTCAGTCATAGGCTCCAACCTAGGGAGAAATACTATGCAGCTGTAGAAAAGGAATGTCTAGCCATAGTGTTGGCACTGCAGAAATTTCAGCCTTATCTGTATGGAAGGAAATTCACTGTTATGACAGATCCTAACCCCTAACATGGTTAAACAGAGCCAGCCAGCAAAATGCCAAGTTGCTAAGATGGAGCCTGGGGTTGCAAGCATATGATATGTCCGTGCAGCACTGCAGCGGGATTAGCAATGCTGGGATCTCAATACAGGGAATGGGGTAAGGTACACTCAGATAGACCTAACTCCCTCAAGCAGGGTTTCTCAAGGATCACTTGAAAAACTAGCTTCAGTTCTCCGGGGGGGGGGGGTTAGTGTGAAGATTGGGTGAAGCTATATGAAGGCTGACAGCCTAGCCAGATAGAATTTTGGAGATAATTCTATCATTTGTAAATATTAATGTAAACCACAGGCTTGTTGTCTTAAATTGTAAAAATAGTGCTACTTGTGGGACTAGATAAAATGTAGCAACAGTGCACTCTACTGACCAAGTAAAGCATGTTGTGACTCTTTGATGTTTGGACTCAGAGCCAGTGAGTCTAGAGTGGGGCATCCTGCCTATTGTTTTAAGGCCAGGGCTAATTGCTAGAATTTTCATGCATAAATGTCCTTTATTGCTCTGGTTTCTGCCCAGAGGTGAAGAATGTAAATGTTATTTCTGTTAGCTTGGGACCCCAGGAAAGTGTGAAGAATGATGTAATATAACCCAGGGAAGTGTGAAGCATGATGTACTTTGAACCACAAATGTGACTTTAAAACAAAGAGAATCAGAGAGCATCAAGCATTTTTGTTTTGACCATCCAACTCATTAGCACTGTCTTGCTTTATGTGCAAGTTTATCTTAGACATGTTTTTTCTTAGAAATACCTAGAAACTAGAAAGATCAGACTGTTTTTTCTGTGATGTCAGAACCGTACTGCTGAATTATTTTATGTATTTCTCTGTGATCTCTGAACTCATGACTAGCACTTTGTAGTAAAATGTATTGTCTTCTGTTTTGACTATTTGTTATTAAATATTTTTAAACCCTTACAACTGTGGCTGTTTTTGTAGAGATCATTTCAGCTCTTTACAGTACTTGAATGCCTTTGGTAAAATTGCACAAAGTCACTCCAATAGTTTTAGCCATGGGCTATATTACCAATTGGATAATAATATTGCACAGTAATAATTGGACACCCTTTTAATGGCCTTTGAGTAGCTAATAAATATTAGTGGGTGGTGGCAGCTGGCACTACTGTATAGTCTGGGAAAAAGAGGCACAGCTGGAGAACCTGTGCCAGCCTTCCTCAGGAGAGTCTGTGTAGTTATATAAACTCTTCTCAAAGTGTGTGTGTGTGTGTGTGTGTGTGTGTGTGTGTGTGTGTGTGTGTGTGTGTGTGTGTGTGTGTGTGTGTTTGTAGGGGCACAAAACACTGGTTGGATAGAGAAGGAGCTGGAAGGTTTAGCTTGCCCACTAGTCTGAGATCTGGACCCTATAGCTGTGCCAGTGGGGAGTCTTATTGTGAAAGTGGAGAGCATGGGAGGGACCAGCCCCGGACTGACTGTAATCTCTGTGTGCTCTTAAGGGAAATTGCACTTTACTATGTGTATTTGTTATCCTTTCCTCCTATATGGGATGCCTTTCACTGGTGTTAGTAGTGAGGATTGAGGCTCCTTGATTGCTGGGCCAGAGCACGGGCATCACATATAGATATATGTATATACATATATGTATATATAGCTATATATGTATGCACATCCTATGTGTACAGATATGCCTATTTTTGTTGGTATATATGTAGATATCTATGCCTATATGTGCATACATATCTAGTCTAATATACCTATTACTGTCGATATATATGTTGATATCTATACTTATATGTGCATATGTATCCTTATCTGTATATGTGTAGACATATATTGCTCTGTATATGTATATATCTAAGTGTTTATATATATATATATATATATATATATATATATATATATATATATATATATATATATATATATATATATATATTTATTTATTTATTTATTTATTGACATTTGTTAACCGGGTTTGTCCAACTGGGCTTGTGGCCCATTTTCAGTGGAGACCTGAGGAGAAAAGCTCCAGTAATACATTTAAAAAAAGTACAATTTTAAACAATATTGATATAATAGCAGTTATAGCAAAACAATTCACATATGTTGGGTTACATGTGTACAGATTTGCCTATTTTTGTATATATGTACATATGTACATATACTAATCTATCTATGTATGTCGATATGTATATGTGTATATATATATCTATATATATATATATATATATATATATATATATATATGGATAATTATATATACATATATGTTCACCATATGTCCTGAACATGGAGTGGAACTCTACTTCAGCTCCAGTAGTCCCAACCTCTTAATGCAAGGGGATGTCAGGTATACATTGCAGGTATATTTGTAGACTATTGCTACTGTAATAGGGTTTGTCTTCACAGACATGGTTTGTGTGGAGGGTCACCTTTGCTTTTAACATGTGATCCATTGGCTACTGACAGACATCCTACAGACATCATAGTACAGTACCACTGCTAGCACAGTAATTCTCCTGTGGACTTCAGCAGAGATATGGCAAATATATGTGGACAATCTGACATGCTCTGGTCAGTCCAGAGGTATACACAGAACCCCTTAGTGCAAGACATGTGGACCAAGCCTGACAATGTGGATGTTAACAGCCATGTAGATGGGTATGTCATGTAAATACTGGTATACATTTGCCCCATAGGTTATGCATTCATACACTTGTGTCTGTCCTGACACATAATAACCGCTGGTACAGAGGTGCCATGGCCACATACTACCCACTAGTTAGTGACATACATCTGTACAGCATCCCACTGCTTCATCAGACATACATGACTGTTATGGTTGCCCAGCAGCAGTACATCTGGCAAGTATCTGGACATGACATCTCACTGGGTAAGTACACTAAGCTGCTAGGCATGTAACAATGCACTGTGCATGCTACAGGCAGACTGCCTCAACACTGATCTACATTTCTTATGGGAGAATACACATGTACCTGCATAGATAGAAGGCTCTACAGGCATGTCACAGCACAGAGTAACAGACACCTGTGTGAAAGTGCATAGACACAACCAATGTGAACACAGCCACAGCCACATATGGTAAGCTAGTGTAATATTACAGTATATGGACTATCTAATCAACACCATTTTCATATGTACCCCTCACACTCCAACCCTACATATACTGGGCTGCTACACAGTGTGGTCCGATGCCTGTCTGTGGTATGGGACATGTGTGTGTTTGGCCCTACAAACATGTAAGCCGATAGGGTAACATACAGTGGAGCAGCATTTAACATCAGATAGAACAGGACCAAGGACAATGATATCTACCACTGTCTGTACACAGGCCAAGGTACATATTCATGATACACACACTGTCAACAATTACCATAAGTACCAGACCTCAGTACTGTATACACAACCACAGAATGCCCAGGTTATGTCCTCGAATATAACCTCTACTATGCATAACATGTGTAGCAGTCTGATATCTCACTGGCTTGTTATCAGATATGATGTCAATAAATATGGTGGACTGAACATATGCACCTCTTACTGCATGACATATGTACACAGGTTGACAGGGTTGTGGCTGGAGGCACAAACACAGGGCCACTATTGACATGTTGCTGTGACAACCTCATACATTTACTGTTGTAACATGGTTTGTTGCAACATATGTCCTATGAGGGATATGAAGTCAGTAACTCTCACAGCTGTCGCATCTACTGACTGCAATCCTCACACTACATTCTGCAGTTCACTGATAGGTGTTCTGTGGGTAAGACAAGAAACACAAGGCACCACAAACTGCCCAATCTGCAGATGACCCTACAGATGGGGATTCCTTATAAACATAGCACTGACATGACAGGTATTAGAACATGTAGGACAGCCATATCCACACACATCCTGTTAAACCAACATTACTCCAAATGCAGTATAGCAGCACTTACAGTCTGTAGTCAAGTCAGGCGCATCCCTGTACTGTGTGTTGGCCTGTTTCACCAGTGTATGTTGTTAGTGGTAAATTGCCAATCTATCTGTGATGCTGTTTGCCAAACAACAGATCTAGTCCCTCCTCACAGTGAATGAAAAGGCCCACCACCAACATGATGTTCCTGGATATTGGAGTGTGTTTCCATGCAATTGGCTATGGGAATGTTACCACAGCTGTTCCACATGTAATCAGCTAGAGAAGGGCTGCAATTCATGAAGAGGCCATCAGTTGATCATGAGCATCACTTACAATACACATGCTGCTACCTAAGAAAAGCAGGTGAAAGTCTCCACATCCACCAGAGAGGGAGTGAGAGAGGCAGACAGAGGCTAAAATAAGTCAGGGAGGGGTGGGAGAGTAAAACTTAAGCATGTTTGTGTCACACACCTACCAGTACAGTGTATCAAACCCCTGATTGACTATGTATTGCTATCACATGTCTATGCAGTTATTTGATGCACCACATAGGTTACATGTTGTGGAGCCCTCCAAACGTATATGTGATTGTGAGTGATATCTGCACCAGCGATGTGGTAGCTATACGGTAGGTGTAGTACATGTGCCTGTCCACATGAAAAGGTGTCAGTGTCAACACAGCCACACTCTCATAGGGACCCACACACCTTGACACACTTGGCAGGGTCAGGAATACAACTCATCACTAGTTAGATTGCCACAACACAGTACTGTGCAGGTATCACATGCACCACAGGGGTTATACAGAGATTATATGGGCAAAGGGTATGTGGAAGTGTCTGATATCAGACAGCATGCTTCAGTATGCCAATGGGGGTGTAGTGAGTGTGAATCTGGTCATAGGTATCATACACCAGACACACAGACACAGGGTGCTAGTAGTGACATGCATGGGAGCATTTCTTCACGGGTGTGTAGTGGTCGACTGTGCCAGGTGGCTATACAAGGCTAGGTGATGGGTATACCTTGGCATCAGGCCACATGACAATGGTCTGCAGTGTGGCTCAGGGGTGTAGTGTCTGGATGTGCCCACATAGGTGGGTATTGTATTCACCATCCAGTCACGTGGGTAACTATTGTGTGTGGCCATTGCTGTGCATTGCTTGCTATGTATGTGTTCCTTAGTCCATGACATGGACAGTGTCTGGCATGTGCACACCTCCCACATGTATGTACAGTGACATGTGGAACTGTACCTGCGGTGTCTGGCAAATGTGTACACAGATTATCATCAGATGTGCCAGTCCTAGCCTCATGTGGTGGGAACTGTTACTGGACAGCAGGTTGACCCTGCACCTACACTGATAGCATGATACAGGTATTCCCTGGTGTCTGTGGCACCTGCCCATACAGTGCATGTTTTTTCAGGCATGGTATGTCCTTTGTGGGTCATATTTGATGGCACCACAGGTGTTGTAGGTGTCCAGTGGGTAACATAGGGAAGATGCACTGTTGGCATGTACATGCCTATTGGACTGATGGACAGGGTGTCATGCCCTCTGTAGCCTACTGCAATCACACCATGGCTACTATCAGTGGGCATTATACAGGGTACTACCAACATAGTGGCTGCTGCCTAGGCAAATGTGTGTGTGTGTGTGTGTGTGTGTCTATGAGACATATGTTGAGAGTGTTCTCTGGGTAATACAAGGGTTGCTAACTTTGTTCACCTGGCCTTGATGTCACATGTAGGGGTATGGAATTGCACCCCAGCCTCTTGGCTATTTCACATCTGTTATCCTTGTACAGGGGACATTGTGATATATACTAGGGCCACCATATAAGAAAGTTGCAAAACCCACTCCACATGTTACACACTCACAACCACCTCCACACAGGATACGAATGACAAACACAGGCACACACACCTGTCATGTCTGGGATTAGAACTCCTACCTAACTAGTTTATTACACTACAGCACTACACAATTATAGAACGTGCCATGGAGATTACTGAACTACTCCTTCCCCAAAAGTGTATTTCACAGTGAATGACATCAGCAGCCTTGCCAAAGTAGGGCATTTGAATTGTAGTGAGTGTGACTAGCCTAAAAAGCATTGCTCCCTACACAGGCATAGCAACACACACAAAAATATCCATACCTGACATGTGTGGTAATAGAACACCTACCAGAGTTCTATATCACACTACAACATTACGCTGTTATAGGACATGCCATAAGGATTACGTGAGTACTCCTTCCCTAAAGGTGTATTACACAGTGATTGACATCAGCAGCCTTGCCAAAGTAGGGCATTTGAATTGTAGTGAGTGTGACTAGCCTAAAAGCATTGCTCTCTACACAGACATAGAAACACACACACAAAAATCCACACCTGCCATGTGTGGGTATAGAACCCCTACCAGTGTTCTATATCACACTACAGCATTACGCTGTTACATGATGCGCCACAGGGATTACTGGAGTACTCTTTCTCCAAAGGAGTATTTCGCAGTGAATGACATCAGCAGCCTTGCCAAAGAAGGACATTTGAATTGGAGTGAGAGTGACTAGCCTAAACTGCATTGCTGTCTACACACACACACACACACACACACACACACACACACACACACACACACACACAGTTGCCATGTTGATGATTAGAAATCCTACCTAACTAGTTTATCACGCTACAACAATACACAGTTATAGGATACACCCTGGAGGTTACTGGGCTATTCCTTTCCGAAAGGTGTATTTCACAGTGAATGGCATCAGCAGCCTTGCCAAAGTAGGGCATTTGAATTGTAGTCCGTGTGACTATCCTAAAAAGCATTGCTCTCTACACAGAGACACACACACAGTTGCCATGTCTGGGATTAGAACTCCTACCTAACTATTTCATCACACTACAGCAGTACACAGTTACATGATGCACCAGGGAGATTACTGAGCTAGAGCTTTACAAAAGGTGTATTTCACAGTGAATGATATCAGAAGCCTTCCCAAAGTTGGGGCATTTGAATTGTAGTCGGTGTGACTAGCCTAAAATGCATTGCTTTCTACACACACACACACACACACACACACACACACACACACACACACACACACACACACACACTCAAACACACACTCACACACTCAAACACACACTCAGAGACACCACACACACTCACACAGACACACACATTCACACACATACTACACACTCACACAGACAGAGACACATACACAATCACACACACACACACACACACACACACACACACACACACACACACACACACACACACACACACACTCAAACACACTCAAATGCATTCTCACACACACTCACACACACACTCACACACACACACACACACACACACACACACACATGCACACACACACACACACACACACACACACACACACACACACACACACACACACACACACACACAGTTTCCATGTCTGGGATTAGAACTCCTACCTAACTAGTTTAGCACACTACAGCAGTATGCTGTTATACAACATGCCACGGAGGTTACTGAGCTACAGCTTTCTAAAAGGTGTATTTCACAGTGAGTGACATCACCAGCCTTGCCAATGTAGGGCATTTGAATTGTTGTAAGTGTGACTAGCCTAAACAGCATTGTTCTCTATCTACACAGACAGAGACACACAGACACACAGTTGCCATATTTGGGATTAGAACTCCTACCTAACTAGTTTATCACACTACAGCAGTACACAGTTATAGGATGCGCCATCTAGATTACTGGGCTACAACTTTCCCAAAGGTGTATTTCAAAGTGGATGACCTCAGCAGCCTTGTCATAGTAGGGCTATGGGGTGGGCGTTGTGTGTGCATGGGCCATAACCCATTCATCTAGAGATTGACACACCACATGCGGGCACACGCAGGGTTATATTTACAGCTGCTAGATGACTAATTCCTTGTACAGTCATGTTGCAGAGCTAGCACTTGCACCATATAGTCTGTAATGCTGACAGATACCAGTGTCTAATGTCTACAGTGAGTGACATTTAGACCTCATGTGGTTGTAGCCATTTGGCTGTGTGCTGGGTGGGACAGGCCTCAAAATGGATGGCTCCTTGTCACAGTCACTCTTTTCCACACATCTATGTACATCTACTTTTGGCTTATTATAGTGTGTTGTCCAGGGATATATGTTGTATTCCTATCCACTGTGTTTGCAAAGCATGACTGGTGCATACTGAGGAGTGTCTTCACTAACATCTGCAACTGCCAGAAATGTATGGTCCAATGTTGTTTGCAGACATGGGCTTCATTTGTTTAAGTGTGTGAGCATGCCCAGTATGACCTTTCAGTATGTTGTTGTCTGACATTGCCTTCATTTCTCCAAGTATGTGAGCATTCCCAGTATGCCCTTCTGTATTGAATGTGTGGCTCGATTCCAGGTAGTTTGTACTCCAGTGTAGACCTTTCTGATGTACACCTACAGGTAGCAAATTGTTTCTGCAGGGTATCCATTGATCATATGGCAATATGGGGAAAAAGTGTGCAGGGGATAGGTGTGTACTGTAGGAGATTGTGTCTGTGCTGCTTCAGCTGCATGGCACTGCTGTTAGCAGAGATATTCAAACATGTGTACTGTTAAACACTGATGTTTGCTGTCCTCATGTACTGTCAGGTGGACGTTCCTGCTCAACGTGATGTCTTGGGGGATAAGGGTGACTGCAGCTGTGTGTGGTATTGTGGGCAGATGCCTACATATTCATAGTAAGTTATGCCAGTCAGGAGGGGGAGCTGTAGACACTTGCTGCTGGGTCTGTGTATCTGGTTTAGCACCTTGGTACAGTGCTGGCAGAGGATCCCATACTTGTACTTCCATCAACATGACAGTATGGCCTTATATTGCTGTGGCAATACCTCACAGTTGCACAGATTTGCACAGGTTACCCAGAGGCAGGGGGTATGTGTCAGGACATTACCCCTATTGTGGTGTATGGGCAGGTATGTTGCCACCCATTTATGTGTTTGCAGCCAGGGGTAGTGTGTGCACACAGCTTTGTATCGGACCTTGCACATTCCATGCTGCCCATGCCCCCACCCCTGACCCTCTGTCATTCTATCCTCTTCCATACATTATGCATACATTCTCTGATACTTTCCCTAAGGTTATCACCCCATCACAGCAGTGTGCTTGTGTTGGTCCACAGTTCATGCAATGGGACATGGTGGACATGTTACTGTGGTTTGTCTACATGGCCTTGCATATGGCTTATGTGGAGTGTGTTATGTTGTTATTTGGGTGTCTATGATATAACATGCATTGACAGTACTTGTGAGACACAGGCCCTTGGCAGATGCCTGTGGGCCATTAGGTGTTGATGCAGGCCAGATATGGAAAGCTGTTGCATTCTGTCAGTCCTACAGTCTCATAATGCCATACAGTATATTCCCCTGGGGTGACAGGGTAGGTGTGCTAGGTGTTCATGCCAATACCTTTGATCAGTCTTGTTCAAGTGGTGTGGATGCTGGCAGGTTGTTACCTTCACACCTGCATGGGACACCTGCACTGCATGCTGCATTCTTTTGCTATTGCCATATACAGGTGGGGTTATATGGTACCCATTCCCCACAGCAGGGATACGACCAGAGAGGTACATGTGGAGGGTGTTTGCGTGAGCTGGGTGCATGTGTGCTATGGACACTACTTGCATCGGACACACAGATATGCATTGGGCATTCCAGGTATGCAGGCATGTGCAGGTACATCAGCTATTTCCCAATACATCAGTCAGACCTCCTTTGTGATCTGCAAGTGTATGTGTAGATGTCACCGGTATTCCCTACTACAGGACCAGTTAATGTGATGCATACCTGTATGTACAATTCCAAGTATGCCTTCATTTCACAGTGACACAATATATACTGTATGTCTGGGGTACTTCCCCCTGTGTACTGCTTGTATATCTAGCCCAACAGCCATGCCATGTCACTCTTTCAGATGGTGACACATATTACCACCATACATTTACAATGGCTTACTGCTAGCATGTGTTATACTGGTGGGTATTGTCTTTGGCACTGCAATTGTGAGGACTTGTCCCTGTCATCAGCAGTAGTGGGCAATGGCCACCAGGTCTTACCTCAACATGCATACATACTGACCACTCTCACACAGTATGAAACACACACCAACCTAATACACACATACCTGCATATTGTGCAGATGCTACAACCTATCCTGCTACCTTGGCCACCTCTGTGCATCTGTGCTCCACTGGTATTATACATACACATACATGCTACTACATTTCTACACAGGGTTGTGGATGGGCACACCTGACTGTTATGACGTGTGTACATCAGATTGGGGGGTGGCAGCAGACCCCTACTACATTTATAAGTAGGTTTTGGGGTGCACTCCTGACTGTTACTACATTTCTAAGTAGGGTTGGGGAGAGCACACCTGCCTGTTTCTATATTCCTACACAGGACTGTGGGAGGGGGCACATTTGATTGTTACTACATTTCTATGCAGGATTGGGACAGGGGCCACAGCTGTCTGTTTCCACATTTCTACACAGTGGTTGGGAGGGGACACACCTGACTGTTACTACATTTCTACATAGGAGTGTGGGACACACCTGACTGTTGCTACATTGCTACATAGGATTGTGGGGGACACATGACTGTTTCTACATTTCTACACAGGATTTGGGGGAGGCACACCTGACTATTTCTACATTTCTTCACAGGATTGGGGGGCACACCGACTGTTTCTACATTTCTACACAGGATTGGGGGGCACACCTGGCTGTTACTACATTTCTACACAGGATTGGGGGGGCACACATAATTGTTTCTACATTTCTACATAGGATGGGGGGCACACCTGACACTTGTACACATTTGCTATGACTGTACTGGTATGTCAGGTATTTCATTTCATTCTGTATTCTAAACTATCATGCTGACTAGAGGCATATCAGTGTACTACAGGTCTTAGCTTTGATTGACCTACATGTTGCTTTCTGACTTCCTACCCTTCAGAACTAACATCCCACTGCCTGACTTGATGTAGTCTGTCTGTGTAGGCCTGGGGGGTCTACCCATAGGCATCATTCAGAGGCCATAGCACAGTCTTTTGTTTGTGTTTGTCTACGGCTGCCCTGCTGGCTGAGACTGTTGTTGGGTATGTGAATCTCCCTGACTGGTATGTGTGAGTCATATGGACACACATGTGGCCCGACACATTTCCTGCAGTGGGTTTTCTCGCCCTGTGTAGTACTGGCTACTATGGTGACACCAGTATTTGATACAGATCTCATGGTGCCACTATAGGCATCGACTATCTGCTATCATACCATTCAGCCACCCAGTTCCCTTGCATGCTCACATCCATACCATAGATGCAGGTAACAACACATTTTACTCCATTCAGTGATTAGTAGGTTGAGTGAATTACCTTGTGGGTGTGCCAGTATTGAGGGTGGTGCTGCAGGGCTGCCTGTGTTGGATACACATAGTACAGTCCCTACACATGGCTGAGCACAGGTAGTGTTATGTTTGGCATCCCTTTTACTGTATGTGTGAGTCAGAGACAAGTGTCATTCCCTGGGTCCCTCCTGTGTCAGTGTATGTGCTATGTGTTGCCTCTTTGCCAAGGCCAGGGCATACTGGGCATGCCTTCTTCTGCCTACTGGGGCAGGCTCAGGTTGTTCTTCCTCTGAGTCACTCTGTGCCTGTGCAGACCTTGGTAATGCTGGGGTGCTGTGTGGCCCTGCCCCATGCAGTTCCTGCTGCAGCTGTTTCCACAGGATCATATTGTGTAGCAAGGCACATACAATGCCAATTTGGGTACATGTAGCTGGTGAGTACTTCAAGGCTCTACCGGGTGTGTCCAGGTACCAGAATCATGACTTGAGCATCCCAAACACATGGTCTATTATAATTCTGGTCCGTGCGTGTGCCTCATTATGGAGTTCTTGTTTGGGTGTGTGTGCATTTCTGATGGGTATCATCAGCCACAGCTCCAGTACATAACCAGCATCCCCCACTAGGTGACCGTAAGGGATGTCCCCATTGGAAATCTGTGGTACTGCTGCATCAGATGCCAGATGTGGGAATCATGATAGCTTCCAGGGCAGCCAGCACACACATTCATTATAATGCCCTGGGTATTGCACATGACCTGGCAGTTGATGGAGGGGAAGCCCTTGCAGTTGATGTAGACCCTACCCTGCTCACCAGGTGGTACTTTGATGCATATATATGCGTGCAGTCTATAGCACCCACTACCTCAGGGTATTCTGCTATTTGGTGGAAAAGTTCCATATTGCTGGCCAACGCCTCACGGCTGTTGGGGGAAAATATTTGCTCACCGGCATGTGCTGACATGGCATCCAGGAACTGGTGGAGTACCCTGGATGCTGATGCCTGTGAAATCCCCATCACATCCCCAGTTGACCTTTGGAAGGTACCTGTAGCTAGTATTCAGAGGCCTAAACATACCTTGGTATCCATTGGGATGGGTTCCCCTCTGTTAGCTCTGTGTGTCAGGCTTGGTTAGCACAGCTCAACAATTTGATGTAAGTGGTCCCTGTCCACCCTATAGTGCTCCACTATCTCCTGCTCATGTAGCCCCTGGTAGGTTACCCTGGATCTGTACACTCCTCTTCATCCCCTCACTGTGGGTTGGTTGACAGCATTCACATCCTCACCACACTTATCCTCTTCTACGTGTTGTTGTATTATAGCTATTGCAGTCCCTATCATTTTGTTGTTTTGTTTGTTAAAACTTCCCCACTTGTATACACTGGTGGTGTAGAGTATGGGAAAACCAGAGGGAAAGGTGTTTGCATAGTTTATAGTAGTGTTCTGGGCTTGGCTGGTCTGCTGCCTGTGTAATCGGCTGATTCTGATACATTTCACCTGCCAGCTATGCTAGTTCTCCTAGATTACCTTCCTACTGCTGTTTTCCCTTCCCATTGCCTTCCTCCTTAAGCCCAGAGGTGAGCCACACAAACACAGTACTCAAATGTGCACAGACATGCTATTTCCTGGTTTACTTTTTTTTTTCTTTAAAACCCGGTGCGCAGCACCCACACCCGCTTAGGCAATGTAGAGAGTACTAGGCAGCCTCAGACACACACTCTTGCCTGGCTGTGCTAAGCTAGGAGCAAACCTAAGCCACAGGGCTCTAATCCACTTACAGTTTGCCTGACACCCCCCCTATGATGTCAGCTGACTCCTAGGCTTGCACCAAGCTATTCCTGCTCTTACACTGTTGGGAGCTGACTAGCATGCAGGGGAAATATGGGATTCACTATCATTCCCCTCATTTGCATAGGATTGCCTGCTAATGTATAGTTACATGTCCCACACTGAGCCTCCCCCCTTAGCAACTACTATTCACTGGCCATGTTGTCTTCTGCCTGCCATTGGGTTTAATGGCAGAATAGTGATTTTAGTTAGAATGCTTATTGTAGGTTTATTTTCTTATTTTCCCTGATCCCAATTGTGCATCGCTGTCCTACGCTTAAATAGCCGAGATCGGATAAAAAAAATAAAAGTTGATTTTTTTAAGTGTTTTCCATTCCAGTGGCCTTATACTTGGCCATCGGCATGCTTTCTACATGATATCCACCCTTTATTTGCAGCTGTCATGGCTCCGTTTTGTAATTTGCAGAAATGTACTCCGTTACTGGCGGAGTATATTTCTGCAGATTACACTAGTCCTGCACAGCTGGTTTCCAGCTTCCTGGATCACAAACTCACCTCATTTGCATGGATTTCTTTTGCAAATTGGGTAATTTGCATATAGGGGCTGAGTCCATGCAGGACTAGTGCAGGAGCGCTCGTGCACACCACTACAGGTTATTCCTGGATCGCACTGCAGACATGTTGCCTGCTGGAGCTCCTGCACTAATCCTGCATGCCGTGCAAGACTTGCAGAATCTGGGAGTGTGTCTCTATAGCTGATGCAGCTACTGTAACAGATAGCATATATGGGCAAATTGGTATTTGATATATATTCTTCCTTCATATCCACTGAACTAGGGGAACATATGTCTTGTACATTATTTTTTCCATATGTTGCATTTTTTTTTTTTGTTCAGAAAGTTGAACTTTGAGGAGGAAGACAGAAGTCAGGGAACATGGTATTATTTCTGTAGTTTGTAAAAGTCATACCCTAACTTTAGACCACTTTTTTGTTTATAACTATGTTGGATTTGATGGGGGCATACATAAACAAATAATTGGAGTAGCTATGGGTTCCCCTTGTGGAGCTAGCTACACCAATTTAGTACTGGCCCAGTGGGAACACGACTATGTATTTAAGGACAACAATTTTCAGAAAGTCAAACTATGCAACAGGTTTTTGGATGACATTTTCATTATGTTTCAAGGTAACGTAGGGGATGCAAGCAACTTTGTTGAGGTTTTAAATAACAGCACTCCATTTTTGAAATTCACATTTACCTTTGGTGAAGACACCATTAACTATTTGGATGTTGAATTGAAGAGAGACGACATCCATAGGGGTTATGTTGCTAAAACTTACAGGAAACCCACTCACTCTAACACTATGTTACATTTTTCTAGTTGCCACCCCCTACACCAGAAAAAATTGGTTTTAAAGGGCCAACTAGTTAGAGCGGCAAGAATGACTACTGAAGACTCCACCTTCAACGAGGAATGTACCTTGTTGAAATGCATGTTTATGAGTCGTGGGTACCCTGAATCACTGGTGGATGACACAATAGGAGAAGTTTGTAGGAAAAGGGGTTTGGGTTCTTTCAATCCCATTCTGACTTTGAAATAAACCAACGTGAACCTGGCAGAGCCAGATGAAGTCACATTACAGATTCTTGGTGTCCACTCTTTTAGCATGGGTCAAACCATTTTTTCCCAAGAGAAGTGCAATAAAAAAGTTTCATTACTTCTTTTTCATTAGAAGCTAAATATATTAGCAATGTACTTAGATAGAATTGGCAGTTGTTATCTTTTGAAAAAGAACTCACAGAGAAAACAGGGGACAAACCTGTTATCATTTTTCGAAAGGGCATAAACCTCAAAAACATTATGGAAAGACCTTCAATAAAGCATACTAAAACTGAGGGTACATACAAATGTGAGACATGTAACTATTGTAAATTTATATCTACAGGGTCCACATGTATAGTGAAGCAACGTCTGTTTAAAGCAAAGGGTCGTTACAATTGTAACTCAGAATCAGTGGTGTATTTAGCTGTGTGCCAGTCATGCCCTGCCTTTTATATAGGTAAGACTGACAGAAAACTTAAAAAGAGAATTTATGAACATACGTACCACATTAGGAAGAAGAGCAACATTAATGCCCTTGCAAGACATTGTAATAACAACCCTTCTCACGCTTTCCTTTTTAAAGTTATAGACCAGGTACTTACAGATGGAAGAGGAGGACCCCAACAATTGTTATTAGAAAAAAAGGAACTCATTTGGCAACTTAAAATGAACTCTTACACGTCACCAAGGTTGAACGAAGTTACCTCTTTGACTTGTGTTTTAAAGTTAAGAAACCTGGTAAGATAAGACTTATTTCATCATTACTTAAACCTCAAGTCTGGTTTTTAAACCTTAATTCACAAATGTTTAACTTGAGAAACATTGGTTTTCTGACCTCTGCAGCGCTTCGCTGTACTTTGACCTATACCTTACTTTATTTTATTTTTATTTTTATTTTCATTTTGCATAGTTTCGTTCAGGATTTGTATGTTTTATTTTTGTCAGGTTCTGCGTTGTGGTATGACTTGATTTTTGCTTACTTCTAGACACATACACCTTTTTGCGTAAGTAACAATGAGATCTTAATGTTTAGACCCACGGTATTTTGAAGTACTAAGTTTACCTATTATCAATGTCATTGAACACCAACAGCTGTGGATTTATTTAGGTGTTGTGTTTCTTTCTTTCTTTTGTCTTCTGCTAATTTATTTATTACCTTTTTCGCACACAGTACAAACTCATTTGCAGAGCAATGTGTCGTATTCATGGGCACGATTGTGAACTGATTTTTCATTTGTTTGGCTATCCGCCTTTTTCGCATGCTTAGCACCTGCATGGTTCTTGAATGAAGTACCGTCTTGTGAATCCAGCGGATTGTTTGTTTTGATTTAGAAGTGTCTTCCACGCAATGCCTTGCCATATTTTTTTCTGAAACAGTTGCATTTTGACTTGGTTTGGCTGCTACAACTGTGCATACTAAAGCTTAGAAAGTGTTCTCATCGCAGCTTGGTGCTTTACCCATTGCTCAAGGAACATTTAAAAAAAAAAAAATTTTTTTCATATACTGTTGTTGCATTCTGTTGGCGTTGAAATGACAAGCAATTTCTGTGTTAGATTTTTAACATAGAAATAAACATATTCGGTTATTTAACATTAGAAATAGCATTTCTTTTATTAGAAACGCCTTTGAAATTCCACTTTTTGCAGACTCCTAGTTGAGTTGCACTGTTTATTTATTCATGTATTATTGATTCTTCATTATGCATTAGAGATGTGTACTCCTTACTACCTTTTCTGTTAAGGAATGGATATTATATTTGTATATACTTAGTTGCAAGCATTACTTCATTTTATTTTATTTTTAATCACAAGATTCTGTATGAGTTTTGTTTTACCCTATGAAAAGTTGTTTGCTAAAATGTATTTTAAGGGAAACAAACAGTATTTACACTTGATTAGGTTAATGAATCTTCACTAAGACACTCTTGGTTACTTTTATCAAGTTCATGTTTCTTTTTTGAAAACTTTTTTTATGTTTGACACCCTGTCTACACTAAGTGAACATTTATTTATGCTTTTAATGTAATACAAATTTGAATGTGAAGGTATGTCAGTGGGTTCAATTAAGGCAGCTGTTTGTAATTTTGTAACACACACCCCTTTTTTGGGGTTTTAAATTGTGTTTGATGATTTTTTCCTTTGTCTGAAGAAGTCTTCCTACTAAGGGAGACGAAAAGCGCTTTACTTTTACATTTCCTAATAAACCTTTGGAGTTTTACACCTGCTGGTTCGGAACCTTTTGGTTTGTTTTTTGACAGTTTACCTATCTATATCAAACAAAGCTCCTCATTAGCACTCTTCAAGAAAAATCTTGATGATTGGATGGGAGATAGGAAATTCACCCAGGGGATCACTTCTGTGGCTCTGCTCGACAGTGGCACAGGAAAATAATTTTCTTGGGTGGCAAAAGCCAGGGTACCTTTGGCTAGGCTTATATAGGCCCTAGGGTCAATAGCTTAGTACCTACCTATGAACCTATGACAGAATGACAATAATGACAATAAAAAGAGTTATAATAAAACTTTGAAGGATTTTATATACGAGTTTGGTAAAAAAATGTAAGTTGTTAAAAAGTATACAACTGGATAATATATATTTGAAAAAATGCCTTGACTTAGGAATTGTACCTATGGGCCTAAGATTTTTTAAGCAACCTATCGGAATTGATATTGATGAGGCTAATATGAGTGAGTGTATGAAAATGTTTGACAACTTTGGATTTATATTCATTAAGTTTATAGTAGCCTGCAATGATAAGAAAATTTGTAGCCTTATGATTGAGTTAGAACAATTGGATGACACTATCACACATGATTTGTTGTATGAAGAATATGAGATGCTCCATAATGCACAATATACATGGGTGGAGAATAATATTAGAAAACAATATGATAGAAAATGTAGAAAAATGAGAAGAGATTTGCAACAATATGAAAAGCATGAGGCCTATAGTAAAGTTAAATTGAATCAGAATGCAGAGTGGGATGATAAGAATGAACAGAAATATGTTAAATATCATAAATTTGATACAAATGGGAGCAATAATAACTATTTTGATTTTTGAGAGGAAAGAATGGGATGGCAAGATATGAACAATCAGCAAAACAGAGCTCAGAGAAACTGGAGACAAAACGATGGGGTAAAACAACAGGACAACTGGGGCAGAACCAATTAGAGGAGAAATTGAGTATTGTTAGACACAACAAGGTATATTTAAGTTTAGGTGAATTTAGTATTTTCAATTATACTCAAAAGGAACTCAAAGAAGAGCACTTCTATTTATTTTCAAAAGGAATGAAATATGTACCTAATAGTTCCATTAATATAGTTGATTATATAGTAGAATTCAAAAAATACATGAGAAAATTAAATCTAGCTCTATATTTTAGTAATGACAAGGGAAAAATACAGCAGAATAATTTTAAGAAGAAAAGCACTTTTGCCCCCCCCTATGAACAGCACTTTAGCCATCTTTGATAAGGTAGTCACTGATGAACTATACGAGTATGGTTATAAATGTAAATTATTTAAAAAGAAATACAACTTAGATTATAATGAATTTCAATTATTGAAAGAAATACAAATGGACAACAGTTTACGGGTCATGAAACCTGATAAAGGGAGAGGGGTGGTTATATATGATTCTGCTGAATATGTTAACAATGTTAATTGTATTCTATTAAATTCCAGTATCTATGAGATATCCTCCATTAATGAAGTAAATATAGGATATCATAAAATTGACCTATATTTGGAGGATGTTCTATTAGATGGTAGGATGGATACAGACATGTACAATTATTTGAAGGTGAAATACCCCATCATTAGTACCATTGTTGGTATTCCCAAGGTACATAAAAATATAATGGATCCCCCCTTCCGTCCAATTATATCTGTATACAACAAAATCACCCATATTGTAATTGACGCTTGGGATTTTTTGGGTAGACTTGTTCCGGAATTGTGCAATCCAGATATCATTCTAGTAACCATAGATGTAGTTAGTCTCTTTTCATGTATACCCAAGGATGACGGGTTGAGAAGGTTTAATAACAGTATTGTAAAGTATGGTAGTATGGTCTGGGACACCATTTCTTTGATTTTGGAATTTATGGAATTGGTGTTAACTTACAATTATATATTGTTCAAGGGAAAGTACTACAGGCAATGCAAGGGGGTAGCAATGGGGGCGGCATGTGCCCCTATTTTTGCCAACATTTTCCTCCTTGACTGGGAAACTGAGCATATATTACAAACTGCTTGGAGCGAGAACATCACTTGCTATATTAGATTCTTGGACGATATATTTATTGTATGGAAAGGAAGTGAAAGTAAGTTACAAGAATATATGGGGTATTTAAACACGTCCAGTGATTACCTAAAATTTACATTCAATATGAATAAGAATTCAATTCCATATTTGGATACACTTATTAGTGTTGAAATGGAAAATTTAAATCAAAACTATATAGAAACAACACTTTTAGCAATTCTTGCTTACAATACTCTAGTTGTCATCCAAACAGTCAAAAACTGAGTATTTTAAAGGGTCAATTTATAAGAGCTGCTAGAATGACTTCTGACTATATGGACATGATTAAAGAATTAAACCTTATAGATAATATGTTTAGGGACAGAGGGTACCCTATATATCTAATTGAGGATATTAAGAATTATGTTAAAAATGAATGGGGCAAGAAATATAAACCTATATTAGGTACAGGTTTGATTAGAATGATAGGTAAAAATAAGAAAAAGGATGGTGAAGATGCATCTAATTTCACGAGAGCCTGTATATTTCAATATGCACTGTATGTACAAGATATAAGGAAAATAATAGAGTCCAGTTGGAAAATCTTGAAAACTGAACACAATGTATACAAAATGTTGGAGGAACAACCTTTATTTGTCTCCAAAAATGGTAGAAATTTAAAAAGTGAATTGGAAAGGAAAATAATGAAAAAGACAACACTGTTAATAGGTCAGGCACCACTAAATGTGGACAATGCAATCAGTGTCGTCAGATTATTCAGGCGCCTAGTCTCCTATTGGAAGACACGCACAGAACGGAGGTTATATTTAAGAAAGGTAACTGTAGGACCCCACATGTAGTGTATTTAGCCAAGTGTACAAAGTGTCCATGTTTTTATGTGGGCAAGACAGACAGATGCCTTAAGAATAGGATATATGATCATTGTTATTGTATTAGGAAAAAAAGACACAAAAAATGCTTTATGGAGGCAGCTGAATGTCAGTAGTAGGTGTGATACTTTTAAATTTGGCATATTGGAGTGTATTAAAATGAACCCCAGAGGGGGGAATATAAGTAAGAAGTTGGGTGAAAGAGAAACTAGATGGCAGATAAAGTTAAATGCTTCGGTTTATCCAGGACTAAACAATAGCATATCTATTAAACCCATATTAGAAAACAATAGTTAAAGTGGTGATATAATTTTATCTTTGCTATCTTTCGGTCACTCTTTCACAGAGCTTTACCAACGGGTGTTTGCCATATCCATCCCAATCAATATATATTTTAATTAAACTCATTATTTTACTTACTTATTTTTTAACTATTGATGTAGTAGCTATATATTAGTTATATATGAGGGTGTATTTATTTGGAATTGCAGTAGATATATGACATACTATTGTATGAGGTACTGTTAGGACAGGATTGTGGCGGTTTAGTATTAAGTAAATAATATTGTAAATAGTATAGGATGGAATAGTATTTTACATGGAAAGGGCAATTGCCAAGTTTTGAATGCACTGAGCACTTTAAATAAGCAATTGATAGTAATGGATTGATGAAGCAGATTGGATGCTATTCACTATTTAAATCTGTCATGGTAATAATGAAATGTTCTGATGAAGTCTACATATTGTTAGATGAAAGCGCTTAACTTAGCTTGTTGTACAAGTTTTAAATTACATAATACATTGTTGTTTTTAAAAAATAAACAAATTTTACGGAAGTTCAAGTGTAAGTGCATACTTGTCGTGAGAGCTGCGAACGGAGTTTGGACTTTCATTTACCTTTTTATTAGTTGCCCATTCCTGTTCAGTGTGCTATTTATACTCCCTAAATTATCAACCAAATTAAGAACCACACATATGTAAATTACAAGTTTTGCTGTTCATAAGCTTGACTAAAAGCTACCTAACAATTTTAGAGATATTGCTAGTGAGGGTAGTGGGATGATAATTTCCAGGGTTACGTATAAGGCTGCCATTATCTAAACACACGACAACTACTGTTCTCCAGAGCTCAGGCAAATGCCTTATGGAGAAGTAGAGACTGAAAAACTGAAGGAGCAGTTTGTCAACAGCATACGTTGTGCTAACAATCAGATAGCCTGGAATAATTTCCAGGCCCATGAATCTATGACTTTTTAGTTTTAGTAACAGCTTCCGGGATCTGGTCAACAGTGATAATGGGAGAGGCAGCATTAAAAAAATCAAGAAACAGGACATTGTGATGTGAGAAGGAGAAAACTGAGCTGCATTTGTATGCCAGTACATTGGCTATGGCTTTGCTATCATGATAATTAGTGCTGTTTACTTTTTGTTTAGTACATTATTTCTAATGCTCCTTCTTCTTCTTTCAGCTTTTCCAATTAGGGGTCACCACAGCAGAATAATGGTCCACAGAGCAATTGGCAGTGGAATTTTACATGTCAGGTTGCTAGCCCAGTGCCCAACCTTCCACGTAAGGCACACACACACACACACACACACACACACACACACACACACACACACACACACACACACACACACACACACACACACACACACACACACACACACACACACACACACACACACACACACACACACACACAAGCCTAACACCAATTTAGAGTGTCCAAGCCACCTGCATTATGTCTTTGGGATGTGGGATGAAACCAGAGCACCCAGAGGAAACCCACACAACCACAGGAAGGGCATGCAGAATCTGCTCAGAAGGTACCCCAGCTGAGAATTGAATGGGAGAATCTCTTGCTGTGAGGCAGCAATGCTAACCGTGGCACCACCATGGCTGCACCATTTCTAATGCTCGTAATATAGCTATAAAAGCCTTGTGATTATCCTTCATGAATGTAGCTACCTTAAGTTCATATTCAGCTTTCTATGTCTAATGACTTTATAATGATGTTTTAACATCCCTGCACACCTGTTTATACTTCTGCTGACTAGTAGTGGATTTTTTTATGCAAATCATATACATTTTTCCTCATTTTATACAGTTTATGCTTATCTAAGGATTCCACCAGATGGGTTTGTGCCCAATCAGTACTGATTGAGACAGCTGTAATATCATAGATAAATGTGATGACTTTACAGACTGAAGCAGCAGATGGCAAAGTACTCTAGAAATTCTTAGGAGCTCAGATAAGGATACAAGGCTGACTTTGGATTGGTCCCTGAATATGGTTGAATTTCTGGTAATTTGGCACTTATTTAAGACAAGAGGTAATAGTCTGGTGGTTTCAATCTGATCAAGAAGGGGATAACATTAGTAGGTGCACAGGCAGAGGCAACATCTGCAAGGACAAGATCAAGTATATTTTCTTGCTTGTGGGAACCTGGAAAATTTAATCCAGGGAGTTTGTAATAATGAAATCTCTTAAACACTAGAAATACTAGCCATGTTTATTGTTAGTTGTGTAAAGCTCCTAAATGAAAGGGAATAGGTTCATAAGTGCATAGGTTGTTTTAGGTGAACACCCACAAAGACCCTTAAAAGCCTAGCCACACAACCAAACACATTTGGAACCCATGTATTATAGGGTAGGGGGCATATCAGTTGGGCAGTAACTATGGGATTTGTAGAGGAGTGTTATTTAGGATAATAGTTTTTTATTGATGGTGTCTGTCCATAAGGGAATATGGGGGTCAGACGGGGATAAATTTACAATTTCACATCCAATTTTCAAGGTTTCATTTAACTAGAGTCAGGGATGAATTCTGTTTTACATGGATGGGGAACCTTTTTGCATAACATATGGATCCCTTGGGACACATATCTGTCTCTCCAACATTTTCTTTTTCTGTCACAAGTGAAGTTCAGATACCTGGATCTAGTGTTTCTGGAAATTATTTTTTGGCACTTGGGCAACAGCTCTATCAGGGCTAGGTCTGAGGAAGCCCTGTAAGCAAGTCATAGATCCGCTCTCAGCAGCCTGTGAGAGACTGAATACAGAGGCAGAGCTTTTAGGCAATCAGTGTAGGACAAGGATTCATGACCTGAAATTTTCTGGTGAGAAACCTTTTATAGGCATTATCATTTGTCTTGGTTTACAATTGAAGATGAACAGGTGAAGTAGTTCATTTATAGGCTTTATTACGCAGAAATACATCAGGGTGGATAGCAGCAGTACAAAATATAAATGAACTAATTATCTTACAGACTACACAGACACACATGCTTACATTTCAATAGCTTACTACAAATTGTCAGTCAGGCTTCCACGTGCCTTGTTTCCACGTGCACATGGAAGCAATGCCATGGAATATATCATCATGGAGCTCATAAGCAAAGACATTGGCAACCTCCAAACTCAGGATTCCACCCAGTTTCGGTTTGTGAAATGCAAATCATACCTCCTGAACCTGATTGACTTCTTTGAGGCAGTCAACAAAGTCGTAGATGAGGGTAAGATGGTTCACACAGCCTATCTTAACCTTGCCAAGGCTTTCAACACCATCCCCCATTCTGGAATTATAGCTAAACTCACTAAAATAAGTATAAATCCAAACATCACAAGATGGGTTGCCATCTGGCTCATTGACAGAATCCACACTGTAAAAGTTGCAGACTCCAAATCTGACCTCAAACCAGTGACAAGTGGAGTACCACAGGGTTTTGTCCTGGGACCTCTCCTGTTTGGTATCTACTTCTCTGAAGTACAGGCTAACACAGAAGGCCTCTGGCTAATGAAGTTCGCAGCTGACTGCAAACTAAAAGCCATAGTCAAGTCCCCAAATGATGTGGACATCCTACAGAAGGGCCTCGCGGAGACAGATGCCTGGTGTCAGAGCTATGGCCTCAAGCTCAATGCCAAAAAGTGCAGTGTCATCCCCTTTGATAAAAACTCTGTACCCATGAACTACCACATAGGCAGTAATCTACTTAATGCCGAATGTGTAATAAGAGACCTTGGGACCCAGGTGGACAGTAGTCTCTCCTTTGATAGCCACATTGCCACCATAGTCAGGAAGTCCTTCTACATGGCACACATCATCATAAAAGGGTTCTCATCCAGGAAAAAATAGGTCATTATTCCCCTCTACTCGACACTCATTAGACCTATTATAGAGTACAATGCCCCTTTTGGAATGTACCTCACAAGACATCTGCATCAGCTAGAAAGACCACAGAAGTACCTCACAAAGAGGACTACTGGCCTCAAACAAATGCCCTACACTGACCGTCTCAAAAAACTCCAGCTTTATTCCATAGCATATTGCCTACTCCGAGGTGATCTCTGCCTAGCATATAAAGCTATGTCAAACCCAGAGCTGTTGGACATGCTACACCTAAAGAAATCCCAATCCCTCTGAGCTACACGCTCTAGGGACTTAACCTTGTCACCACAATAAACAGGACATGCTGGAGGGATAGATTCCTGTCCCAGAGACTTCCCATACTCTGGAACAGGCTACCCATCTTTGTCAAGCAAAGTTCTTCATTAGCACTCTTCAAGAAAAATCTTGATGAGTGGATGGGAAATAGGAAATATACCCCGGGGATCACTTCTGTGTCTCTGCTCGACATTGGCACAGGAAAAAAACTTTCCTGGGTGGTGTAAGCCAGGGAAGCTTGTTGGCTAGGCTTACGTAGGCACTTGGGCCGATAGCCTAGTACCTATTTATGAACCTATGAACTTGTGAACTTGTGCAAGCTCCTAGAAAGCTTCTTAAAGGTATACATACTTATTGATCTACATCCTCCCTCTTTAATGAATTGCTCACAGTATAATCACATTTGAAAAGAAATATGCAATTGTACAGACAACAAGAAATAATCACAACATTCATGTCCAAGTTACTGTGTGTCTAAAACATGCTTTGGAAATGTGACCTGATCTTGTGCAATAGCAATCAGAACTGGGTTTAGCAACAGGGACAATCATTGGTGAACAACTTGTTTCCAGAGTTTCAGGATTCTTCTCAGGAACAGGGATATTTACTGGAACATCTCCTGGAACTGGAATGCTAGATAACTCACTCTGAGATATAGACTCTCTCTCGCAGGTATGATACTGCAATACAGGTTCAGACAATGGGACCAAATGTTTGCAATTACGCTTAAATTCTGCCACTTGCAGTTCCACAATGTACAGTCTCAGCTCTGGATCTATACTTTTGATGACTGTAATCCAATCAAAATCTTTTGTCTTCTGTATCCTCACTATCTCCCTTTCTCATAATGGATTAAGTGGTTTGCTGGAGTTGTCATAATACGACTTCTGGGATAAGTGCTTCTTTAACAAATTGGCTTTCACTGATCTGTTGTTCTTGACACATGGAACCAGTAATGAACTACAACTGGTAATGTGGTTCTGGTTTGTCTCGACAGAAGTCTCTGTGCAGGTGAACCAACATGTTTTTCATGAGGACCATTTCTGAGATTCAAGAAAACATCGCTATTGTCTTGTTTAAACTTCTTTAGTAATTGTTTCGCATGGCAGTAGCTACACACTCGAAAATGTGTGCAGCTACCGCTGACCAAGGTAGTTCAGGAGTCTGGTTTAGCTGAAGTGGTTCTTTCTGTTGATGATGTCATAGTACTACTATAGTAGATGATATTCTACTGTCCACACTCTAGAATTTGCTAGAAAGGTATGGGGTTTCCCAGTGACTGTTGCAGGGCTTACAGTTGCTGCCATACGCTTGGGCCTGTTTCTTTTAACCATGTGCTGCATACTATCAACATGAGCACTAGAAGATACTGGAAGCATGCATTTCTCGTTTGTATGCATATTTGTGTAATTTACTGTGAGCTCATATATCTGACAAATTTCAATGGCCTTATCCAAAGTAAATCGCTGTCACAAAGCAAAATCTTTCTCACAGCATAATCTTTAATACCACACACAATTCTGTGTTTTATCAACTCATCCCTTAAATCACCAAATCTGCATATTTTAGCTTTGTTTCTCAAGTCAGTTATATATGCTGCTAACGTTTCACCAGGCTTTTGATCCCTTGTGTAAAATAAGTACCTTTCCATTGTAATATTAATTTGGGGGTTACATATTTCTCTAAATTTACATTTTAATCAGGTACCACTATATGAGAGGTTTTCTACTCCCTGCACACACAGCAGGTCCATACACAAATAAATGCTCTCTTTCTATGGCTTCTGAACCAGTTAAATTAAGCAGAATAAATGCCTTTGTATGGTCATCGTTATTAGAAAATGCAGCTTGTATGAAAATATCATACTCTTGCTCAAACACTCTCCAATTCTCTGCAATATTATTATCAAAGACAAGTGCAGCTGGTTTTCAAAATCCTTCAGCCCCTAGAACACTTCTTAAAGGTATACATGCATATTGATCTACAGGCATTCCAACTGCTGCAAGTGTCTGGTTAAGTACATGCCAAAGGGGATATTGTACTCAGTGATAGGTCTGTTAAGGACCAAGTAATCTGCTACTATAGCTTCCTTGTAACTGGGTGCCATACCCTTACATATATGTTGAGTGACATGATTTTCTTCCAATCTGTGTTATGCAGTGGACAAATACCAGACTACTGTCTACATATATTCTGCCTACATATATTCCCAGATCCCATATTACTGGGCAAATTCTTGGGGTGTTTTATCAATGAATAATTAACCTGGGTAGACAGTTTCCCCAAAGTGTATTATAATGCATTTTTTGGCATTGATTTTCTGTCCATGGCTTTGTCACCAGTAATTTCTCTCTGTTAAACCTTTTTGCAAGATGCTGGCATCTTAGGTTAATCTGTAATGGCTCCCAGTTTACAGTTATTAGCAAAGTTAGTGAGCCAAGGGCCTTGAACAGGCAGGTGATGCCAAATAGAAGTGGGACCAGCACAGAGCCCTGGGGAACTCCACTGATGACCAGTCTCTCGCTAGGGGTGGATCCTGACTCTTTGAGTCCTGTCTCTGAGCCAACCAGCAATCCAGCTAGTTATATACAGGCTTATGCCCTGCTCAGAGAACTTGTCAACAATACCTGAGTGTGTTACTGTATCAAATGCCTTGGCCAGTTAAGATCTGCAGTATGCACTGCTTTACCCTCATTCATTATCTTAGTGACCTTTCTCAATGAGGTATATTATTTATTTATTTATTTAAATGTACCCTCATTCACTATCTTGGTGACCTTTGCAATAAAGTCTACAATATTAAGTAGGCATGACCTTTCCTTAGCAAAGCCAAATTGGGAGGGTCTGGTGTCTGTAGGTTGCCAGTGTCCTTGTTTGTCATTTCTATGATAATTCATTCCATGACTTTGCATATTAAGCTTGTTAGACTGATGAGTATGCAATGCCATGGGCTGGTTCTTGGTTTGCCCATGCAGAGGGGAATGCTGCTGCAGTCCTTCATTTACTTGGAGTGTAGCCTGTTTTGAAGCTGTAGTTGAACAGTGGCTCAAGTGATCCTGATGGGTCATGTTTTAGACTATTCAGGAGTTAACCATGGATGTTGTCAGGACTGAAAGAGGTGGTGTTCTTGGCTTTAGTGAGTTCTGCCCATACCTAGTCCCTGTTAATAGTTTGGAGGAGTATGTTGGGGGAGATTTCATTTGGAGGAGCTGAGGGGAGTGGGGGATGAAATTTGAGCTGAAATTGCGAGCTAGTAGATTTGCTATGTCACTCTGACTGGTGAAGGTGATATCCATCACCACCAGTTCAACATACTACTGTGTGTTACCTTTAAGTTTCCAGACATAGCTGAAGAAAGCCTTATGACTGTCCTTAACCTGCAAGGCTATCCTGACCTTGTAGTTTGCCTTGCTGGACTTAATTAGATCTCTTAGTTTTTTGCTTAGTTGTATAAAAGAGCACTTGCGTTTAAGGGAGTTGCTCTTCTAGATTTTGGCAATGAGATTTGTTTCTTTTATTGTATACCTTGTTTAGGTGAGGATTCCACCATTGGGGTTGTTTTAGTGTTTGTTTTGAGTTTGCTTCTGGTAAGTACAGCAGCCTATATGGAGCCAGTCACATATCTGTAAATAATGGTGCATAAGGAACGGTGATCTTGCGGTTATGGAAGCCTTGAATTTTAACTGTCACTTAATGGGATGTAGTTTGCCTTAAAATAGTTCTTAACCTTTACTGGTTTAGCTGGATTTTCCAGGTTGATTTTTACTTCAAAGGACACAACTCCCATGTTGGTGAGTACCACATCCATTATGACTGATCCCCTGGTTGGATGCACTATCTTTTCCAGGGTGTTTGTGTTAATAACTTCTAGGAAGCATTGTGCCAGAGAGTTTGAGGCAGTATAAGTTAACCAGTCTATAGAGGGGTAGTTAAAGTCACCCATGAATTGGGTATTTGGTTGGATAGTGAGTGTCTTTAGTAGATTTAGGTAAGAGTTGAGAGACTCTAGAGGCATACAGGGTGACCTGTAGCTAGTCATGATATGGTAAGGGATGTTATCTATGGTGACTTGGAGATATGCTTTCTGCTAACATAAATTTAGACACATCTAACTTTGGTCCCAGTCTGTGCTGTTGTTGGTGTAAGCATGTGGAAGGCAATCTGTGCATGTTGTGAGCAGTATGTATGAGGAATATAGTGTGACAACCTTGTTTGTATGCAGATTTTTGCCTCCAAGGATGTTGTGTATTTACATCTCTTGCATATTGTGTTAATTTCATTAATGTTTAAGTGGTTGTCTGAAAACATGAGACAATTGCTACATTGCCTTAGGATGCCCAGATCTACCAAGATGCCCACAGAGGCATTAAGAAATTTCATATCAATGTTGTTCAGTCCTGTAATAGGGTGGGTTGTTAAAGAGTAAGACTTGGATTTTAACATGGGTCTCTTAGAGTAATTTCTGGAGTTAAGGGCAATATGTTAAATTGTGCTAGGATATAGTAGTGGTATTCACTGCACAAGCTATATGCTTTAAGTTTAATTCCATGCAATGCCACATTTCTTAACAGAGTTAAGACCTAATCCTAACTTTGCAGGAAATTTAATCTCTAGGTGTTTGCTACTATATAGGGTATCCCTAACTGCTGACAAATGATGAGCATCTCTACACACACTCATCTGATTTATAGCAGAGAAAACAAAATCTTGAAAACTGGCTTTGGTGCATCTAGCCAATAACCAACCTCACTTTAAGCTCCCTAGAGTGCTCCCCCACTCAGGGAGATCAGGTAAGGACCTTCTGCTACAAGGTGGATGATCCTGGAATTTCATAATGAAAGAACAGAGCAAAAGTAACTCAGTGCAGTTTAAACAACAAACAACTACCAAACAACTAAGTCCCTGGCTAATTCTCCCCTCTGCAAGGTGATTTGGAGGCAAACAGAGCTAGAAAAGCCAACAAATAGTGAAATTACTATTTTTGCCACAAAATTAAATACATGCTTTAAAAATGCTCAAAATAGCAGCAATCAATGTAGTACAGGTGCAGAAAATCAAGAAAATATTCTTATTTTAGCCAGGATGTCTCTCTATACAGTTGAAACCCATGAAAACCATCGCTGAGCCATGGAAGTGAGCACAGAACCTTGGAAACTCCCTGATTTATAGTAGAGAAAAGCAAAAGCTTGAAAACTGAATTCTATGCTCTCTAGGCAATAAATGGCCAGACTTCAAGCTCCCTGGAGTACTACTGAACTCAGTGAAACCAGGAAAATACCTTCAGCTGCAAGATGGACGATCCTGGAATTTTGTAATGTAAGAGCACAGCAAAAGTAACTCTCCAGTAGATTTTAAACAATAACACCTGTCAAGCAACTATGTCCCTGGCTAATTCACCTCAATGCAAGGCAATTTGGAGGCATATAGAACTGGACAACAAACAGAGAATTTACCAGTTTTGCCACAAGATTAAATAAATGCTTTAATAAAGCTCAAAACAATAGCAATTACTGTAGTACAGGTGCAGCAAATCAACAAAATATTCTTATCTTAACCTGAATTTCACTGGATGCAATTGAAAAGCATTGCTGAGCTATGGAAAGTGAGCACAGCACTTTGCAGACTGCTTATAACAGAGGAAAAACAAAAGCTTGAAGACTGACTCTGGTGCCCTGTAGTCAATAAACAACCTCACTTAATGCTCCCTGGAGTGTTACCCAATTCAGAGAAAGCAGGTAAACTCTTTCTGCCACAAGATGGATGCTCGTGGAATTTCTTAATGTAATAGCACAGCAAAAGTAGGTCTATGATGCAGTTTAAACAACAAACAACTACCAGCCAACTAAGCCCCTGATCATCTTCCCTTCTACGAGGTGATTTTGAGGCAAACAGAACTAGAAAAAAACAAGGAGGGATAGATAACTTCCCAAAGGATACTTTTATGCATTTCTTGCCATTTAGTTTTAGTCCATGGCTCTGACACCATTTGTTAGTCTTTGTCAGCCCTTCCAGGAGAACATTTGTGTCAGCATGAAATTCAATCCAGCTTCTAATTTACAATCATCTGCAAATGTAGTCAGCCAGAGACCAGTGACATTGGACTTGACTTCAGGGAAGTAAATGCCAAAAAGGAATGGTTCAAGGGCCGATCCCTGAGGGACTTCAGTTGTGACTGGCCTCTTTGTAGAGGTGGACTGCCCAGTTGTAACTTTCTGGCTCCTATCTTTGAACCATTTAACTATCCACCAGGTGACATACAAGTTTGTACCTAACCTCTTGAGTTTGCCAGCAATGCCCAAGGGAGGTACTGTGTCAAGTGCCTTGGTCAGATCAAGGTAGGCAGTGTGAATCATTTTGCCCTCATCCATTGCTTTGATGATCTTCTCAAAGAAGTCCACCAGGATGAGTAGGTATGACCTGCCCTTGATGAAACCAAACTGGGTTGGGTTCAGTGTCTGGGGTTTACTATATCATTATTGATCATCTCCATGATGATTCTTTCTATGGCTTTGCATCAAAGACTAGTGAGACTTATGGGTCTGTAGTTTCCTGGGTCATGTTTGTGCAGAGGGATGACTGTTGCTGTTCTCCATTCATGAGGCATGAAGCCTGTTTGGAGGCTATAGTTAAATAGCAATTCATAGGTTCATAGGTAGGTTCATAGGTATGTACTAAGCTATTGGCCCTAGGGTCTATACAAGCCTAGCCAAAAAAGTACCCTGGCTTTTGCCACCCAAGAAAATTATTTTCCTGTGCCCCTGTCGAGCAGAGCCACCTAGGTGATCCCCAGGGTGAATTTCCTATTTCCCATCCAATCATCAAGATTTTTCTTGAAGAGTGCTAATGAGAAGCTTTGTTTGATATAGGTAGGCAGTTTGTTCGAGAGTATGGGAAGTCTCTGGGGCAGGAATCTATCCCTCCAACATGTTCTATTTATTGTGGTGATAATGTTTAGGTCCCTAGAGCATGTAGCTCAGTGGGATTGGGATTTCTTTAAGTGGAGCATGTCTAACAGCTCTGTGTTTGACATAGCTTTGTTTGTTAGGCAGAGATCGCCTCTAAGTAGGCAATATGCAATGGAGTAAAGTTGGAGTTTTTTGAGATGGTCTGCATAGGGCATCTGTTTGAGGCCAGTAATCCTCTTTGTGAGGCATTTCTGCGGCCTTTCCAGTTGTTGTAGATGTCTTCTGCAGTACATACCAAAAAGGGCACTGTACTCTATAATGGGTCTAATGAGTGATGAGTAGAGGGGAACAATGACCTCTTTTTTCCTGGATGAGAAACCTTTTGTGATGAGGTGTGCCATGTAGAAGGATTTCCTGACTACTGTGGTGATGTGATTACCAAAGGAGAGACTACTGTCCACCTGTGTCCCAAGGTCTCTTATTACACTTTCGGTGTTAAGTAGACTACCACCTATGTGGTATTTTATTTATTTTATTTATTTATTTAAATTTGTTGACCGGGAGTGTCCGACTGGACGTGGGTCCATTTTCAGAGGAGGCCCGGGGAGAAAAGCTCCACAGTAAAATAAACAGACAGTAGTTACATTGGATTACACAGTGATTAGCAATTTAACATAGAAATTACTTACAACATATTTACAGATGAAGAACATAGTACATCAGTAGACAACTAGAATCTTTATCTGTGAAGTACATAACAGGCATTAACAAATGTAACAATGAGAAGTTCCTGCTGAATAATAAGTACTAGGCGTATGAGCATCTGAGCTTGCTATCATCAAGGTAGTTAGTGGAGGTGAAAGAAAGGCAGTAGTTGGATGGGGTGGATGATATTAGAGTGGGAGTTGCAAGGGCATAGCCAGCATGTTTCAGGTGTGCTTTTAATAAAGTTTTGAAGTTGGTGCATGATGGTACGGAGGTAATTGTGGGTGGGAGTGAGTTCCATAATTTGGCTATGGTGCAAGAGAATAGTGCTTAACCAGCAGAGTTATTGGCTTTAGTGATCTGCAAGTGATTTTTGTGGCTGGATCTTAGTGGTCTGGTGGTGCGATAGGGTTGGAGTAGATTCTGGAGGGATGGGACATTTAGTGGATGGTTTACTAGTTTGTGGGTGAGTGAGAGTTGATACCACTGAAGGAGGTGAGGGAGTTCAAGCCAGCCCAGTTCAGCAAGTGAGAGACAGTGGTGACTACGGTAGGATGCCCCTGTGGCGAATTTTGCGATTTTGTTGTAGCAGGTTTCTAGCTTGTTTAGATCACATTGCCTTAGGTTGGTATATACTGGAGAGGCATAAAGTAGGGTGGAGATAAGGTGGGAATTTGCTATTGAAATCTTTGCTGCTTTGGTGAGAAATTGTTTATTTCTGTATAATGCTCCTAGTTTTTTGTGGACTTTTTTATGGTCATGGATATGTGAATGTCAAATTTTAGTTTATTGTCTATTTCCACTCCTAGCAATTTGGTGTGTTCAGTTGGGTATATAGTGGTGTTGTCTTTTGCTGTGATGTTAAAGTGAGAGTTGTTTTGAGTATGTTTGGTGGGTTGGAAGATGAGTAGTTTAGTTTTGTTTGGGTTGAGTATTAATTGGGCATCGGATAACCATGTTTCAACAGAGGAAAAGGCTTCCTGTGTGAATTTTTGCAGTTTGGGTAGGGACTGGGCTGAGCAGATGATGGTAGAGTCATCTGCGTATTGGATGAGTGTGCCATGTTTGGTGGCAGAGGCTAGATTATTGGTGTAAACAGAGAAAAGTAGGGGTCCAAGGATGGAAACTTGGGGAACCCCTATGGAGACAGGTAGTTGGGGAGATATGTCATTCTGCAATACAACGGATTGTTGGCGGTCAGACAGGTAACTCTGAAACCAGTTGGTGACTGATTGTGAGAAGGATAGGTTATTGAGAACAGAGATAAGTTGCTTGTGTGGGACCATGTCAAATGCTTTAGATAGGTCTAGGAAAGTAGCAGAGGAGAGATAACCATTGTTTTTATGCTGAAGGATAGTGTTTGTAAAGGAGAGTAAGGCAGTGGTGGTGCTATGGTTTGGTCGGAAACCATGCTGAGTACTGGAAAGGAGGTTGTTAGTAAGGAGGTAGTGTGAGACCTGAGAGTGTATGAATCTCTCTAGTATTTTGGAGAGTGGAGAGAGAATAGCTATGGGGTGGTAATTGGTTAGTTCTGCAGAGGGTCCGCCTTTGTGGAGGGGAATTATATGTGAGACTTTCCACAATGTGGGAACATAACTTTCTGACAGAGATCAGTTAATCAAGATGGATACTGGGTAGGCCAGAGTATCAGCTGCGTTTTGTAGGTATTCACTTGGGAGGTTGTCTGCTGCTAATTTGGTGGGTTTAAGTTTAGTTAAGAGTTTTTTTATGTTGGAGATAGGTACAGGAGAAAAAGAGAAGGCAGTGGATTACTAGGTGAAGGTGTGGGTTGGAGGGGAGGGGGGTTGTGTTGTTTAGCTAGTGATAGTATGGTTTGGGTGAAGTGTGTGTTGAATGAGGTAGCAATATTTTCTGAGGAGTGAGGGATGTTAGGAGGAGAGGTACTGACTTTACCTGGGTGGAGGATGGAGTTTATGGAGGACCAGAATTGTTTGGGGCTGTGTTGTGAGGAGTCTAGGGCAGACTGGTAGTATTGGAATTTGTCCCGTTTTATTAGCTTTTTGACTCTATTGCATAGTTCTAAGAATTTCTTTCTAGCTGCGGGGGTTTTGGTTTTGTGCCAGTGCTCCCAGGCTTTATCCCTGTTTTTCATTTCTGACTTAGTGGTTTTCTGTAGCCAGAGACATGATAGCTCGTGGTTACAGAGTTTTTACCAAAGGGGATGACAGTGCACTTTTTGGCATTGAGCTTGAGGCCATGGCTTTGACACCAGTCATCTGTCTCAGTGAGGCCCTTTTGTAGGATGTCCACATCATTAGTAGTTTCAATTATCGCTCCTAGTTTGCAGTCATCTGTGAACTTTGTTAGCCAAAGACCTTCTGTGTTAGCCTGTACTTCAGAAAAGTAGATACCAAACAGGAAAGGACCCAGGGCTGAACCCTGTGGTACTCCACTTGTCACTGGTCTGAAGTCGGATTTGGAGTCTGCTACTTTCACAGTGTGGGTTCTGTCAGTGAGCCAGTTGGCAACCCATCTTGTGACATAGGGATTTATACCTAGTTTAGTGAGTTTATCTATAATTCCAGAGTGGGGGATGGTGTCAAAAGCCTTGGCGAGATCTAGATAGGCTGTGTGAACCACCTTACCCTTGTCTATGGCTTTGGTGACTGCTTCAAAGAAGTCTATGAGGTTTAGGAGACATGAGCTGCCTTTTACAAACTTAAACTGGGTGGGGTTCACAGTTTAGAGATCACCAGTGTCTTTTTTTATAAGTCCCATGATGATATGTTCCATGGCCTTGCAGACCAGGCTTGTTAGGCTAATGGGGTATAGAGATAGGCCCATTAAGGGGTGAGAGGTGGGTAAAGTTAGCACTGCCAGAATGTTGGCAATATCAGTTGGTTCTGTATATTTAGTGCTACTGTGCTGTAATTCAAAGCAGATCTGAGTGTTGCCATTGAGATTCTTGACATAGCTATAGAATGTTTTGTGGTTGTCTTTAGAATCATTGGTGATTTTGTTTTCATAACTAGCTTTGGAGGATTTTATGAGGGATCTCAGTTTCTTACAGAGGCTGACCAGGGACTTTCTCCAATCATAGGATTTTACTCTTTTTTTTCAACCGTTTCATTTTTCTCTTGTAGAGTTTGTTTATGGCAGGGGACCACCAGATTAGCTTCCTTTTTTTGGAGGATAACATCATGGTTCTGTTAGGGATAGCATGATCCATGCACTTGTGTAAGTGCTTATAAAGTGCATTTGTGTTGGATTCAGCAGTTGAACCTCTATTGTCCATCTGCATGGGTGTTGTAAAGTTTGCCACTTCTGTCTTAAAAAACGTGAAGTTGGCTTTGGAGAAATTGTTTACGGTGGTTTCCCTAATGGGGGCTGGGGGCGGGATGTGGATGTCTAGGCTGATTAGCTTGTAGTCGGATATGACCAACAAGGAATTGACCTCTCGTGTGGAGCACCAGTCATCCATGTTGGTAATGACCAGGTCTAAGGTATTGCTGCCTCTGGTGGGGGTGTGGGTAAGTTGATCCAAGGCATTGGAATTTATGAATTCCAGAAAACGTTGAGCAAAAGAGTTGGTACATGAGTAGTTATCCCAATTAATGGTGGGGTAGTTGAAATTGCCCATTATTAGGGTGTTGGGTTGTACCCTAATATTTTCCAGTGTATCAAGAAATGAGTGGGAATCCTGGGGCATGGTGTAGGATCTGTAGCAAGTTACAATTTGGATTGCGGTCTTGCCCAGAATTAGTTGCACTTGGATAATCTCAGATACATTATACTGAGCAACTAGCCTGTAGGTATGGATATCCTTAATGAATATGGACACGCCTCCACCTTTAGTGTTTTGTGTCCAGGGTAGGTGGCCGAAAGGTTTGGCATGATTTATAGCCTGGTAATGCAGGGGTGCTCTCTGGAGCCTTGAACCAGGTCTCTGTCACTGCACAGATGTTGATGTTCTCTGTTTTAAGGAGTGCCTTGAGTTAATGCATTTTGATGTTTAGACTTCTAGAGGTCCTTATAGGTCATGTTTCATGCTATTTAGAAGGTACCCTGGGATATTTTCTGGGCTCACTGATGCAGTGTTATTGGCCTTAGACAGAGCATTAAGGACCTGTTCCCTATTGATAGCAGGGGGAGTTATATTTGATGATATTTCCTGAGGGAAGGTTGAGGGGGAGGGGAGGGTAAAGTTGGAGCTAAATTTGTCAGCCAGTACATTTGCTGTATCTTCTGGCTCAGTATAGGTGGCTCCATTTGCAATGAGCTCTGCACACAATTGTGTATTGCCTTTGAGGTTGTGGACATAGCTAATGAATACCTTGTGCTTGTCCTTGGCCTGGGAGGCCAAACTTACATGACATTTTGCTTTGGTAGACTTTATTTGTCCTCTGAGTTGTTTGTTTAGTTTGATGAGAGTGTTTTTATCCTGCTGGGTGCTGTACCACCTAATTATTGCCATGACTTTCTTCCTTCTGTTATACAGCCTATTGATTTTGTGATTATATCAGGGTATCTTGTTTTTTGATTTAGTTCTGTACGTCTTCCTCTTGGGTATAGCTGTCTCTATGCAACTATTAACATGCTTGTACAGGGTTTCTGTGAACAACTCTGCATAGGCAGCAGTGTTCTCAGGGTTTATGGGGGGCTTGAAATCTTGACAGGTTTTCACTTAATAGCAGTAAGTTAGCCTTAATGTAGCTCCTGAATATTCCAGGTTTAGCTGGGGTTCCAGGTTTTATTTTTACTTCAAAGGAGACCATTTTGTGGTCTGCCCTTACCAGGGAAGATATTACACTAGAGGGTATGCAGCACTCACCCGTATTATTGAGGACCAGATCCAATATGGTTGTAACCTTGGTTGGTATATTGACAGTCTGGTCCAGGGAGTTTTTTTTTTACAAAATCCAGGGATCTCTATGCCTATACATTTGGTGTTGCATAGGATTCCTAGTTAATAGTGGGGTAATTAAAGTCACCCACGAATATGTTACTGGGTTGAATTGTGAGTGTTTCCAATATGTTTAAATACATGGTATGGTCTTCTTGGGTCATAGAAGGGGACCTATAGTTTGCAAAGAAGTGGCATTGGATTTTGCCTGTGGTGATTTGAACATGGAGTAGCTCAAGTGCATTTTCCTATTCGACCCGCCTTGTGGTATATTTATTTTTGTTGTAAATTGAGACATCTCTGCTTATAGTCTGCATCAGTGTAGTAGCTGGTCTAAATGTGTGGAAGGCATTATAACATTGCACTGTCAGTGTGCTCTACATAACTTTAAACCATGTCTTAGTGACTGCAGAGATGTCAGCATTCTTTATGGTGAAAAGAACTTCTAGGGAGTGGAGTTTTTTTCTTTAGACTCCTAACATTTAGCAGTAATACCTTTAGATTTTCTTGGTTTTGATTTGCTATGTTGGAAGTACTTTCAGCTTGGCATTGCCTAAAAAAGACACTATACGGTAAGACAATGTTTTAGCTAATATTTGAAAGCCTAGAGGGGAGAAGTGCAGATCATCCCTGGCAAGGCAGCATGGTCTGTTGGCCATCTTCTTCCATGCTGACAAATATTACACCCCATTAAAATGACACCAGAAACTAAACCAATTATTAAAATCAATCATCTTTTGTTCATATTGTGGCATCATTCTTGGAGAAGGTAAAAAGTTGATCAATGCTAGGCTCATACCCACCTGAGAAACATATTCTGAGAGCTCCATGATGTCTCTTTTTATATAGTTTAAGGAGGTATGTCTCAGGTCACATGAACTATGACTGAGTCATACTGGTACTTATGGTTCAATGACATGACCTGAATGTGTATGTAATGTGTTGGATCTTAGCCCCAGATAAGCAACTGACCATGACTTTCTTTTTATTCAGCCTGGTGAGAGGGGCATCAGTGTGTCTCATGATGGAGTCTCCTATGACCAGAATGTTGGATTGTGTAGTGGCTTGCCACATGGGATTAGAAGTAGAAGCTCAATGAGATGTAGTTGTATATGTTGTTGAGGGGTTTGTTTTGAAAGAGTGCATTCGGGGCTGCTGAGGGTATTTTGCTTCATCTAGGAGGACATTGGGGTTTAGGAAGGTTACATTTGAGTGCTTCAGTATATGTGGGTCATTCTGTCTGTTTTGAATTCTGTGTGATGGGTGCAGAGTGTGTACTACTCAGAGCCTTATTGACATCAGGAGTACTTTTATGTGAGAGCTTTGCCTCCAGTGACATTGTATAAATACATCTCTAACATACCATAACAGTTTGTTTGAAAATTAAGTGGTTGTCAGTAAACATGAGACAATTTTTACATTGCTTCATGATGCCCATATCCACCAAGATGGTAACAGAGATAGTGGGAAAGTTCATATCCATGGCAACAGACCCTTTTTTCTTGATTAGACAGTTGGAGTGAAAATATAAAGCAATGTCAGCAATATCTGGTTTACAACTCTGGGGACAGTGCTTGTCACTACAAACTAGTTGTCTTATCTGTAGCTAGGTATTCGTGAAATTTCAATAATGCTTTTACCAGACAAATGTCACCAAGGTGTCTGTGTCAATACAGCGTACTGCCAAACACTTCAGGAGAAACTAATAAGTTGACCCTGAAAATTTAAGGATGAGGTATTTAGGCAGATATTCTGAAGTTAGAAACAAATCAAGCAATACATACTGAAAACAAAGAATTAGCTTGTCAAGAATAATGAAAAGAGGGGAGTAGTGAATGGCTACTGCCTGGCTACTACTAGTGCTGGCCTCACCACAGCTTCACTTTGCTGGGATACAATGTTCCTTTGCTTCTTTTCTTACCAGGAGAAAACAGAAGCACTAATCCCAAGATGACTACTGAGAGGCAGAACATAGACTATCCAATAGTCGGTGGCCTTGCAATAGATTGCAAATTTTAAAAGTAAGATGGAAAAAATGCATTAATATCCTAAACACTGCAGTGTGCACTAAGCAGTTAGATATAAGAGAGGGGGTAACTTAAGATTTAGTTGTCTAAGTGGACAGCCACTAATTTTAAAAAAGCAAGATAGTTTGAAAGTGGGTGGGCACTTTGTATTTGGATTTATGGACTACAGTAGGATGCCCAATCAATTTAAATAGTTGAAGGGGAGTGATTTCACAAAATGATAATGGTGTTCTTACCCATAACAGCCAATGAAAGGGGAGAGGGAAGGAAAATTAACATAAGGGGCAAGCAACTAGAAAGACAGTTAAATTTAAGATCACAAGAGCACCAGGCTTGCAAGATGGGAAAAAATATGTGTGACTCACAAGACACACAGCTGTGATCTCTTTCCTAGTTTTAATATGCATTTATGAGCAGAATACAAGTTAAACACAGTGTAAAAAATCACAATATACAAAATAGAAGATGGCAATGAAGTAATATAAACTACAAGAAAGCAAAAGCAAACTAACCTTTCCTTCACAGCAAGTTGTGGCTGAGTTTAGGTGAGCTTTTCCAGTTTTCCTTTCTAGCAACTGAGAGAACCCAGCTATAATTATTCTATTTCTTCCAGGTCTTAACATGCCCAACCAATCTGTCAAATCAATCAAAACATTCTTCAGGGAGCACACAAATTACATATCCATGTGCTGGCTTCTCGTGAGAGAAAGTGGCTCTATAAGTTGGACAGCTCCCATGACAGCTAAACAATATACATCAAAGAAAAGTTTTCTTGTTTTAATTCAACTATTTTAGATGCAAATAAAGCCTGTTTATGAAAACAGTCTATTATCCAAACAGCTTGTTGTGAAATTAATCATTTCATATTATTGCTTTCTTCAGCCAATATTTTAATCTCATTTACACTTGAAACATAGTCAATTTTTGAAAACATATTAACTGCCCAACTGGGTCTATTTTCTACTGTATTTAGATCATTAACATCATTTTTTTCTCTGGTATTTAAATTAAATCAGCTGAATGGTTACTGACAATACTGGTGATATTTCCAAATATTTTCTTTTGTATTCGACAAGTTAACAGCACCAGAAGTCTGCACAGGATCCATACTCTTTTCTGTCTTCATTGTTATGGAGCCATCAATTGCTTCTACTATAGTTGCCACTAACAATTGAGAAAATGGTAAATCCTATAGGTTTTTAAATAACCATCTTCTGAAATTACCTCTGTAGTCATACCAAGATCATATACCTAACTTCTAAATTAAGAGTAACCATAGAAAAGGAAAAAAAAACAGCAAAATCTTCCATGAATAATGTTTTGTTCCATTTTCTGTAGCTAGATTTCAAATTGGGAAAACAGCTTAGCTGCTTTTGGTTCATAGTATGAAATGTTTCCAATAAGGTGCTGTTTTTATTAATATTCATCTTGTTCAGCATATCTTTTGACTGCCTTTGCCTCATGATGGCCATATCACCAGAATACTGCTGACTTCTAGAAATAGCATGCTGAGTTTTAAAAAAAAGTTATACAAAAGGGAAAATCTGAACTTGCCTGGGTTATTTGAGTCAGTTCACATCTCAGTTCATATAATTCTATAACAATGATGAAGTAACTTGACAAAGACTTACTTCTCATTTAAAGTTGCCACTGATGCAGCAATGCTGTGTATTACCCTGCCATCTCCAGTACCCTTGGATGTAGCCTCCCGTACCATGAACTGAATTATATACCTGCTGTTGTCTCCCTCTGTGCCCTGTTTCCTGTATGCTACTCTAGTTGCACTGCTTACCGAAACACATCAACTACTCGGAAGTCATGTCATACAGCTTTTAATTACACATGTTAGCCAAGCACCAGTGTTTCCCTCCCCACCATTTTTTATTCTGAGTACCTTCCATTATGACTCTTTGAGGTGATTCTTAGCTTCTTCTGTCAGCTGTATCAGTAATAGGCTGTTTATATTCATAACCTCTTTCTGTCTTTTGGGATTCATGCACATATATCCTACATGATGTAATTTTGCCTTTTGCTTCAAATGACTCTGCAACACCATGAGATTTAACTATGTAAGTTGCAGGGGGTAGCATATTTATATAGTTCATCACACTTGTGTACACATTTTCTACTGGCAACAGTGCCCCACTTTTAGGATACTCCCGTCCTGTACTAAATGATGGGCTGTCCTCTTTGAGCAGTGCAAATTAGGCACACTTGGTTAAACATTGTTACGCATCACTGATTTGGCCTGTGTTTTAAATGTTACAGAGGAATATAGATATACTGTGCTGGCTTCACATTCCACAGTTTATGCACTGAGTTAAGCACAGGGAAGGCCAGTGTTAGAAAATGTTAGATTGAACATCACATAGATGCTTGCACATATAGATGTTTGCTTTTCCTGTTATCTCATGGGCCACCTCTGATACGCACATGGGAATCCTATACCTCACTACTTACAATATCCCAAAATAACATTCCTCTTTTGTGGCCAGATAGGATATACATTTATATATGTTTAAGTCAGAATATGTTTAAATTAGAACACTCCTCCCCTTGTATAGCCTAAATCATCTTAGGAGATATTGTCCCTAAGCAGCAGAACATAAAACTCCTCATATTCAATATGGAGTTTTACTATTACTAAAAGGAATGCTGGGATGCCATATCCAGCAAATCCCATCAGAGACACTGATCATACTCAGCTATTACAAAATATTTTGAATACTGATAGCATTTTCCCAGGTCACTTGGCTGACAATACAACGCCATGGCAGCTAATAGCCAGATGGGCCTGGATATTGGCTTGTTGTTTGTATCCATTACATCATGGTTAATGGGAAGATAACAATTAAATTTAGTTCTTTGTATGGTTGGCCTTTGTTTTGTTTCCAGTCAGCACAAGGGGTTGGCTTTGAAAGGTTCCGTAGACATCCCTGGGGCTAGGATAAAGATAACACAATTATTCCTTCCTGCCTCCCAAACCAATAGCTCTGACACATTGCCACAGTGTCACTTGATAAAGCTCAGAATTCCTCTGAGCGAAAGCGCTTGTGTGCTATCATTCTGTGGTTCTGAATAAAGGAATTATTTGAATTAGTTTGGTGCCTACCTGGATTTATTGAATCTGCTTTGGTGAACTTACAACGAGCTGTTCCATTTCCTGGCTGTGTGTGCATTTACTTTCGAATATTAGCTAAAACATTGTCTTCCCCCATAGTGCCTTTTTTAGGCATTGCCAAACTGAAAGTACGTCTGACATAGCAAATCAAAAACAAGAAAATCTAAAGGTATTACTGCTCAATGCTAGGAGCCTAAACAAAAAACTCTCCTCCCTGTAAGCTCTCTACCCTAGAGAATGCTGATGTCTGTGCAGTCTCTGAGACGTGGTTTAAAGCTGCAGAGAGATACACCAACAGTGCAAGGTTATAATGTCTTCCACACATTTAGACCAGCTACTTCACAGGCAAGGACTAAAGGTGGAGATGTCTCTATTTACATCAAAAATAAATATACTTCAAGGCTGGTCAAACAGGACAATGCACTTGAGCTGCTCCATGTCCAAATCACCATAGGTAAAATTCAGTACCACTTCTTTGCAAGCTATAGGTCCCCTCAATAACCCAGGAAACCCATACCATGCATTTAAACTTATTAGAAACTCTAACTATCCAACCCAATACCATATTCATGGGTGACTATAATTACCTCACTATTAACTTTGAATCCTATACAACATCAAATGTACATGCACAGAGATTCCTTGATTTTGTGAACACAAACTCTGGAACAGATAGTCAATACACCAACCAGGGGCGCAACCATACTGGATCTGGCCCTCACTAATATGGGAGAGTGCTGCACACCCCCTACTGTAATGCCTTCCCTGGTAAGGTCAGACCACAAAATGGTCTCCTTTGAAGTAAAAATGAAACCTGAACTCCCCCATGTCAACCAGGACTATTCAGGAACTATTCTAAGGCTAACCTCCTGCTATTAAGTGAGAACCTGACAAAATGTCAAGCCCCTATAAACCCTGAAAACACTTCTACCTATGCAGGACTGTTCATAGAAATCCTGTAAAAGCATGTAAATAGCATATAGAGGCAGCTGGACCCAAGAGGAAGAAGTATAGAATTAACTCAGAAAACAAGCCACCCTGGTGGAATCACAAAATCAATGGGATGTATAACAGGAGGAAGAAACTCATGGCAAAAAATAGGAGATGCAGCAGAAGGATAAAAGCACTCTCATCAAACTAAACAAACAACTCAGAGGGCAAATAAAGTCTACCAAAGCCACACTTGAAGTAAGTTTGGCCTCCCAGGCCAAAGACAACCACAAAGCATTCTTTAGCTATGTCCGCAACCTCAAAGGCAGTACGCAATTGCGTGCAGAGCTCATTGTAAATGGAAAAACCTATACAAACCCAGAAGATATAGCAAACCACCTGGCTGATAAATTCAGATCCAACTTTACTCTTCTTCCCTCCCCTCAACCTTCCCTCAGGAAATATAATCAAATATAACTCCCCCTACTATCACTGGGGAATAGATCCTTAATGCTTTCTCTAAGACCAAGAACACCGCATCAAAGGGCCCAGACAATATCCCAGGATGCCTTCTAAATAGCATGAAACATGACCTATCAGGGCCTCTGGAATTACTATTTAACAGTTGACTCCAAACAGGCTCTGTTCCTCATAAATGGAGAAAGGCAACAGTCATCCCTCTGCACAAAGGTGGGCCATCTACAGACTCTGGAAACTACAGACCCATAAGTCTCACTAGTATTCTATGTAAAGCCATGGAAAGAATTATCATGGAGATGATCAACAGAGATATAGTAAACCTCCAGACACTGGACCCAGCCCAGTTTGGGTTTGTCAAGGGCAGATCATGTCTACTCAACCTGATGGACTTTTTTGAGAAGGTCACCAAAGCAATGGATGAGAGCAAAATCATTCACACTGTCTACCTTGATGTGGGCAAGGCATTTGACACAATACCCAACTCGGGCATTGTTGACAAACTCAAGAGGTTAGGTACAAACCCGTATGTCACCCAGTGGATAGCCAACTAGCTCATAGAAAGGACCCAGGAAGTTAGAACTGGGGACCACCTCTACAGAGAGGCCAGTCACAAGTAGAGTCCCTCAGGGATCTGTCCTTGGACTGCTCCTTTTTGGCATTTGCTTCTCAGAAGTCAAGGCCAATGTCAGTTGTCACTGCCTGACTAAATTTGCAGATGATTGCAAATTAGGAGGTGTCATTGAATTTCACACTGACACAAATGTTCTCCAGGAGGGGCTGACACAGACAAATAACTGGTGTCAGAATAATGGACTAAAATTAAATGCCAAGAAATGCATAATTGTATACTTTGAGAAGTCATCCATCCCTGATAACTATCATATTGACAACACACCATTAGAGTTGACCCAGTAGTCAGGGACTTAGGGATACACATAGATAGTAATCTAGCTTTTGATCATCATGTGTCTACAGTGGTGAGGAAATCATTCTATGTTACACAACATATAAACAAAGGCATGGCATCTAAGTTCAAGGAAGTCACTGTTCCACTGTAGTTGTCATTCATCAGACCTATCATTAAGTACAATGCACCATTTGGTATGTCCCTAACCAGGCATATCCAACAACTGGACCATCCACAGAGGTTCCTCACTAAAAGAATACAGGACATAAGTAGTATGTCCTATGCAGACTGCCTCAAGGCCCTATCCCTGTATTCTGTCTCCTATCTGTTGAGAGGAGATCTATGGCTGGCATTGTCAGACCCCACTATGATGGACCTCCTGCATATCCGCAAAACAAACAGCATCATAAATATCCATTCTAAAGACTTAAACCTTATCTGAGATATAAATAGGAACTGCTGGATAGATAAGTATGTATCTCAGAGACTACTTCGTCTATGGAACAGGCTCCCCATCCATGTGGAACAGAGTTCTTCCCTAACCCAATTCAAGTGCATCTTGGACAATTGGATGGGAAACCAGAAATTCATCCCTGGTTTGGCCCCTATGTCTCTAATGCAAAAAGGTAACAGGCCCATGCTTACATTTATCAAGGGTATCAGAACTTGTCAGAGATATGGGATGCATGGCTAGGCTTAAAAAAAACCCTTGTGGTTGTTAGCCTAGTAAACACCTATGAACCTATGAACCTATGAACATGGTGTGTTTTTTAATAACATCAGAGCAGGCTTGGGTGGTACTATGGTGTGTTAGCCTTTCTGTCTCTAATCTTCAGGTCTTCCCTTAAGTTCCCAGTTGGGGTGCTTTCTGTGGAAAGTCTTTTATGTGTCCGCAGAGTTTCATTTTGGTATCTGGTTTCTTCTCACATATTAAAAGTGACAACATGTAATAAGTACATTTGTGAGTTTCATAAACTGCCCTAGGCACATATGTTGTGTATGTGCAAGCATGTGTATCTGTTAATCTTGTAACAGACCAGCATCTGATACAGAACTGGCTGTAGATTTTGTACTTGCTGGTTACCAAGATAAACTACAGTTCATCCTTGAACCTATACATGGTAAAGCAATATTATCAGAAAAAGAAGGAAGAAAGGAATACATATGGATGTGTTCCTAAATCATTCTGACCCCTGTGCAAATTCTCACAAGTAAAAAAATAATATACATTAACTTATTTTTAATTGCTGTATATATAATTCTTTAGGTATTTGTAATGGGATTGCCTTTTCCAGCCTGATGACTACCAAGTCTGCCTTGAGATATGTTAAGTTGTATTCTTCTTCCAGAAAATAGTTCAACAAAGAAGAAATGTAAGAAATTTCTGGGGATTCACTCAGAATTTAGGAATAAGATGATGCATTGCTTGTCACCCACATTACTCATCTTAGTACTGAAAATAGTTCTAAGGTTTTTTACATTCAAACATTCAGAAATAACATATCTATTACTTGCAGATGATATGTTTATTTTTTAACAGACCTGAAAATAAGTATTCCCGAAATAATAGAACAGTTTATTTCTGGTATATAGTATTTGGATGATGGGATCAATAAAAATATGTCAGAATTATTAATGATATTTAGAGAGAAGGGGATAACAAGGGAATAACATAAGATATACAGTTACAATAATTCTCCGCATCAGAGCCGAAGGAGAAGAGGAGGGCGAAGGCATGCCCGTAGGCAGGAAGACAGGAGGAAGGTTAGGAGTGTAGCAGTGAGGGTAGGAACTTTGAATGTTGGCAGTATGACTGGAATAGGAAGAGAGCTAGCTGATATGATGGAGAGAAGGAAGGTTGATATATTGTGTGTGCAAGAGACCAGATGGAAGAGAAGTAAGGCCTGGTGTTTAGGAAACGGGTTCAAATTGTTTTATCATGGTGTGGATGGCAGGAGTAATGGGGTAGGGGTTATACTAAAGGAACAATATGCCAAGAGTGTTTTAGATGTGAAGAGAGTGTCTGACAGAGTGATGTTTATGAAGCTCGAAATTGATGGTGTAATGATGAATGTTGTTAGTGCATATGCTCCACAAGTTGGGTGTGTGATGGATGAGAAAGAGAAATTTTGGAGTGAGTTGGATGAAGTTGTGGTGAGTGTACCCAAGGGTGAGAGACTAGTGATTGGAGCGGACTTTAATGGGCATGTTGGTGAAGTGAACAGAGGGGATGAGGAAGTGATGGGTAGGTATGGTGTTAAGGAGAGGAATGCAGAAGGTCAGATGATAGTGGATTTTGTGAAAAGGATGGACATGGCTGTGGTGAATACGTATTTTAAGAAGAGGGAGGAGCATAGGGTGACGTACAAGAGTGGAGGAAGATGATCACAGGTGGATTATATCCTATGTAGGAGGGCCAGTCTGAAGGAGATTGGAGACTGTAAAGTGGTGGCAGGGGAAAGTTTAGTTAAGCAGCATAGAATGGTGGTATGTAGAATGACGTTGGTGATCAAGAAGAGGAGGAGGAGTGTGAAAGCTGTGCCAAGGATTAAATGGTGGAAGTTAAAAAAGGGTGATTGTGAAGTGGAGTTTAGGGAAGAGTTAAGACAGGCACTGGGAGGCAGTGGAGAGTTACCGAATAGCTGGGTAACTACAGCAGAACTAGTAAGGGTGACTGCTAGAAAGGTGCTTGGTGTGACATCTGGACAGAGGAAGGAGGACAAGGAGACCTGGTGGTGGAATGAGGAAGTACAGGAGAGTATACAGAGGAAGAGACTGGTGAAGAAGAAGTGGGATTGTCAAAGAGATGAAGAAAGTAGACATGAGTATAAGGAGATGAGGCGCATGGCAAAGAGAGAGGTGGCGAAAGCTAAGGATAAGGCATATGTTGAGTTGTATGAGAGATTGGACACTAAAGAGGGAGAAAAGGACCTGTAACAATTAGCTAGACAGAGGGACAGAGCTGGAAAAGATGTGCAGCAAGTAAGCGTGATAAAGGATAGTGAGGGAAAGGTTCTCACAAGAGAGGAGAGTGTGTTGAGTAGATGGAAAGAGTATTTTGAGAGGCTGATGAATGAAGAGAATAAGAGAGAGAGAAGGTTGGATGATGTGGGGATAGTGAATCATGAAGTGAAACAGATTAGCAAGGAGGAAGTAAGGGCAGCTATGAAGAGAATGAAGAATGGAAAGGCTGTTGGCCCAGATGACATACCAATGGAAGCATGGAGGTGTTTATGAGAAATGGCAGTGGAATTTCTAACTAGATTGTTTAATGAAATTTTGGAAAGTCAGAGGATGCCTGAGGAGTGGAGAAAAAGTGTTTTGGTACCTATCTTTAAGAATAAGGGTGATGTGCAGAGCTGCAGTAACTACAGAGGGATAAAACTGATTAGTCACAGCTTGAAGTTATGGGAAAGAGTAGTGGAAGCAAGGTTAAGAAGGGAGGTGATGATTAGTGATCAGCAGTATGGTTTCATGCCAGGAAAGAGCACTACAGATGCAATGTTTGCTCTGAGAGTGTTGTTAGAGAAATACAGAGAAGGTCAGAAGGAGTTGCATTGTGTCTTTGTAGAATTGGAGAAAGCATATGACAGAGTGCCTAGAGAAGAGTTGTGGTATTGTATGAGGAAGGCAGGAGTGGCAAAGAAGTATATAAGAGTGGTACAGGATATGTACGAGGGTAGTGTGACAGTGGTGAGGACTGCAGTGGGAGTGACAGATCCATTTAAGGTGGAGGTGGGATTACATCAAGGATTAGCTCTGAGTCCTTTCTTATTTACAGTGGTGATGGACAGGTTGACAGATGAGATCAGACAGGAGGCCACGTGGACTATAATGTTTACAGATGACATTGTGATCTGTAGTGAGAGTAGGAATCAGATTGAGGAGACTCTGGAGAGGTGGAGATATGCTCTAGAGAGCAGAGGATTGAAGGTCAGCAGGGCTAAGACAGAATATATGTGTGTAAATGAGAGGGAAGTTAGAGGAATGGTGAGGATGCAGGGAGTAGAGTTGGTAAAGGTGGACGAGTTTAAGTACTTGGGATCAACAGTTCAGAGTAATGGTGAATGTGGAAGAGAGGTGAAGAAGAGAGTACAGGCAGGGTGGAATGGGTGTAGAAGAGTGTCAGGAGTGATTTGTGACAGACGGGTACCAGTAAGAGTGAAAGGGAAGGTCTACAAGAGGGTAGTGAGACCAGCTATGTTATATGGGTTGGAGACAGTGGCATTGACAGAAAGGCAGGAGTCAGAGCTGGATGTGGCAGAGTTAAAGATGTTAAGATTTGCACTCGGTGTGACTAGGATGGATAGGATTAGGAATCAGTATATTAGAGGGTCAGCTCATGTTGGACAGTTTGGAGACAAAGCAAGAGAAACGAGATTGCATTGGTTTGGACATGTGCTGAGGAGGGATGATGGGTATACTGGGAAAAAGATGCTAAGGATGGATCTGCCAGGTAAGAGGAATAGAGGAAGGCCTAAGATAAGGTTTATGGACATGGTGAGAGAGGACATGCAGGCGGTTGGTGTGACAGAGCAAGATGCAGAGGATAGGAAGAAATGGAAAGAGATGATCCGCTGTGGCGACCCCTAATGGGAAAAGCCGAAAGAGAATGATTATACAATTACAATAATTGCAATATTTGGGATGGGCTACATGTTGAAGCACAACAGATACGGTAAATGTTAGGTAGGAACTATAACAAAACAAAGTTCCGAAAAATGCAAAAGCTCTCTTTCCCACAAACATATTTGTTAAGTAAAATTGATTTAACTCCATTTTTTTTGGGGGGGGGAGAGGGAGGCTGCTGAATTACAATGCTCTAAAACTTCATTTGGTTCTGTAATGTAGCATCAAGTCTGAACTGTGATGAAAAAAAGAATATCACAGAGCTCCAAGGAGTATAGGAGCCATGAATATATCAGATCCAGTAATACATTAGTAGCTTTATTCTAGTTTTAATAAATGGAACATAGATCAGGTTGCTACTGAAATTGCTACAACATAGATCAGGTTGTTACTGAAATTGCTACAACAATGATATGAAAAGAATGCTAAAGAAAACTCAGTTTTTAATTTGGTTGAAGAAAAAACATAAATAAGCACACAAATAAATAAATACGCATATGGGGATATAGATACAGATTTTCATAAAAAGAATCATTACACTTTTCTGTTGTTGGTACATTTATGATTTAAGTTCCCTATTAACTAAACCTAATTATAGATTTTAGCCACTCAGTACTATAAAGCTCTTGTTTACACACGCAGTACATAGTGGGAAGTCATACTATCTGCAGTATCAATTCTCATGTACAGGTAGAGCCATACTGGCATACCGCTAGGTGTAAGAAGTCAGTGGGAGGGGACAAGGGTCACATAAATGCCTGGTAGTATGTTTAGTAAGTCTTCCCCAATTTACAATGGGAATGAATCAAAGATGTCACTTCTACAGAACTGTCGAAGCTGATCCCATAAAGTGGATCTACTTCCTTTCCATCATGCTGTTTGGATATTGGGAACACATACATGACAGCCTTGCTACCACTCCTTTATGTGTTCTCACATCCATCATACAGGTGATACTAGTGTTCAACACAGCTTTGGAAATGTACACCTGCACCTATACAGCAGGATGGCTCAATGCCTGCAATACAGTTGCGGTCAAACAATTTGGGCAGTGTCACCAGACAGCATTGGGTGGACATGATTGGTTTGCAAGATATCAGCAGTGATCAGACTGCACAGGTAATGGATGTGGAGGTCTGTTACCATAGTATCTTGTGGAATGTCATTACCTGCTTCTTGGGTGTGGGGGTTTATAAGCCATTTGGTGCTTTGGTGTTATGAGAAGAGGTATAAGGTATACCCTGACTCCAGTGTGATGTCATAACTAGGGGCAGGGATATAATTAGTGATTGTGGTAACACTGCTTGATGGTGGATGCTCTCCACTATTCCACCCCAGTTCTTTTGGAATCCAGCCCTAAATGATACCTAAGATACCCATATCTACAAAAAAAAAAACATTTAAAACAAGTAAAATTTAACCAGTCAGCTCAAGTGACAAATAAAACACTTGCTAGAAAAAAAATCCAGTTAATATCATTGTTCAATGCAGTAGCTCTGAAAAGTTTTGTATTTCAAAATATGCGAGGTTTCTTTAAAAGAATCTTATGTTTAATATTGTAATGATCCCTATGATTCACAATAGTCTGCTCTAAAACAGTATCTTGTAAAAGTTTAGAACTGGGTTCCTGTACCAAATTAACTTATGCGACAGTGTGCATTCTGTATTGCTGCTAAAAATACCTGATTTTTGTTCCTAATTCCAGTATTTAGCACCTGGCAATCACTCTGTACATATATCCATGGGTACAGTTAATAACATAAATAACATTATTAGAGTGGTAGGTAAAAAAATGATGCAAAATAATACCACAGATTTTATCAAAAGTACATCTAATATCATAGCACATACCATACAAGAGTTACAGGTAAATCATCCTCTGGCTAAGGCTGTACATATTTTGACTTTTCATTACAACAAGAAGAATGGCTATTTGCTGATATATCTGTGACAGTTTTACTTCTAATATAGAAAGTCAGACAGTTCTTAGAAACATACGGAAGTGTCCATTTAGGAACAGCAAGGCAGCGGGCCATGCATAATAATGAAGGTGTGCTGCCTGAGCTCCTAAACGGACATGGAGCATGGACGAGTGCAGGGGCATGTCTGAGAGACAGAGCTCTCACAATATACAAGCCCCTGCAGTCAAGAACTGCAGTATAGCTATTAAGATGAGTGAGACAACTCATAGGGGGTTGCATACCCCCAGCAACACCCCCCCAAGTTTATACGAGCAAAATTTAAAATATAATAATATAAACAATTTTTTTTTTTTTATCAAATAGATTAAATTTAACCATAGGTGCACAGTTTGTCCATTGCTTAGCTACATATACTGTAGTTCAAATGGCACAAGAATATAAATATCAAGATACATGCAAGTGAAACAGTACTGCAATAATATAGTGGTCAGAGCATTTGCCTTACGCGCAGTCATTCCTGGTTTGAGTCTCATTTTATTTCCATGTCAAATCACTTTATGAACAATAGCTTTTTGTTGTATAACCTACTAAATAACATATATTTTTGAACTGGAGTACTGCATTAAATGCAGATGTGAGGTGTCAATGTAATAATCTTGTAAAATCCACAAAAAATCACAAGTGCCCCATACAGTATATGTACACATGAATCAGGGATACAAATTGAAGGTATAATGTGTAATAAATGATAAATCCATACTGTGCCCAAATCCACCTCCTTCCCAAGAACCATGTTACATTTCTGTCTAAACTGATGTGGGTGTAAGCGGAAGTAAGCACTATTAAGCAGTAGTAAGCAGGAGTAAGCATATTTAAGCAGCAGTAAGTGGGTTTAAGCCTGTTTGTGCAGGGGTAATAAATGCGCACAAAGGTTAAGCAATATTTAAGCGAACCCTCTGTAAGCATATTTAACCAGAAGTTAGCACTGATTAACATTGCGCAAACCCATGCAAACCTGCTTGCAATTGTTTAAAAGTGCCTTAATCACTCTGTATCCAACAGCCGCTGTTCTGCCCAGCAAAAAAAATTAACAGCCCTTGAACCCAGGATCTTGTACACTACAGTCACAGTACTTAACCAGTAAGCCATAACTGCAGCACATATGATTGAGGTATCTCCAAACAGATCCTCACTATAGCAAAACACAATCTACATGTGGAAGGAATCTATATACAGTTTTATGTTGTATAACCTATTACATAACATAAATATGTAAACTGGAGTACTGCATTAAGTCCAGATTTGAGGTGTCATTGTAATAAAGTGCTGAAATCCCCTAATAAACACAAAGACCCCATACAGTGTACATACACATGAGTCATGGATACCAAACACATATATAACATGTAATGAAAAAATAAATCAATGCCAAACAGCAAATAGTATGCAAATTAAAAATTAAGCAATGCTAAGCATTGCACAGCCCTGCTTACTAGGTGTAAGCAATGTGTAGGACAGCTAAATCAGTTTGCCCATTGGTATACCCCTTTAAGCAATGCCAACCTTAGGTAAGCAGGTTTGCCCATAGCTTAGCATTTTTAAACTGTCCAATCATGGCAAAGTGTGGGAAATCTGCCCTATTTAAACCCAATAGGCAGGAATACATCTCACAACTGGTTGGAGCTTCCTCCTGTAGGCACTATGACTGGTATGGGAGAAGGACTGTGCTTCTGGGCACACCTCTGGGGCATCCAGGAGTCCTAAGTCATGGCAGGACTCCTTGTTAAAGACCATGACCAGAGACTGCTGCACGGACAGTACCAGGGTTCCCAATATAAAGTGGAGGCCTGGGACAGTCTCGTCCATGACCTCACCAGTGCCACTGGCATACCTCGAACTGGTGAGGAGGTCAGGCATCACTGTGCTGACCTGAAGCAGAGAAAGAGGGAGCTCTTGGATCAGTGGATCCAAGAGGCTAGATGGATGGGTGATGTCCCAGCCATGTGTATCAGTCTACTACCTGTTTAATATTTGCCAGCTCATGTATATTATGAATAGGTATGGCTAAATATTCATCTTATGTGTTTGACAGTGGCAGACAAGCGGGCTGTGAACCGGGAAACCCATGTCTGTAGATTGCAGAGGTTGCATCGCGAGGCAGGTTAGTAATACTCTTGCATGTACTGTCATAGAAATATATCTAAACGTAATAGAAAGTTAATTGCCAGTATAAAAATTGTATTGTGTATGGCATGTACTGAATACACCAGACAATATGCCAGGAAGAGTCTCATATAAGTTGTATGTAAATAAAAGGTTAACAGCCTGACAATAAAGGTCTTACTGCTGGCCTGCTTGTGTTTACTCTGGTATCATATGGTAATGTAGTGTTGCAATCCCTTATCCCTTAATAGTACTGTTATATTAAGCACTGTTACCCACACTGTGCTACATAAATAAAATTTGTAGGAATGTCTGTATATGACTGTTGTAATCACAAGTGGTTATATTGTACACTGAGAGAGACTTAGACAGAAAACAGTGAAAAGATAGACAACATAATCCAAATAGCACACTCAACTGAGACATGAACTATTGTATTTCTAGCACACACAGCCATGGTTCAAATCCTGGGAGTGGTAGTAAGCTGTATGCAAAATCATACCCCACAACTGTACAGATTTGCCCAGAATGCCCAGTTAATTGGCTCATATCTGGTGCCTGTCACCCTGTCCCCCTGGCAAATCAGTGGGATGATCCCAGAAGTTTAGGCAGCAGATAATGACATACAACTGATTGTCAGACATCATAACTGACAGAAATATATCTATAAAAACAAACCTGTCACTATAGCAACTCACCAAAATATTATGAGAGTAACAGGGAAAGTATAACCCATCTCCACCCCATGCTGTGAAGCTATGACCAGAGTGTGTGCAGTAACAGAGTGAGACATATGTGCACAATAATAATGTGGAATCTGGTAATATGTGTGGCAACATTCAAGTAGTGCTAACAAACATTCCCCCCACAGGTCTGTCAGATATAAAAAATGTGCCTAGAAATAAAATATTGAAATCCTGGACTGGTACTGTTTACTCTGGTATGGTATGGCATTGTTAGTGTTGCAGTTTCTCTGAATAATAAGGTATTACTCATCACTGTCATCCACACTGTGCTACATAATAAAACTGTCTAGGAAACCCTGTAAAAGAGTGTTGTAGTTACAAGGTCAGATTGGAAAACCATGGGTGACTTATAGGCAGAATTTAGAGAAGAGATACACAGCAATTTGTATATAGCACACTCAACTATGATGTACACTGTTTTATTTTTAGCAGACACAGCCATTGTTCAAATCCTAGGAGTGGTAGTAAGCTGTATGCAGAATCACACCCCTCAACTGTACAGATTTGTCCAGAATGTCCAGTTAATTGTCCCATATCTGCTGGCTGTTACCCTGTCCCCCTGGCATAGCAGCGTGCTAATCTCTGACATGTAGGCAGCATTTAATGTCATATAACTGACTGTCAGGCCTGTAAATATTTGGAAAATGTCTATGAAATTAAACCTGTCATCGTACAACTCACCAAAGGTTTATGAGGGAAATAGTCAAAATATGTTCCAGTTTCACCTGCATGTTGTCAAGACATGCCTAGAGTGTGGGCAATAAGAGATTGACAGGTATGTGCATAACATCAACCTGGAATCTGGGAGTATGTGCAGAAACAGTCAGGTATTGTTAACAAACAATACCTCCACAGGTATGCCAGGCAAGAAGTGTCTATTACAGGTAAAACTCAGTTCATGTATATAGTTGTCTACATCCATACCACTGTCCAAACTAAGGCCATAGAGTAGTGTAATAATACATGTAAGGTACAGATCACAGCAATAACTAGGAAAGTAATGAGAACTATAGGGATATACAAGTTGTTAATTGACATCTTTCTCCCCCCCCCATCATATCTGCAACAATAAACTAAATACACAACTCAATTGGTATGTGCACTATTAAATCTACTGTTGGGACATATGTCCTATTGTTTGATAAATATTGAAATTTGTTCTATGCATGTGACATGTTGAAATACTCCCACATTGGTGG